>NC_090933.1:1379710709-1380013739 GCF_040938575.1 Ambystoma mexicanum
AACAGCCGTCGGTTGCCAGCTGGGTCAATCGAGTGCTACCCTCAAGGAACGGAGTGCCTCCCTTCTCTAAAAACACGCTCCACGGAGAACAGTAGCAAACCATAACAAAGTTAGCTTTCCCAGCAGAAATGTCCTTGACCGCATACCAGGTTTGGAAAGCATGTTTTTCTCGGCACCGTGAATCTAACACTCAGCAAAATGTATGCAGCTTTTCACTGCGGCATTAAGTAAATATCCATCATGGCTCTGAGCGCTCCCAGAATGCATTGCGCACCAGCGCCATTTTAGTTCAAGCATAACAATTCCACCCTTGGATATTTACCTTCCATAGCCCGGTGGCACAGGAACCGGTCTCTGAAACCTACGAAATGTTAAAACTAAATTGGGAATACATTGAATGCAACAACAACAAGCAATTATGATAGACAATATAATAAAAATGCAAGCAAAAGCATAATGTAGTGTACCCCCAATATCAGGTATCCATGAAAATAACCAATCCCACCAATTTCCAGTACGATCTTGAGCCACTTGAGAAATGAGATCCCTCAAACCTCGAATATGACTTTCAATAGATCTTGAATGGTCACTCAAATTGAAACAACACATACCTTCAAATGCGTTACACCCTAAATTATAATCAACAGCAGCTCTGTTCTGCAAAGTTGCTTTTCTAATAACTTAACTATCAAGGAGTAATTCTTCTAATACCTGTGAAGTATGATTAAGGCTTTTGACTACTAAACATGCTAATTTCATCAAAGATTTGTAACCTCCAGCAGCTAAACCCCAAACTCCCACTAATGAAAGGGTTAATTCTAGAACCTCAGCTTCTGATAACAAATGTACATGTGAATCACAGTCAGGAGATAGACCTACAGATTCGAAAGTTGACCTTTTACCTCGAGTTATCGCTGGGTGTAAAGGAAACATCATTATCCTAATCGAGTTAAAGCACATGGACCTCCAGAAATGTTAGCTGGAATATAAGTGTATGTGATGTTACCACATGAAAAGAGCCATCCTGTTGGAAGTTTCACATGATTGAAATGACTGGCAGTTATCACTGTATGCTTACAAGACATAGGGCCTCATTACACGTTGTGCGGTAAGGGAATTACGGTACCGGTAAGGGATTACCGGTACCGCTAAATTCCCTAGCCAATTGCGACCCGGACTTGCCGCTATTAGCGGAACCGGTAAGTACGGTGCCACTAATAGCGGCAAGTCCGTGGGCGCGCGACCCCCAGGTCAGAAATAGCGGCATGGCGCTAATAGCACGCCATTACAAGCCATGCGGACATGGCAATAGCGGCATGGTAAAGACCCAAAAACTCCTTACCGGCATGGCGCTAATACCGGCATCGCGAACCACCCGTAAAGAGACCTGAGCAGTGTTCCCACCTGCCACAGGTGGACACAATCAGCACAGGTGGAGGCAATGGAGACTGGCAGCACAAAAGAGCACACCACACCCCTTCCCAAACCCCTTCCCACACCAAGATGGTTCAAATACTAGCAGCATTACATGGGCTGGAGGACATGATTGCAGTGCAGCACCAACAACAACAGGCAGCACAGAGGAGACGCAGGAGGAGGAGGAGGAGTAGGAGGAGGGCAAGACAGGCGCAGCAAGCACCACCAGGGCACCCAGAAATACCACATAGGCAGCCAACAATCCCCAGGATCCAGGCCAGTCCATTTAACCCAACACCTGAGCAGATACACACCCTGTACCGTCTGGACCGGGATACCATCACCAGCATCGTGGACATGATACATGACGACATTGTGAGCCTCATAGACATCAGAACTGCCATCCCCCTCTACTCAAGGTGGTGACCATGCTCCACTTCCTGGCCACAGGCTCCTAGCAGCATACTGTGGGGCAGATGCATGGCATCTCACAACCAGTATTCTCACGCACGCTGAACCAGGTACTCAATGCGCTCCTGAAGCTTGCACATGAACACATATTCCTGGCACGGACTGCCCAGGAGATCGCAAACACCAAAGTTGCCTTCTATTCACTGGCAGACATCCCAAGTAGCATCGGGGCCATCTACTGTACCCATGTGGAATTGGTAGTCCCACATCACAATGAAGTAGACTACCGAAACAGAAAACAATTCCACTCCATCATTGTCAAAATGGCATATGACGCAAACAAGATAATCACACATTGTTGTGCCAGATTTCCCGGATCAACCCATGATTCAATGGTCCTGCAGAACTCAACCATACCACGCAACATGGAGCGACAAGCCGGACAACGATCGTGGCAACTTGGTGAGTAGCAGGGCATGCACATGGCGGTGTGATTGGGGGGGGGATACATACTCTAACTGGGTGTTGACTGTGGTGCATATGACAAATGGACATACAGATGTACGCCAATGTCCATCACGGAAGGCCACAATGTACTTGAGAAGACACCACATGCAATTTGAAGCTGTACAACATTTAAAAAAAAAAACATGTTTCAAAAGATTACACATCCATCCACACCCACATTGCACATCATGCCACATCATATAATACACAAATCAGCAACATGCAGTCAAGACAGTCATACAGAATTAGGGCAGCACAACATCAATACAGCAATGTGCCCTTGAATGCATGCAAAGGGATCACCCCTAGCCATAGCATCGAACCACACACCTATAGCACCACTGAAGTGATGCTTCACAGCATGGCAACATGGATGTCGGAATGGCAGTACACTGTCAGTTTGGTACTATATTTGCCTGGGCCCAGGGACACCTGAGACCTGGCCTCACCCAGGACATTTCTATTACTGTCGGAGGCATGAATCGGCCATGTCCACTTGCATGGTCGAGCTCAGCTTTGCACATTGCAGTCACACAGTTCGTCTGCATGCATGCTGGTAGTTGTGATTTTCAATCACAATGCAAAGACGATTTGTGTGACATGTGCAGGCCGCACCAGAGGTGACCGGTAACAGGTACCCATTCTCCACCCCATACAGGCGACGCCACCTATCCACTGAGGAGGTGGGTCCTAACCCCTGTACGGAACCCACAGAACCAGCAGGAAGAGGACTACAATATTGCACATACCCGTACCCGCGTCATGATAGAGCAGGCATTTGGCCTTTCGAAGACACAGCTCTGGTGCCTAAGCGGGCCGGGTGAGACTCTCCTGTACGGCCATGACAAAGTGCCGAAGATAACCATGGCATGTGTAATGCAGCACAAAATGTGCATCAGACGGAATTTACCTATGCCATCTGACATTGACATGCAACCACCAGATGAGGATGATGTTGATGGGGATGAGGATGGGTGAAATGGTCCGCCAGGACGTGCAAGAGGCGATGGCCAGGAGGGACACGATGTGCGTCTGCATGTGATGTATCAAATTTCATGAGATACAAGGGAGAACTATTATGGATGGAGATGGGTATTGTTGCCCTGATGCATGTGGTGAGGCCCACAAAGGACCCTCTCCCCAATAAAGTACACATACACAATGATGAAGACCAAGCCTGTGTTTCAACTTCTCAACAGTTTCATTGTGATCAGAATGTGAACAAAAAGTGCATGGCCCCAACTGTGCTAACGACCTTTCCTCCCTCCCCCCACAACACTCCCAAAAACACCCTTTCCCCCTTTCCCCCACAACACTCCCAAAAACACCCTTTCCCCCCTCCCCCACAACACTCCCAAAAACACCCTTTCCCCCCTCCCCCTACAACACTCCCAAAAACACCTTTTCCCCCCTCCCCCCACAACACCCCTATGTGAGCCTTATAGTGTGTACATGTCCTGCTCCACATGTGCCACCTAGACCTTTCTGGCCCTAATCCTCAGTGCCTCCTCCGCCATTGGGTGGTTGGAATGTCGTGCGCCTCAAGTTGCGCAGAGAGCGGCGCAGGGGGCTTGTTTGCCGGGAACTCACAGAGGAGGAGGTACCCGGTTGATCCTGTGTTGGGGGTGGGTATTTGCGCTCAATGGCTTCCGCAATACGTGTCATGGCCTGCCTTAGTTGGGCCATTTCCTCGCAAATCCTGTTTGTGCAGGCCTCCATGCCCTCCCTTGTCTGGCTTGCATACATACTGAGGTCATCCCTCAGACAGGCTGCCTCGGCCACATGCTGCCCAACCAGCGCAGTGATTTCTACCTGCCTCTGCCTGATGGATGCAATGTCATGTTGCGTGCTACGAGCTCTTGGGGTGGCTGCTGCGCCCTGGTCCATGCCTCTGGCATCAGGTGAGGACACCTGAGGGCTCCATGCCCCTTCCACGGTGTGGGTGGCTGATCCTCCATGGCTACCTGATCCTGATGATGGCCTTGGGCTGGGCTCAATGGACCGTGTTGGGCTGGGGGTCTGGCTTTGATCCAGAACGTCAATTGCCTCCTCCTCGTCCAAAAGTGGTGCGGTGGCTGCTGCCTCACCAGTTGAACTGGTGGCAGCAGAGTGCATGCCCTCCGTGCTGATTTCACATGAAATGGGACACACTGCCGTGGGTGCAACAATAGCAGCAGCCGAAGCCTCAGGCTGCATCGAACTGGTGCTCTTGCTGCCTTTGGCCCTCTGCTCCCTCTTCGTTGCTAGGGGAGCAGGTGTCGCAGTGCATGGGTCTTCAGTGTCTGTCTGTGATCCTTCAGGGGTCAAAAATAGGGAATATCATCGTTTATGGTTCAACGTGCCTTATGTAGAATGTTTATGTCATGCCTCTCTATGCATTGGGGACTCTTTATTTGTATGTTTGTGGCTGGATCCATGGCCTGAATATGGACACATATTTGGGGGGCTCCTCACCCTTCATTGTGCATTGTTTGATGTATACACTCACCTCCATCGGATGAAATGGCCACACCATGCTCCACACCATGCTCCATGTCTCCAACACCCTCTACCGATTCCACACCAATTGTGGAGGCGCAGGTCTCCTCCCACTCCCGGAGTTTCAGAGGGGAATCAGTGCCACCTCCTGTGCCCATTGCCAGCTTGTGATTCACTGACAGTATGTTTCTGACACTGACCCGGAGGTCGTCCCACCTCTTATGGCAGTCCTTGACTGTGCGGGTGGTGGTGCCCAATGCACTGACTTTGTGGGCAACCTCTGCCCAGATGGCCTTTTTTTTTAGGAGGGTCTCCCGCCGCATGTCATTGCTGAAGACTACATTGGCATTTGCCGCAAGTGTCTCAGTGAGCATGATCAGCTCCTCATTGCGGAATTTTTCTTTTCGCTGGCGATCAGCAGCTTTTTTCACGGCCTTGGGCATCTTCGGGCTATCCGGGATGAATTTGTGTTCGAGTTTCCTGGAAAGAGGTCCTGAATGCAGAGGATGGCAATGGATTGTGTTTTTAAAGATGGCCGCCGTGCTCTTTCCCGTTCCTGTGCGATGACGCTATTTCCGGTTCCGCTTTTTAACGGTGACCGCTAATAGCGGTGACCTCTAATGGCGGTGACCGCTAATAGCGGTGACCGCAAATTGCATGTAGCGTGAGGGCGGTGGTGCTATTAGCACTTTGGTCGAAGCGGGTAAGGGACTTTTTTGGGGACTTTTACGGCATGGCGGTAGGGTCATTACCGGCATGGCGCTATGCTCGTGTCCGCGTACTCGTAATGGTACGCAATTAGTTCCCTCTTGAGAGGGAATAAACGCTAATAGCGCCATGCCGGTAAATGCTGTTTTTTACCGCATAACGTGTAATGAGGCCCATAGTGTTATTTACACTGGTGCATTTGCGTGGCACTCACGAACATATTCGTCTCTCGAACATTGTATGATTGTGCTGATTGGTCAACTCGATTTGTCGGCATTTGCCAATTTCTTGTGCATTGCATGTCATAACGTAACATACATCACCTTGGGTTATATTATAAGTAATAACACGTGTCAAATTTCTGTATTTACGGTCAGTTTCTTGGCAGAATCTACAGTATTCGTAAACTGAAAAAGATTGCCTAATATCTGAGTCTTGAACTAAAGAATCATTGTGTGTGACGCCGAAGATATGCTTTAAAACCGGAACAGGCGTCGGCACCGCTACTAAACACGTAGTCAATAAAGCTTCAGCATTGGGCACATCAGTAAGACAAAAGTGTGATATGTTCAGTACTTGCTGTGCCAGATATATCCACATATTTTCCGGTTGAGTGATCATAGGAGAATGTTTTTGCCTTCCTGCAAACGCATCTTGCACGACTGGCATCAAGGTTGTTTTCACTTTCTCCTGATGTGTTTGTCGCATTTCATGAATCCATGTCTTCGGTCTGGCTGGCTTTTCAGCACTGGCATAAGGCTGCTTGGAGACAACATTATTCATCACTATCAGTATCCCCTTGATCACTGGCACAGATGTGACATTTTTTGTTGGTAGCAGCAGACTGTTTAACTCTCCCAAATGGAGTCCATTTAGTGCCACAATTACACCAACCAGACACAGGATCTACAAGCCAAACCCAGAAAAGAGATATCAGTGTTGCACATCACTCTCTTAGGTAACATTTGTCTGTGGGTACGTATTGCCATTTCTTTCTACCAGGCTCCATAACTAAAAACCAATTGATCTCTGCCTGATGCAATGACATCTGCGGGCACTGGTGGGCCCCTTGGCTTTTCCACCCACACCTTTGCACCCGGTACCATACTGTCTGAAGAGCCAAAACCGCGGTCCCCACGGGTAGTTAACACTGTAGGAGGCTCCCCCTTCTTAATCATGGACAACTTAATGGGAATGACTATTAATTGGGTCACTCGATCACCCTTGTGGATTGATAACAATTGATCCCACTATTCATTAGGATGACTTTAATCTCGCCCTGGTAATCAGCATTAATTACCCCTCCCAACACTTGAACTCCCTTCAATGCTAGGCCAGATCTAGGGGCAATCCATCCCATATGCTCTGGGGGAATCTGTACTCCAATCCCTGTTTCAATTACAACTATTCCTCTTGGATCTAATCTGATTTCTTCATGGGAATGCAAGTCTACCCCTGCTGACTCTGGAGTTGCTCGATAGGGAGCTAAAGAACCTGGAGTAATTTCCCAGTACAATAGTGTTTCTCCCGACTGAATTGGGTTGAACCTGTAAAGTAGGAGTCATTAATCGCATCAAAGGAGTTTCATGTTCATACACAGACCTATTGTTTAATACTTGCACTACATCAAACACACGATCACGCCAGCCTGCCACACTGCCGTCTCCAGATTTGTGCAACTGTTCTTTCAATAACCCATTAATTCGTTCAATTAACCCTGAAGCAGCTGGGTAAAATGGAACGTGGTACAACCACTCAATGCTCTTTACCTGACAAAACTCCTGGATTAATTTGCCTTTGAAATATGACCCATTGTCACTTTGAATCTGCAAAGGCACTCCATAATGTAGTATGATCTGATTTAACAACCTGATGGTGTTCAGCTGGGTTGCACGTTTGCACGGCAAAACCATCAAATATCCTGAGTATGTATCCACAATAGTGCATGCATACTGACAACCTCTACTGATTGGCATGGGACCGATATAATAAATCTGCCAAATTTGACCTGGTAATTTTCCTCTTCTCAATGTGCCTCGAACAATTTGAGGGATAGGTCCATGCAATTGGTGTTGGCATACAGGACATTGCAAAATGATCGTTTTCACTACTTCTAAAGGAAGACTGATTCCTCAAGCTTGTGCCTACCTGATAGTAGCCTTTTCTCCAAGGTGCCCACATTTCTGATGGGCCCATTTGGCCAAACCCTCCAAATCGTCTTTCTGAGCCTCTGCATCCACAGATGAAATCTTGGTGTGTTCGTCTGCAACAGAATTAAACCAACGTTCTAATGAGTCTGTGGCACAATGCGCGTCCACATGATATACAGTGACTTCACTTTGTAATAACATTTCTGCAATATCTTGCCACAGTTCCTTTCCCCACAACTCTTTTGAATGAATCTTCCACCCATTTGTTTGCCAAGTTGGCAACCACACTGCCAATCCATTCGCCACTGACCATGAATCTGTGTACACATAACATTGACCAGGGGTCTCTTGTTTCAATGCTTGGTAAACTGTGTAAAGTTCTGCAAACTGACTGCTCTTCCCTTTCCCTGTCGTTGTCAACATCTTTTTTGTTTTGTGATTGTACGACACTGCTTTCCAGTACCGCTCAGTTCCCACATATCGAGCTGAACCATCCGTGAACCTAGCATGCTCTGTTTGCTCCACGGTAAAATCGCTGTAAGGTACTCCCCATTTCACGGGAGACTCACATTTTTCAGGCACTTCCGGTGGTTTGTAATCTGAGGGCGGTATGTTGGCTACTTGCTCATGTAATTTTGCCACTCCACCCTTTCCTGATTTGGCTCTGTCTTGAATATACCATTTCCATTTAATTATGCTGGCTTCTTGAGCATGTCCTATTCTATGTGTTTTAGGAGAGCTCAGTACCCATTGCATGATTGGTATTTCTGGCCTCATCAATACATCATGGCCCACCGTCATCTGCTCGGTATCAACAAGAGCCCAATAACACGCCAGCAATTGCTTCTCAAACGGAGTGTATGAGTTACCAGCATTGGGCAACTTACGAATCCAAAACCCCAATGGCACACGATTCCTGTCCTGTTTCTGCCACACACTCCAGTTAGCATAATTGTCTTGTACTGACACATTTAATTCCACTTCGCCTTCCTTCAAGGGCCATAAATCAAGCACCTGCTGCACAGTGTCTTTCTCCATCTGAAAGGCTTTCTGCTGCTCTTCCCCCCACTGAAACTCGTATTTCTTTCGTGTCACCTTGTAGAGGGGGGCCAATATCTTCCCTAAATGGGGAATGTGCTGTCTCCAAAACCCAAACAGTCCTATAAACTGCTGAGCTTGCTTTTTGTTCATTGGAGTGGTGAATTCAAGTATTTTCTGTCGGGCGTTTGGCACCATTTCTCGATGCCCATGATGCCACGGAATCCCTAGGAATATCACTGTTTCAGCTGGACCTTGAATTTTACTCGGATTAATCTCCCACCCTTCCTTTTTCAATCCTTCCATAAGGACATCTAACTGGCTTTGCACGCTGTGCTCATCCTTGCCTTGGATCAAAATATCATCAGTGTAATGAGAGATTTGTATGTCAAGTTTACACGGTATCTTGTCTAAGTGCTCTGCCACCAGCCGGTGACAGGTAGTCGGGCTGTGTATGTACCCCATAGGTAGCCTCGTGAAAGTGTACTGACGTCCACTCCACGAAAATGCAAACTGTTCTTGACACTCGTCAGCAATTGGCACGGAGAAAAGTGCATTAGCTAAATCGATCACTGCATACCAAGTCCCCTCAAACTTTTGGACATTTTCAATCAAGGTAATAGCATCTGGGACTGCGGGCACTAAGGGAGGAGTATGTTTATTCAACTCCCTGTAATCCACTGTCATCCTCCACGACCCATCTCCCTTTTTAATAGGCTAGTGAGGATTGTTCCATGAGGTGGTAATAGGGCATAATACACCCGCCTCCACGTACTCTTTGATGGTGTCTTAAATTTCCTTGTGCCCCCCAGGAATGCGGTATTGTTTCATTGCTACCCGCTAGGTTGCCACTGACTGGGGGCATCTTCAATTTGCCTACGGTAATGGGTGTACAGATTAATGCACTCACCCCAAACTGGTACGTTTTACTGCCAAATCCCAAGGTTAACCCTTCCAAAATGTCAAAGCCAATTATATATTCATGTATCGGGACAATCAACACTTGGTATTTCTGCCTCTTCAAATTGCCTATTTTCATCTCCACTCGCGTTTGTACTGCGGGGGTCTCCTTTCCCCCTAGACCTGTAATAGTAAACTGTTTGCCTTTAAATCGTGTTGGATTACCATGAATCAGAGAGGCCTCCACCACGGTGTCTATCAATGCTTGCACCCCTTGTGTATTTCCAGGCCCCCAAAAAATCTTAACATCAACATGAGGCCGCCTGTCCACTTTTATGCAGGTAGACGCTGCCGGAGCTTGGCTGAAGCCCTAGTCAAACTTCGAATGAGTGTGACTCGACTCCGCCTCTAGCATCAAACTCACCACCCAAATCAGCGTATGTTGGCTGGTACTGGGAAGGTGTCCCCATAGACCCTTCGTCTTGTTCTTCCGCAGGGGGAGCAGAAGGTGAGGTGTCCCCCTGTGGTGTGGTGACTACTTGTTTCTTAACCTGTTTATAGCACTCTTTGGCTGCAAGTCCTCATTTTTTGTATAATTCATACATTACTCTGGTTCCAATGCCATCAATTTCTTCGTGTGGCACACCATCTTTTAACAAAGCCAAAAACATGTCTTTTCGGGACACTCGGGAGTCTCTGCTATCTTGCCGCCTGCCTTCGGTTTTTCTCTCTCTCCGCCCCTCTCTCTCCTGTGGCTTGTTATCGCTCTTATTCCACTCCCCCAAATCTGCAAGTTGCCGAATGGCATCTGCTACCTCATCAGTAGCCTTGCCCGTCATACCTACGAGCAAAGTCATAATGACACTTTTGTATGCGGGTGGCGCAGTTCGAATCACCATGTTTCGAGTTGAAACTGAGAGCAGCACGGCTCCCATGTGATCAGGAGCATCTATGTGAATAGCCTCTTTCATAGCATGCTCTCGGACTTTTTGAATTGCTTCTCTCAACGTATAATACTTTGTTTCTTCACTGGGCCAATCTGTGTTAATAGGGTATTTACAGTTACATGCTTGGGCTACCAGATGCAACAAAGACACCTGCGTATCTTGACCATTTGCATCAGGGGGCGGTCCTGCTCTTAAGACCTCCTGTACATTGGTGTCAATTGACAGGGGTAAAAAACGCGGTGAATCCGTAGAATCTACCAACAACCCTGCAGCACCCCCATCTAGTAATCTCACCATCCATGTCAATAAAGCTTCCCCTGATTTTTGCCTCAAACAGGTAATAATTTCCCCAACCTCCTGTTGGGTGTAATCCTCCAGCGTGGTTAAATCCACCATTCCGCCAGCAGGATTCTGGGGGTGGGGTCTGGCTCGCCGTCTTCTAACGGGCTTAGCCGCCACTGTTTTCTGTTTCACTTCCATTTAGGGTCAGACTCATCTGCGGAACTACTTTCTAGACTGGTCGAATCAAAAATATCACCATCCCACTTATCCGGATCCCAGTCTACGCCAGCGGTAGCGATTACAGTTGCCACCTTTCTTTTGTTGACCCCTCCCCGTCTTTTCCTATACTTATACCGGGCTACTCTGACTGCTGCCCTCTCGGCCACAGCCTGATATGTGTCAGCCTTATCTTTAAACAGTTTCATTTGAATCTGCTGCATTAACGCAGTCTGCCGTTCTGCAGCTAGCTCTCTTTCTAATCGCAAGACCTCATTTTTCATTTCCACCTTCATTTGATGTATTTTCCTATAAGCATGCAAAAGAACCCAACCTCGCCTACCTAATGCCGCACATTCTCTGCCACGTTCTACTGGAACTTGTTGCAAGTATGCCATTACATCAGCCGGATCGGCATCTCCCAATCCTTGATCCCATGTTTCACTTAGACCTGCACCACATGCCCATCCCTGAGCCAACTTATCATATGGACTCTTAGTCCAGCCTGGAATAACAACATCAGAACAGTCACCGCCAGCGGTAACGCTCTTCTTCCTGAACAAACTACTCATTATCACAAACAAAACAAAACCTCGTTGAATCTATATATTTTTTCTCTCCACGCTGCAATCACTCCCACAGGCACTCACACACTGACAAAAGGAAAAAAAAGCTTCACTATTCAAAAACTTCACTTACAAGACAACCAAATCCTATCTACGTTTCAACAGATTCTTGAATACTCGGCACAACTCATCACAAGTATCCTGCTCGTGATGCCAAAAATGTATTGCTCTCCCCAAAGTGCACGGAACAAACATAAATCACCAATGCAATTACAGAGCAAATACTTTGAACATAGACAGACGCAATAACTCACAACCACGCATTCTTAGAAGATAATCAGCTCTTATAAGGCTATTTATTAAAAGCTTAGAAGTACATAGAAATAACTCAAAAAATAATATGGACATAAATCACAGAAGAAGTAAAGAATTCAAAAGGAAATACATCACCGTGAGAGTAACAGGATTCCTCATCTCGCCCAGAAGCGGCTGGAAGACCCGGGAACAGCCAGGCCGAGAGCACCACAGCTCACAGGAGGGCGGGACGTAAGCCTCCTTCTCTGGCTGAAGTCTCACCTGACTACCTCCGGGCTTCCGCATATATACACACTCCACAAAGGGGAGGCAATTCTCGAACCTTCTGGAAATTGCACTTGCGCAGTTGAGGAACAGCCGTCGGTTGCCAGCTGGGTCAATCGAGTGCTCCCCCCAAGAAGCGTAGTGCCTCCCTTCTCTAAAAACACGCTCCACGGAGAACAGTAGCAAACCATAACAAAGTTAGCTTTCCCAGCAGAAATGTCCTTGACCGCATACCAGGTTTGGAAAGCATGTTTTTCTCAGCACTGTGAATCTAACTCTCAGCAAAATGTGTGCAGCTTTTCACTGCGGCATGAAGTAAATATCCATCATGGCTCTGAGCGCTCCCAGAATGTATTGCGCACCAGCGCCATTTTAGTTCAAGCATAACAAGCGGAAACGAGAAGAGGCACATGGGGTGGAGGAACAGAGAGTAGGAAGAGATCGGCAGATCGGAGGGAGTGGGAGAGAGTGTAGAATGAAAGGAGAGAGGAGAGATATGGGGGAGCAAGATCGTGAAGAGATTTAAAGACAAGACAGAGGAAGTGAAATTTAAGTTGGGAGGGAACGGAAAGGCAGCCAAGGTAAGAAAGCTAGGAGGAGATGGAGTCGTGAGGAGAGAGAAGACAAAGGGTACGGATGGCATGTCAGAGTAGTAGAGGGATTTGAGGGGGGCGAGATGGGAAGCAGGGAATCCAAACAGGAGAGCCAAACAGTAGAAAAGACGAGAGAAGATGAAGGAGGAGATAAAAAGTTTAGTGGCATGGAATGTAAGAGAGGAGCAGACTTTACGAATATTGAAAAGGTGGTAGCGACATGCGCGAGAGGCAATATAAATATGGTGGGTAAAGGAGAGGGAAGAGTCAAAGTGAATGCCAAGATTATGAGTATGGACAGAGAAAGGAAGATTAGAGGGGGAAAAATTAATGAAAGGAGGTGGAGGGGGGAAGGGTGTTGGAGGGAAAGTATAAGACTTATTAGTGTTGAGAGAGAGAAAGTGGGATGACATCCAGTTTTTGATGGCAGTAAGACAGGAAGGGAGATTAAGGTGGAGGTCAGGAGTGAAGGGAGAGAAGGAAAGGAAGAGCTGGGTGTTGTTGGTGTAGAAATGGTGGGAAATTCCAAAGGAAGAGATGATAGGGGCGAGAAGGGAGGTGTAAAGGGAGAATAGGAAAGGACCAAGAACAGAGCCTTGGGGTACACCGTAGTCCAAGGGGAGAGTAGAGGAGGTACAACCGCCCCAGGAGACAGAAAAAGAGCGCTGGGAAAGGTAAGAGGGGAGCCAGTTCAGAACAGATCCTTTGAAACCAATGGAGGAAAGAGTGTTGAGAAGTAATGGGTAATCAACGATATCGAAGGCAGCAAAGAGGTCAAGAATGTTGAGTGCATGAGGTGCGAAATGTATGGTGCGTGTGGGAATGTGAGAGTGTGAGGAAGGTGGTTGATAGTGGATGATGGAGGGAGCACAGGGTTGTTTGTTTTCCTGAATAAAGGAGCGGTACTTACCTATCCAGAGACTCTGTTGTCCATGTTTACAGAACACCACATTTGGCGACAAGTTACCCAACGACCGCAAGGGACCCACTCAGCGAGCCGACTAGAAACTTTGGCGGCAGCTCCCTCTGGAGTGATCCTAATCACAGGTGGGCCAGGCACAGCTAAAGTTGATCGCTGCGATATATGCATCCACAGCATTTTGCTGGGGAAAGTTATTGGAAGCGCACACAGCAGTATAACGGCAGCAGCATTGACATTGGGGCTAGAATAAAGCACCCAAGAGCGCAACATAATGTGCCGTATTTTGGATGGACATAGAGGCAAGGCCAGGCCTAAGCGGTAATCTGCATTACCCGCAATGCTCTTTTTAGTCACAGTGCCTCTGTCAACAAAAAAAAGGGAGAATCTGGCCTTCTTTGATTCCAGCCTTGCTTGGGGTACTTTGGTTATACACTCTACTCAAAGAGTGCTCCACTTTCTTTTCTTCTTTTCATCAGTACCAAGAGAAATGAGCACAAACACAATTTAACATGCAAGGTATTACTGTACATCCACCAGAGAGTTTTTTGCCAAATCCTGGTCGTCCAACTATATTGTGACTGGAGTGGAAGGAATATTGCAAGAATTATATTAAAACTGTTGAACAAGTTGGATTGACACCAAAGAAAAGGACATTGTTATTGTTACATACTTTGGGGCCAGAAGGCCAACGCAAATACAGAGAATTGTCTGGTGATGAAGCTGGTGATCTTGATGAACATGAACAGGCGTTAAAACAGATGAGTATTATGCCCCAGAGATTAATGTCGCCATCAATGGATATCATTTCTATACTTTGTCTCAGAAAGAGGATGAAACAATGGAGGAGTATGTATCAACTCTCAAGAAGCTTGCCCACATGTGTCGATTTGGTGCAGGTATCACGTTGGATGAGCTGACCAGGGGTCAAATGATCACCCACACCAAAGACCCCTGTGTTCAGGATCGCTTCTGGATGGTAGGTAATCCTTCACTATCTGAAGCTATGGCCATAGCTAAAATGAAGTCGAAAATACTCATTTTGGTTCAAAGGAGATTAAGAATAAGAAAATGGAGGTTCTTCAAGCACAAACTGGAAGTCAAGCGGAGAAAGAGTCTGGAGAACAACCTCTTGTGAGTGTAGTAAGGAGCAAAGTGTATGGCGAGGAGGCTGTATCAAATGATAAAAGCATGTGATCAAAGGATCAGGATCACAAAGAAACCAAGAGAGGAAAGAAGAAAGGAAAAACTGTCCTGCCATTAACAAGACACGTTTAATATGCAGGATGAGGGGACATGTTGCTGTGGCCTGTAGAAACAAAAAGAAGATGCTGTAAGGCAGGCATGGTATCAAACAGTGAAGACAGACACAAGCGATCACAGTTCAAGGGTGTTTATTGAACTTCAATGGGTTGCTTAAACATCTATTTAACCCTAAGTCTAAGGATGGGAGAAAGCTACGACCATCAAATCATAATAACGCAGTCCTGTCATGTCCTGTCAAAACAAAATGACCTATTGCCAATCCTTAGCTCTGAATAAAGAATGGTGTGGGAAAGTAGTGTATGCAAAAGAAATAGTGTTCAAGAAATGATAGTCAATGTATCTCATCTTTTCACCATGGGACAAGGTGGCACATTCAACTTGGAACACACTCTGGCTTCTTTAGCACAAGGATCCCGATCGGACAACACACCAGGGCCTTCGAGGATAGAGTCTCTTGGCACTGCAAAGTCTCTCAGTCGTAGAATGCCTTGGGTAACAAAACACAAAGTTCTTTTCTCCTTCAATAATGTCACTTTTTATAACTCTCGGGTGGGTTGTTCCCCGGGTCTCCCTCAGCCGGGCTCGGAACCCTTTTTCTTACAAAGTCACAACAGGCCACAGGCTCAGACCTTACTGTTTCTCCACTTGCACCCTAAGTCTCCCTCAGCCGGGCTCGGGTTGGGTGTTAACTGGCTGTCCTTCTTCCTTAGAATTCCACAAGTCCCTCTCCTCCTCACCTGCACTGCTGTCTTTACCAGTAGACTTCTTTTTCTTTCTCCATAAACGTCCTTGTTTTTGTGTAGGTATGGCCTGCCATGGGAGGACGCCACTGTGACCTCCCATTATCAGGAAAGTCAGCTGACCCTTCCCGGGATGACCGGGAATGGGGAAAAAGCCAGAATGCACAAAATCCCTGTGAATCTTAAGGTGGTAAGTTTCCGGTGTCTGGCTACTCTTCTAGTGTTGTTCTCCATCTCCAATGGTGGACAGAACTGACGTTAGAGACCAAGATCGCTTATCCGGTGGAATATGGGTTCTGGGTCCTGAGAACCCCCGGACCTCTACAGTGGCTGGGTCCCAATAAGAAAAAGACCCTGTGTCTGTATGGAGAGCGAGGCACAGGACAGCGGGAGTGAACAGGGCTGGTAAAAGCAGAGCGAGGTGCTCGACCTGGAACACAAGAAGACAGCACGTACTGGCGGAGGGAAACTGGCAGCGGGAGAGTACCAGGCAAAGCAAGCGCTGCAAGGCAGGCGAGAGGAAGAAAACCAGAGAGGAGTAAGGAGAAAACAAGAGGAGATGGGGAACCGAGGAGGCAAAGAGGAGAGAGAAGAGAGCAGCTACAGGGGAAGACGGTGGACAAGGAAGCTCCGTGAGAGAAGCGTAAGGTGAGTAGTAAGCTGAAGCGGGACGAGACCCGGCAACAGCAAGGAAAGGGGAAGAAAGAGACAGGCGTGCAGCAGCACGTTAGCAGAAAACTTACAACATGTGAACCCAAGGAACCAAAACGCAGAAGTGGGTTGCAACGTGCCGGCCGCCGGGAGGAAGGGAAACAAGTACCTCCTGGCGGTGGCCATTTGCAACAACAACTAGAGCGACACCCAGTGAAACAGAAGAAGAGGATGGCACTGCTAATAGCCGCCAAGGCACCAGCGATCCCATAGGCGCCGACCAAACCGGCGCATGACACTTGGTTCCTCTAATTTGAAATTGTAGACTTTCGATTGTGTAATAGATTTTACTTAGACCCTCTCAGGTCCACTTCGATTCATTTTCACTTGCTTTCCTCCTTCCCTTTTCATATTCACAAATCACAGTTCATGTTACCACTTCTTTGTGGGACACATCAGTCAGAGACCTTCGATTGGGCACACGCGCAGTGCCGGACCACTATGCTATTTTGTATCTTGGTTTATGTCTTATTGTTCAAACAAATTGTTAGCTGCCTGGCCTTTACTTGTGTCCTTCATCAAACGCTTCAACGATCATTCTCTCATGAAACATTGTTGCTACTTGCAACCTTCGCTTCAACACAGACTGGCCTCGTACAGTTTCCTTAAACTCACTAGCTGTGTTTATTTCTCTGCCTGTGGCTTTGATTTCAGAGCGACGGACGATACCACAACGCTGCTGCTCATCCCACACTCGACCAGTCATGAAGGAGGGCCCGGATTTTTTGGACACCAAATGTAGGATTCTTCGGTTTCCCTTCTCAGCCTTACACATGCTGTTTACAAGTTTAGAGGAGTAAAACGATCACTTGGCAAAAAGGCCAAGGGCTTCTCTCTCCTTGTTTTCCCTTCTCTGTCTGCCATCTCTCTGCATCGGCTCAGCTGAGGCGTGGAAAGATCTGAACCTGGATGTGCTCTTGTGCTCCACGTTTTATCCATGTGGGGAAGTGTAATGGGACTCAGGTGTGAGTCGTTACCAGCAATTGCCTGACTCTGCCTGAGTATGGTATTGGGACAGGTCAGATGGAATGCCTGGGTGTGAGGAGTATGTTTTTCCTCAGAACGTTTTGTCTGTGTAGAAGTGTTTGTGTAGGGAAGGGGAGGGGGAGTTAAAGTCCACAGGTATCCTACCTGGTAGGATGGGGTAAAGGAGCAAGGTGTCCCACTCCCAGAGCACCCCTCACCCAGGTGATCCTCCCACACTGGTCCACCTGCAGGGACTGGATCCAAATGTGATGGCCATACCCTGGCCACCTGGATGACAGATCCTTGTGGTCTGGTAGGTGTGACACCCTCTGGTTTCTCACAGTATCTTTAGTACAAGATGACACAGACTTGGAAGAGGAGCGAATGGTGGTAGTACGTGAACCGGCCAATGGAGAATAAAAATGCCCCCGATGTGACATAATGATTGAGAATTGGAAGTTATTGGTGATGTAGATGGCTGCTCTCCATACACTATAATAACAACTGGGACGTGGGAAAATCATAAATGCCAAGGATTGAAAGCCAAAGTTCATCGATTCGACATAAAGAATCCAGGTTTCGATGGTTTGAAGATTCACATCACAGGTTGGATCAAGAGCATGGTACAGTTTAAAGTCCGTCGAGTGGAAATAAATGTTTACATAGCAAAGAAAGGTGTATGGGCTGGAAATCTCAGGCTGCTTTAAGGATTAGACTAGATCCATTTTGAGTCTCTGCTAGTTGTGAGGAGTGTCTCACAGACTAGTTCCTTGGGATCTGTCATCCAGGTGGCCGGGGCACGGCCATCGCTATTGGATCCAGATCCTGGGGGTGGACCAGTGCGGGAGGATCACCTGGATGAGGGGTCCCTGGGGAATGGGAGTGGGGCACCTGACGGAGAGACATGGGGCCTCATTAAGAGTATGGATGTAGCCATGCCACTTTTAGCTTTTAGCGGGATGGCTACCCTCATACCGAGTACCGGGTCCCTGCAATGGGGAAATACCAGGCCATTCTGACCTTGGAGGGCCCGGTATTCCCCCATTCCAGGAACCCAGACCTGGTACATCCCCATTCCCATTTTAGCCCCCATAGGGCTCGTTGGGAATGGGGAGGATGCTAACAACGCCCCCATTAATGACAGGCCTGTTGTTAGCATCCTGGTCTGCTAGCAGGTCCCACTAAGGATGCCTGGTTTTACCACACGTCCTTAGCGGGATCCGCGAGCAGACCTCATAATGAGGTGGTAGAGGGTTAACGGCGCCGGCATCTCTACCGGCGCTGTTAACCCTCTACCCACTCCTCGTAAAGAGGCCCATGGTATCCCCTTTCCTATTTTCCTATTGCACCTTCCTATCCCACATTCTGTCTGGGAACCTCACCCCCCCCCCCTCCCCCTTTCCTACATGAACACTACTACATGGACAGAGGTCTTTGGGAGAAGACAGACTCACACCCAACCATTTTATTTGACATGTCACAACATCAGTGTCAGGCAGAGTCAGACAAAATCATCCCAGTGGGATAGCTCAGTGGCAATGTGCGCTCCTTGGAAACAAGATGACACGAAGCAGCACAGTTTCGATCTCCGGGTCCACGCTTAGAAACCTCTGGGTATTAAGCGTGTCATAAATACGCTACTAAGAGACATAGGGCCTCATTATAAGTTGAGCGGAATGGGTTTAACGGCGCCGATAATGGTGCCAGCGCCATTAAATCTATTCCGCACAATTACGAGGCCCCCTCGCGGGACCCGCTCTGGACGTCTGGTTTTTCCAGACGTCCATAGCTGGTCCCGCGAGGGGACCAGGGAGCTAACAACGGGCCTGTTCGTAATGGACACGTTGTTAGCTCCCTCCCCATTCCCATTGAGCCCTATGATGGCTCGAATGGGAATGGGGAAGGACCGGGCCCGGGTTCCCTGAAAGAGGAAATACCGGGCACTCCATACTCGGAATGGCCCGGTATTTCCCCATTCAAGGAACCCGGACTCGATTTTGGAGGCAGCCCTGCCCTTGTTAAGGGCATGGCTACCTCCAAAGTCGTAATGAGGCCCATATTCCTGTAACAGCGCCTTGATGCCCCCAGGCTGTGTGAGCACATTATAAACTAAAAATGAATTGCCAGTAATGACTCGCACCTGAATCCTGTTACACTTCCCCACTTGGAAGGCTAAAAGGCGCAGCATGAGAGCACACGTGAGCAAGGCAAAAGGCACAACAGAGCAGGTCTTCCAAGGTGGCGGCTAAATAACAAAGGAGTGGTGGCAGATCCAGAAGGGGTCACAAGGAGGGAGAAGCCCTTGACCCCGTTCGCCAGTGATCGATCAACACTTGATAGTTGGCTAGCAGTCTGTGATTGGAGATGTGCTCTCATCTAGTTAGTTTCTGCATACAGCATTGTTTTGTAGCACTTGAAATGTTCTTATGTTAAGATATGAGGCTCCGATTAATAGACAATTACAATAATTGAGCATCAATTAGACGGTAGCTTGGGCAGTGATTGCACTATTGTCTTCAGAGATGTAGAGGCAGCTGTTTTTAAGAAGATGGATAGAGTAGTTGCAGTTCTTACTCAGTTGATTGACATATGCATCTGAGTTCAATGTGACCTCCAGATGGATACCCAGGGTTGTCACCTTGCTCTGGACAGGGCTGTGATTCAGTCTGATTCGGAAGCCCGTATAATCAGGGCTAATTTTCACCCAAGCTTGCTTTGACCCAAAGATCAAAAGCTCTGTTTTATTGCCATTAAGGCAGAGCCAATTCGATGACATCCAGGCTTTGATATGTCTATAAATATTAGACAGAACTCCAGAGTCTTCATGGTAGTCACCCAATGTTTCTATGACTAACTGGGTGTCGTCCGTGTAATTTGTAAAGAAGATACCCAGGTTGTCAAGAAGTGAAAATAGTGGCTTGGTGTAGATGTTGAACAATATGGCTGACAGGTTTGCTTGCTCCCTGAGGGACTCCACACCATATAAGGGCTGTGTGTGATCATGCTGGGTTTAGTTGGGTTTTGGATTCTTGGTCGGAAAGGAATACTCATCTGTTTTAACGCCTGTTCATGTTCATCAAGATCACCAGCTTCTTCACCAGACAATTCTCTGTATTTGCGTTGGCCTTCTGGCCCCAAAGTATGTAACAAAGGAAAGAGTGAAACCAACCCACTGCTTCATCCGAACAGTGACCTAGATGACAAAGTGTGTGTCAGAGAAGGTCGTGATCCACCAAATGAAAGGCTGCTGACAGGTCCAGTAGGGCCAGGAGCCCCACTTTCCCCATCTCTATGATGTTTAGCAAGTAAGATTGAAGATCCACTAAAGCCGTCTCTGTGCTGTAACCGGGCCGGAAACCTGATTGTATACAATGGAGAATGTCATTAGATTCTAAATATGATTGCAGTTTTATATATGCCGATTTGTCTCGAATCTTAAGGAGAAAGTTGCAATTATGATTAGCCAGAGATTGCTGAGATCTTTGGGGTTAAATTAGGTTTTTGGTAGTGGGGTGACTAAAACGTTCTCGATGGAGTTGGGCACCCTACTATCTCTGAAGGACACATTCACGAGTCTTGTGAGAAATGGAGCAAATAGCTCTTTATGTTCTAGAATGATTTTGGGTGGCAAGGTATTTTCTGTGCATGCTGTAGGCCGCATGAATATCAGCATTTTCTCCATATCCAGTGGTCAATGGATGTGTAATCCGAAAGCATCATTTTCTCTTGAATTTTCTCTCTGGCATTAGTGATTTTTTACTTCAAATGCAGTTTGCACTGCTATGGAGTCCTGAGTTGTAGGCAGAAAAGGGGTCTGAAGGGCCTTAGGTTTTTCAAGCAGTCTGAGAGTCTCAAAGAGCATCCTGGAGCTGTTTAGTGTTTGTTTTACTTCAAATGTTGTAATAGTTCTTTTTTGCATCTATGATTTTATCTTCATAGAATTTGTCTGCATTTTTCCAAGCCTTTTTATTTTCTCCTGTTTGGTGTTTTAGCCAGAGTAGTTCTAGTTTCTGTTTTTTTCCCTTTTAAGGCACTTAAATCTGCCGTAAACCATTTTTAATGTCTGGGGTTTGTATTTGTATTTTGTTTATTTATATAGCGCGACTGGCCCAAAGGCATCTAGGCGCATGCACTTGCAAGTTACAGAATCATCATTGTCTCTGACTAGTCTGGTCCTACTTGAATCTATCTTGTCTAGCATCTTTGTTAGGTTTTTAACATATGAGCCGACTAAGTGCTCAGCTGAGTCTGAGTTAGATGTTTAAGCCATGATAGTTGTGAGGAACTCATGGTGACAACAAGTAAGACACACAAATAGTGATCACAGTTCAAGGGTGTTTATTGATCAATGATATTCTGTATGCAGATTGGACAAATGCCTAATCCAAACCTAAATCTAAGATGGGAGCAAGCGTCAACCATCAAATGAATATAAGGCAGTCCTAGTGGTGTTGTGTCAAAATAAAAGGGCCTATACTAAGAAACCTATTGCCAAACCTCACAACTAATACAAAAAGGGGTGTGGGATAGTTCTCAAGGAATGAAAGATGTGTTCTTAAATAATATGTCAGTATGCTGTAGCCTGGGTCTCCCTTCCCCACGCTTTGGACACAGGGTAAAATGGGAGCTTGAAGCACAGTACAGTCTCTGGCTTTTCCAGCACAAGAAGTCAGTTGCAATGGCAGCTCTCAGGACTCACTCTCAGGCTTTTCCAGCAGGAGATAACAGTTCAGCTTTTAACCCTTGAGCTTTCAGTAATCAGGGCCTTCGATGGTCAAGTCTTGTTCACTTGAAAGTCTCTAGCCTTTGAGGACCTAACTTGTTGAAACAACAAAACAAAAGTTCCTTTAACAAATTAAACTTCTTTTCCAATGTTTGCTGGTGATGGGTTCACCCCTGGGTCCCCTTCTTCTGGGGGTGACCCTTCTCAATCGTATTCCGAAATTTATTACAGTTCCTTTATCAATCAACTTTGGGTGACAGATTCACCCCTGGATCTCCCTCAGTCGGGCTTGGGCCTCTCTTGTCTTTTGCAGGATTTCTTTTCCCTTGGTTTCTCAATGTTCACTTTCACTGTGAGATTCACGTCCCTTTTCCTCACACTGCTTGTAGGCCAAAGTCTTTCAACTGTACAGGGACTTTGCTTGACCTTCTGTATGACCACTTTGACCTATTTCGCCAGCCGTCCTGTGGCCGTCTGGTATTTGTAGTTTCTCTCATATGGGGCTTGAACAGTCTCTCTTGAGTTAGCACCAACATGGTGCCGCTTTCCCTCTGCGGCTGGTCTCCCCTTCACACTTTTAACAGTTCATTCAAAGTTCTTCAGCTTTGGTTTTAAAACTTGCCACTTTGCGATTCTCACTCGTCACAACCCGGTTCTTATCTGTTCTCCCCTCGATTTACCGGTTGTGATGAACCGCTTGGCTGTTGGCCTCTTTGTAGTCAAGGCCAGTACACAGCCACTGCTTAGCGAGCACACCAGCTGGCAACTCAATGTCACGCGGTGCCTTGATTAGGAAAGTGGAGTTCATTGTGTGTCACCGTGCAGACAGTAGTCCATGGCAAATCAATGCAGTGATGTGTTCAGCAATGATTTGTGCGCTGCACAAGTCACCACCCTGTTGGTTAATGGTGTCTATGTGGTGCTCCCTTATGTAAGAGCACATATACCTGTTTTGGTCTGATGTGCCCAATGTCCATACAAGAGCACACAGGACTGTTTTGTGTATGTGACTCCGACGAGCATGCCATACTGTGCCCACACTTAAACACATCAAGCAATCAAAGAAGTTGCCTCAAATTGTAAATCTACAGAGCCAAACGCCCTTTCTACAATGCCAGACCAGTAATAATAAGAGATGCTGATGCCAGCTCTGTTAGAGGAAGCACGGGCCTGCTCTTTTATACCGAAATAACCCCTGAAGCCGGCGTAATTGTGAGGACGTAGTGGCTGAGGAACTGTGGGCCATATACCACGCATTTTGTTTAAAACGCTTCATCAGCTTATTACTGGTCAGGCTAAAGTTTGAAAGAGGTACAATCCTTTCTGTGTGGCCTTTCTGTGCATTGTTTATTGGGTCGCTCTTTTGCAGTATCCTGCTCTGTCTGTAGATATAATTCCCTAAAGATGTTTCTGTATTGGGGTTGGGCATGCCCACACTGAGACCCAGCCCTTCCTGCTCTAAAATCCCTCAGAAACAAAAAGCAAAAGAGCCCTTGTACCCCATCTGAGTGGCTGATGTTGCAGCCATTTTATACTCGCATCCAAAAACGTAAGCGGTCCAAATGAGCATGTATGGTTCATGGTTACAAACCTTTTAATATTAGGGTGAGTACTGTGAACTGTGATGTGAGCACCAAGCCATGCATCGGTTATGCATTTAGAGATCCACACATACAATCCTTTTATCAGACGTGTTTATTAAATGTAGAGGTCTCTGATCACTGTTATAGTCCTGAAATGCTCTGTGATTTAATGCAAAGTACACAGGAATCCTCATTGGTGCTATTCACCCCGGCAATTCCTTTTGGATGTGGATAGTGGCAAAGCAAACCATCCATGTGATTCCCGCTGGCTTGTGCTCTTGGCATACCTTGCTGATATTTTCAATAAGCTAAATACCTTCAATATTTCTTTGCAAGGAGCCAATGCCAATTCATTTACAATGAATAAAAAAGTATTTGCCTTCAAGAGGAAGCTAGACCTCTGGAAAAGAACAATTGGAGCTGGGGTTGCATTTCAGTTCCCATTGCTTGCAGAAGTATTTGAGGAAACAGAGTCCAACTTCCTGCATGTCCTAGAACCAATCACAAGTCACCTAACCACATTAAGATCCAGCTTTGATGAATACTTCCCTGAAGAAAATGCTGGCATTAATGACTGGGTAATGCAGCCTTTTCTGGCAGAGGAGGTGGTGCATCATCCATTTGATGCCCAGGAAGAGCTGATTGAGGTTCAGTTGGACACTGCTATGCAATCTGAATTTAGGAAGATTGCGTGGGTGACTTTTGGCAGAATGTAATCCTGGAATATCATACATTGGCAAGGTCTGCTATACAGTCTCTTACGCTTTGGGTCTTCCTTCTTGTGCAAAATAGGCCTTTCAGCATTGGCTGTACTGAAAACAAAATACTGCACAAGGCTGGAAGTGGATGACAACCTCAGAGTGGCGCTATCAAAAATAAAGCCACACATTGGGGGGTCATTACGACTTAGGGGGTAACCATGCCTCCACACACCAAGGTGCCCCCATCCTGCCATCTACACTCACACCAAGATGACCCATCCCTCCATTCCAGAACCACATCAATGTGCCCTCATCCCTCCCTCCAGACCAAAACCAATGTGCTCCCATCACTCCCTCCAGACAAATGTGCTCCCATCACTCCCTCCAGACCCACACTAAGACGCCCACATCCCTCTCCAGGCACCAAGATGCCCCATATCACTCTTCAGACCCACACCAAGATGCCCCATCCCTTCCTCCTTACCAACATGCCCTCATCCTTTCCTCCAGACCAATGTGCCCCATCCCTCTCTCCAGACCCACACCAATGTAACCCTATCTGTCCATCCAGAACCACACCAAGAGGCCTTGATCCCTCCATCTAGACCCCTACCTTGATGCACCATCCTCCCTCTACATAGCAAGGTGCCCCCATCCTGCCCTCTAGACTCACACCAAGATGACCCATCCCTCCATTCCAGAACCACATCAATGTGCCCTCATCCCTCTCTCCAGACCCACACCAATGTAACCCTATCTCTCCAACCAGAACCACACCAAGAGGCCCTGATCCCTCCATCTAGACCCCTACCTTGATGCACCATCCTCCCTCCACATAGCAAGATGCCCCCATACTGCCCTCCAGACCCACATCAAGATGCCCATGTGCCTCCCCCGAACCACACCCAGATAGCCCCAGTCGACCTCCTCTAAAATCACCCATCCTACCAACTATTTAACCCAAACACACTCTTCATCAATCAACATTGCATTCCCTTTTAAATTAGTTCTTTAAATTGTGTTTACTGTTTTAATACCCCCCTTTGATCTGTTAAACACCATCATCCATTGTCCCGGCCACTGTGCCTTTTCTTAGCCCAAGTCATACATGTACATTTTGGGTTCCGCATCCCGGGGCGGCGCTTGGTAAGTGCAGCGTGCGCAGCTGCACTAGGGCTCGCGGTCATGGGGCCCCACGAAGAGGCTGACCATCTTTCTCCTGGGGAGAATCTCCACTGCTGTAATCAGTGGCGGGTCCAGCCATCATTCGGCCAGCAGCATGGCCCTTCTCAGGCCTGGCCTGGCTTCTTTAGTATTTATGTGTGTTTACATTATGAATGACGCTAAACTGGGCCGAAAAGCGGTCACAATTCCAGACTCTGCATTTTCAAAGCTCAGGTTGATTGCAATTCTCATGGAAGGCCACACGCAGAGTCCTGAACTGGGCTGCCTGTGGCTTTTTAATGACCTACAACTTGCCCCTTTCTCTTATCCTGCACACCCTTTATTTGACACGGATTGGCTCATTACCTTGACATGAAGGTGTTCACTTAAAATAAAGCCTCCCTTTTAAAGGTTTGCCATGATGTCTGATATGTAAAAAAAAAGGGGTTGCCTTATATTAATAGGCAAATGCTATTAACATCTTGCACAACAGCCTGCTGTAAGTTTGTGACAAAAGTAACCTTTATCCAAGTAGTGGTCTAAAAAAAAAGATTTTTTGTTCCGGCTTGTAATATTTTGCAGTGTGGGGCTTGTAGTTTTCCATTCAGGATGTGCAAATTAAAGGAGCAATAATATTCTTTTGGTTTAACATGTGCCTCTAAGGATTAGCTTATTGTAATGTTGCTATAATATGAGATATTTTATTTTATAAGTAAACTATCTGAGCTCTGATATTTCTCAGGGCCACATGGGAGAAGGCCATGAAGTTCCTGTTTTTTATTTTTTCATTCGTACTCTGGGACCTGTAGTTTTTTTCTCTCCCCTTTGAAATGTAAGAAAGCTTGTTAGGACTGGGTGACATTCTCATGAATAGCCATGGGAAACTTGAACTCTCTGCTCTACAAGATATTGTAGGTCTTGAAATACAAACTTTAAATATTTGTGCCAAGTGCCACTCAGAAGGTATGTGTTCGAGTGGTTAAACTGCGCATGAGTTAAAATTACAGCTTCACTGTTTAACCACAGTGTGTGATCAGTGCTTTAAGTGGGCCAGGCCCCGGCAGTCTTCAAAAAGTGGGGCTGAGCCGGGGGCCCCCCCGGTACCCACCACAACATTGGCGGGACGCATTATTCTGCTACGGCTGGAAACGCGACAGGAGATGTGCCCACCATTTTCGAGTCAGGCAAGCTGACAGAAGTGTCAGGATGGCACTTCTGTCAATCACTGTAACTTCCTCTTGTGACCCCTCATGCAAGGGGTCACAAGAGAAAGTTACTGTCCTTTTGTTTCCCCCACCACCCTCCCCAGTGGCGTCTTTGAACCTCAGCGAACCTGGGGACTCCCTGCTAATTTCTATGTTTATAAAGGATGGCTTGAAAAGTACACAATTCAAGCCATCTTTTATAAAGCTTTGCCGACGGACAAAGACGCCTCAGACTTTGTCCGTCATCAAAGCTTTATAAAAGATGGATTGAATTGTGTACTTTTCAAGCCATCTTTTATAAACATAGAAATATGGCTTGAAAAGTAACAATAAGGTATGCACACAAATACATAAATGTAATATATATATTTGTGTGCTGTGTTAGGGAAGTAAAGGTAACAGCATTTCTGGGAACGCTGCTGATGAGCAAGGGTTTGACTGGTAAAGGACCCCTGTTCTGTGTTAGGGAAGGAAAGGACACATCATTTCTGGGACTGCTGCTGAGGAGCAAGGGTTGGACTGGTAAAGGAACCCTGTTCTCTGTTAGGGAAGTAAAGGACACAGCATTTCAGGGACTGCTGCTGAGGAGCAAGGGTTGGACTGCTAAAGGACCCCTGTTCTGTGTTAGGGAAGGAAAGGACACATCATTTCTGGGACTGCTGCTGAGGAGCAAGGGTTGGACTGGTAAAGGAACCCTGTTCTCTGTTAAGGAAGTAAAGGACACAGCATTTCTGGGAATGCTGCTGAGGAGCAAGGGCTGGACTGGTAAAGGAACCCTGTTCTGTGTTGGGGAAGTAAAGGACACAGCATTTCTAGGAATGCTGCTGAGGAGCACGGGTTGGACTGGTAAAGGAGCCCTGTTCTGTGTTAGGGAAGTAAAGGACACAGCATTCCTGGGAATGCTGCTTAGGAGCAAGGGTTGGACTGGTAAAGGAGCCCTGTTCTGTGTTAGGGTAGTAAAGGACACAGCATTTCAGGGAATGCTGCTGATAAGCCTGGGTTGGACTGGTAAAGGAGCCCTGTTCTGTGTTAGGGAAGTAAAGGACACATCATTTCTGGGGATGCTGCTGATGAGCAAGGGTTGGACTGGTAAAGGAGCCCTGTTCTGTGTTAGGGAAGTAAAGGACACAGCATTTCTGGGAATGCTGCTGAGGAGCAACGGGTTGGACTGGTAAAGGAACCCTGTTCTGTGTTAGGGAAGTAAAGGACACAGCATTTCTGGGGATGCTGCTGATGAGCAAGTGTTGGACTGGTAAAGGAACCCCGTCCTGTGTTAGGGAAGTAAAGGACACAGCATTTTTGGGAATGCTGCTGAGGAGCAAGGGTTGGACT
Organism: Ambystoma mexicanum; assembly: GCF_040938575.1. Taxonomy (NCBI): domain Eukaryota; kingdom Metazoa; phylum Chordata; class Amphibia; order Caudata; family Ambystomatidae; genus Ambystoma; species Ambystoma mexicanum. Next base: position 1,379,738,811 of record NC_090933.1, read on the forward strand.
GGTAAAGGAACCCTGTTCTGTGTTAGGGAAGTAAAGGACATAGCATTTCTGGGAATGCTGATGAGCAAGGGTTGGACTGGTATAGGAACCCTGTTCTGTGTTAGGGAAGTAAAGGACACAACATTTCTGGGGATGCTGCTGATGAGCAAGGGTTGGACTGGTAAAGGAACCCTGTTCTGTTAGGGAAGTAAAGGACCCAGCATTTCTGGGAATGCTGCTCCTGAGCAAGGGTTGGACTGGTAAAGGAGCCCTGTTCTGTGTCAGGGAAGTAAAGGACACAGCATTTTTGGGAATGCTGCTGAGGAGCAAGGGTTGGACTGGTAAAGGAACCCTGTTCTGTGTTAGGGAAGTAAAGGACATAGCATTTCTGGGAATGCTGATGAGCAAGGGTTGGACTGGTATAGGAACCCTGTTCTGTGTTAGGGAAGTAAAGGACACAACATTTCTGGGAATGCTGCTGATGAGCAAGGGTTGGACTGGTAAAGGAACCCTGTTCTGTGTTAGGGAAGTAAAGGACACAGCATTTCTGGGAATGCTGCTGAGGAGCAAGGGTTGGACTGGTAAAGGAACCCTGTTCTGTGTTAGGGAAGTAAAGGACATAGGGCCTCATTCCGAGGCTGGCGCTATCCATGGAGTAAATAGCACCATGGTAAGAAACCATGGAGCTATTTACTCCATGGAAATCCGGCATGGTGAATGGAGTAATTACCGGTCCATTCCAAGGTTGGAGGGACCGGTAATTCCCCATTCACCATACCGGTTCCCCATCCCCATTCCTGCATCCCATAGGGCTCAATGGGAATGGGGAAGGAGTAAATTACGGCACCGTAAATTACGGTGCCATAATTTACTCCAAGGTCCCTTTGCGGGTTGGATTTTTAACGCCTGCTAAAAGCAGGCGTTAAATGCCAACCCGCAAAAGGGAACTCGGAATATGGTGGTAAGTGTTAACGGTCACCGTTGCCATTAACGGTGACCGTTAACCCTTACCGCCAGCCTCGGAATGAGGCCCATAGCATTTCTGGGAATGCTGATGAGCAAGGGTTGGACTGGTATAGGAACCCTGTTCTGTGTTAGGGAAGTAAAGGCCACAGCATTTCTGGGAATGCTGCTGCTGAGCAAGGGTTGGACTGGTAAAGGAACCCTGTTCTGTGTTGGGGAAGCAAAGGACACAGCATTCCTGGGACTGCTGCTGATGAGCAAGGGCTGAACTGGTAAAGGAACCCTGTTCTGTGTTAGGGAAGGAAAGGACACAGCATTCCTGGGACTGCTGCTGATGAGCAACGGTTGGACTGGTAAAGGAGCCCTGTTCTGTGTTAGGGAAGTAAAGGACACAGCATTTCTGGGAATGCTGCTGCTGAGCAAGGGTTGGGCTGGTAAAGGAACCCCGTCCTGTGTCAGGGAAGTAAAGGACACAGCATTTCTGGGACTGCTGCTGATGAGCAAGGGTTGGACTGGTAAAGGACCCCTGTTCTGTGTTAGGGAAGTAAAGGACACCGCATTTCTGGGAATGCTGCTGCTGATGAGCAAGGGTTGGACTGGTAAAGGAACCCTGTTCTGTGTTAGGGAAGGAAAGTACACAGCATTTCTGGGAATGCTGCTGACGAGCAAGGGTTGGACTGGTAAAGGAGCCCTGTTCTGTGTTAGGGAAGTAAAGGACACAGCATTTCTGGGAATGCTGCTGAGGAGCAAGGGTTGGACAGGTAAAGGAACCCTGTTCTGTGTTAGGGAAGTGAAGGGCCCAGCATTTCTGGGAATTCTGCTGATGAGCAAGGGTTGGACTGGTAAAGGAACCCTGTCCTGTGTTAGGGAAGTAAAGGACACAACCTTTCTGGGAATGCTGCTGATGAGCAAGGGTTGGACTGGGAAAGGAACCCTGTTCTGTGTTAGGGAAGTAAAGGACATATCATTTCTGGGCATGCTGCTGAGGAGCAAGGGTTGGACTGGTAAAGGAACCCTGTTATGTGTTGGGGAAGTAAAGGACACAGCAGTTCTGGGAATGCTGATGAGCAAGGCAAGGGTTGGACTGGTAAAGGAACCCTGTTCTGTGTTAGGGAAGTCAAGGACACAGCATTTCTTGCAATGCTACTGAGGAGCAAGGGCTGCACTGATAAAGGAACCCGGTTCTGTGTTGGGGAAGTAAAGGACACAGCATTTCTGGGAATGCTGCTACTAAGCAAGGGTTGGACTGGTAAAGGAACCCGGTTCTGTGTTGGAGAAGCAAAGGACACAGCAAGTCTGGGAATGCTGCTGACGAGCAAGGGTTGGACTGCTAAAGGAACCCTGTTCTGTGTTAGGGAAGTAAAGGACACAACCTTTCTGGGAATGCTGCTGATGAGCAAGGATTAGACTGGTAAAGGAATGCTGTTCTGTGTCAGGGAAGTAAAGGACCCAGCATTTCTGGGAATGCTGCTGAGGAACAAGGGTTGGACTGGTAAAGGAACCCGGTACTGTGTTAGGGAAGTCAAGGACATCACATTTCTTGCAATTCTGCTGAGGAGCAAGGGTTGGACTGGTAAAGGAATGCTGTTCTGTGTCAGGGAAGTAAAGGACCCAGCATTTCTGGGAATGCTGCTGAGGAGCAAGGGTTGGACTGGTAAAGGAACCCTGTTCTGTGTTAGGGAAGTAAATGACACAGCATTTCTGGGAATGCTGCTGCTGCTGAACAAGGTTTGGGCTGGTAAAGAAACCCTGTTTTGTGTTAGGGAAGTAAAGGACACAGCATTTCTGGGAATGCTGCTACTAAGCAAGGGTTGGACTGGTAAAGGAACCCGGTTCTGTGTTGGAGAAGCAAAGGACAAAGCATGTCTGGGAATGCTGCTGACGACACTATGCTTTCACAGAATCAAAAGAAATGTGTAAATGTTTGTTCCGTATCACATATTTCAATAATTACAATTTACTTTTCCAATTCTTCCTGTGGTGCCCTGTTCACTAAATTATTTTTTTTTTGAAATGTCAACCACTCAAAGAAAACAAACGCGTCGCACATTATCATCATTCCAATCCGAGATGCCTGCATCCCGTAATAATGTGCTTACTGATTGTCAGTACGATAATTTCTGCATTCCAAGTAGAACACTGTCCCAGTAAACCATGAACCAAGCCGCCATTGAATACGATGTTCTCCGCTCTGCAATGCTGCAATGTTTAAATTATTCACTTCAACGTTCCAGGCCGTAACAGGAGAGCTCCTCTAATATCCGTTTTGTAAACAAAAGCGCTCGTCAATAAGGCAAACGTCATCACGTTCACTCACGTTTGAAAGGCCTTTCCTCTAATGCTTCTGATAGTGTCTCCGAATGCGGAAAGCAGGGTAATGGCGCCGGGCCCTTTCTTTTGCGTTCCAGCCCAACGGGCAGGATGGAACGCAAGCATCGGACGGCCTGCAAGGTGCGCGCGCCACCCATAGCCTCAAGGGACCCTTAAATTTAGCCCAATTTTCATCCGCCCACGATTTCCCACAGTACCTTGATATGTGAGTCTCTGAATATTCCAATTCGCCGGCGCTGCATCTCCTATTACATGACAGTTGCGCTATATCGTCCAGCATGTGCACGACAATGTGCACACTGACTCCTGCTGCCTGGTTTATACTGTGGCACACTTCTACTGCCACACGGCCCCCAACTTTCACGAAGGGGCCCTCTTGTCCTGCAGTCCCATGGATGGGCCTCCACGGTTGCCTGATGCCTGTAACCGATACCATCTCCTTAGTAGGCATCAGCTGCATAGTTCGTTCTCCAAAAAAAACGCCTTTTGATTCTGGTAATTTCTCCAAGGCTTCTGCAACAGACCTAATCTCCCATGTGTCTCCACCACCAGACCTCCAGAAAACATTTCTCCAGACTGGTACTTCTTCTTCTTCTCCTTCATATCTCCTTTTCTCCTACTTTCATTTCTTCCGGGCTCAAGTAATCCTCGTCGCCAAATGATGTATCCTGCCTCCTGCAGGATCTACCCTGAGCCAGTAATAACAAGGAGCAGGAACCAGGCTGACTCAGGTATGTAGAAAATAGGAAACACGCTTTATTCTCTTGGTTACAGGTTCAGTATAGAATATAGGAGAGAGAGATCATTAGTAGCTTCTTCCCTGGTTCCCTGCCCAGCTCCAAGTCCGTAACCGTCTCCCTTGGAATCTCCAAGAGCCTGAACACTCCAAGCTCCCCTAACATTCCCCTCACCTCTTACACTAACTCAGACCTCATTCATACACATGCAGGATACCACATAATGACAATGGCAATGACAATGAGAGGTTAGATGGCTCCGGAGGAGTTGATAAAAGTGTACAACAAGACAAAGATGTCAATATCAGTGCAGAAAGGAGAAGAGGAAAACCTCTTTGGTTGAGAGATTATGTCTTAGAGTAACACTATGTCATTGTAAGGGAGGAGATGTGTTAAGTTTATACATTTGTATTTATATAGTTAAGCATGCATTGGACAATGAATGATATGTAACATAGTTAAAGATGGGGATGTAGAACAATCACAGTGTTCCATTCACTTGCTTGATGACTTTGGTTCCACTTTGATGTATATGTGTTCTTGGAGTGTTATGGTTCGTGTATGTTCTTTAAGCTTCAGTTGAGTTCTGCCTGGAAAGGCAGTGCCTGCTGTCGCCATGATCTCAGCTTGAATAAAAGATCTTGAAGTACTTATGCTGTCTGGATCCCTTAACTTCACAGAGAGATGCGGGTCCCAGGATGAGAAGCTCTGTTTTGTCATCGTTCAGACAGAGGCCGTGAGTGGCCATCCATGTCTGAACGATGCTGTAAATTCTATTCACCAGTGCTGAATCCTTGCAGTAGTCACCGGTGAGTGGTACGAGGATCTGGGTATCATCTGCGTAGGTAGTGTAGGTGATACCCAGATGGTCCAACTCATCAAACAGGGTCTTGGTGAATATATTATACAGGGTTGAGGAGACACATGAGCCCTAGGGCACCCGACAAGTGATGGAGATAGGGTTTGCGGCTGAAGAGAGTGAGAAGACCCTCATGGCTCAGTCACCAAGGAATGATTATATCCACGTTATGGCCTCACTGGAGAAGTGGGCAGCTGAGTCCAGGTAGCTACATAGGACGTTGTGGTCCACCAAGTCGAAATCCGTTGACAGGTCCAGGAGGAGGAGTAGTGCAAGCTTACCAGTGTCTCTTAGATTGTCTATTTGGGCTTTAAGATCAATAAGAGCAGTTTCTGTGCCGTGTAATGGCCGGAAACCAGATTGGCCGGAGCCTATGAGTTGGTTGAGTTCTAGGAAGTTCTGGATTTGGATGTATGCTACCTTGTCTAAGATCTTGAGTAGGAAAGGCACTGTGGTGATGGGCCTGTAGTTGGTCGTTATGGCGGGGTCTAGCGTTTGTTTTTTAATTAGTGTATGCTGTCGAAGTGTTAGAACTGATATAATATTGTTTCACCCTTATTATATATGTTGGCCTATGCCCAGTCGCTTTGCGAAGAAATCCGCATTGCAAGGTCTTGACCTTCGTTTAACCAAGCCGCCATTTTAGGTTAAACCGCCATTTTGGGTTCGTCACACGAAAGTCACCTTGTATCCTAAAATGGCCGATCTGTGTTCCCTTGTCCCTTGCCTTAACCTCCTCGACCTCTGTGGACAGGTTAATGTCCAACTTGCCTGCAGGCTACATGTTCGGGTCATGTAGACCTTGTCCTTCGTTGACCTAGGGATCAGAGGATTACGTGTATCCACAATGTCAAACCACCAATGTACATGAATAACAATGTCGACCAAACAGTATATGTGGAAATGTGTTGTGTTGTACTATGATGGATAAATGTAATGTATTAGGGGTTAAGTATAAGGAACAATATTGATATGTATGTGTTGTTAGTGAAATGTATTCGGAGTAAGCTATGTGTATAATTTATGTAAATTGAGAGGCAACCCAGGCGCGGACCCTAGCCCTGGTGGATTATTAACGTGCAGGAGGCTGGACACCGTTTCTTAAACCTGTATAAATATGTCGGTGTCCAGCCAGCAAATCCTGTTCACTGCTCACACTGAATTGCTGGTATTCTTTGTGATGTACTGACGGCCAAATAGCTATTTGTATACTTTGTTTTGTAACTGTTCAGTTTTGTAATAAAGATGCTGGGAAATCTTTACAAGCCCGTGTTGGTGTATTTCTCTTTGTCTGGTGAAAAAGCCTCACTATTTTATTTCTGATTCCACAGAAGAGGCTAGGGAATTTACCTGTTTTGTGAATGAAAAGGTGGAGTCTAAGTAAAAACCTAATGTATTTACTTCCTTGGCGACCTTGATAAGGTTTCCATCAATGATGAATGATGAGTAGTTTGTGCCAAGTCTAGTAAGGAGAGATGCGGATCCCAGGATGAGAAGCTCTGTTTTGTCATCGTTCAGACAGAGGCCGTGAGTGGCCATCCATGTCTGAACGATGCTGTAAATTCTATTCACCAGTGCTGAATCCTTGCAGTAGTCACCGGTGAGTGGTACGAGGATCTGGGTATCATCTGTGTAGTTAGTGTCGGTGATACCCAGACGGTCCAACTCATCAAACAGGGGCTTGGTGAATATATTATACGGGGTTGGGGAGACACATGAGCCCTGGGGCACCCGACAAGTGATTGGGATGGGGTTCGCGGCTGAAGAGAGTGAGAAGACCCTCATGGTTTGGTCACTAAGGAAGGATTGTATCCATGTTATGGCCTCACTGGAGAAGTGGGCGGCTGAGTCCAGGTGGATACATAGGACTGTGTGGTCTAACAAGTCGAAATCCGTTGACAGGTCCAGGAGGAGGAGTAGTGCAAGCTTACCAGTGTCTCTTAGATTGTCTATTTGGGCTTTAAGATCAATAAGAGCAGTTTCTGTGCCGTGTAATGGCCGGAAACCAGATTGGCGGGAGCCTACGAGTTGGTTGAGTTCTAGGAAGTTCTGGATTTGGATGTATGCTACCTTGTCTAAGATCTTGAGTAGGAAAGGCACTGTGGTGATGGGCCTGTAGTTGGTCGCTATGGCGGGGTCTAGCGTTTGTTTTTTAAGAAGTGGGAGTACCCAAAATTGCTTAAGATTGCTAGGTATCGTGCCGGATGTGAAGGAAGCATAAGTTTGGTAATGAAAGGTGCTAGATCCCTCGCAGCGTCCTTGATAAATTGTGCTGGTCATTGGTCACGTTTGCAGTTAGATGGTTTGAGACCCAAAATAACTTTCTCAACCTCTATAATAGAGACTTTGGAGAAGTGAAATTGGGTGACATGCTTAGTGTTAGGAGGAGTTGGTTTGATGGGTGGTGGTGCAGTTACAGTTAGTGTAGCTTTTTTTAGTGCAATTTTGTTTTGCAGGTTAGCCACTTTGTTGGCTAGCGTGTGCTGAATTTCAGTGCACCATGTTTTATCTTTGACACAGTTGTCTTGGGATGTGATAGGATTTCCTAATTCTTTTAAAATCGTGAAAAGTTCCTTCATGCTAGAGCTTGCTTACGTGATTCTAGTATTGTAGGCCAGCAGTATTTCCTTCTTGTATTGGGATGAGATTTTTGTTAACTTTAGTTTGTTTTCTAAAGTGGAGTGAAGTTTCCATGCGGTTTCGCATTTTCTTTTGTCTAGTCTTAAGTTTTTCAGATGGGGAGCAAACCAATTGTTGAGGTGGCTTTTAGGCTAACTAATTCTAAGTTTTAGTGGGGCGATATTGTCAAGAGTGATGTTCATAACTTTATTGTATTCTTCAACTAGGATGCTAGGATCCGTATTGTCAGGTAGGGAGTTGAGGGTGGGCAGGATATAAGGGAGTATTTAATATTTGTCTTGTTTCTCGTGATTGTGGGAGGGGCAAGCGGTGCCTGTAGGGTGAGTCTTTTAGTTTCTATTCTAAACGATATAAGGTGGTGGTCAGTCCAAATTTGGGGTGCGATAGAGGTGATGGAGACATTGCAGTTGTGATCAGCAACCCAGTCGAGGCTTCTCCCTTTGTTATGAGTAGGTTTGTTCACTCTCTGGGTGAATCCGAGCTCAGTCAGGGTGTTGGCCGCAGCAGTGGCATGTTGGTCATTAACATCATTAAAGCCTAGATTCAGGTCTCCTAGCAGAAGCGTTTGGGATGTATCCTTCAGATTTTCCGATAAAATCGTGGATAGGTCTTCAATGAAAGTATTAATGGGGCCAGGGGGTCTGTATATAAGGTGGAAGTTGAGCGTTTGCGAGTTTGCAGTAGGTATTTTGATTGACATAAGTTCACAAGAGTTGATGTTGTGCGAGGGTGAGGTTCTCATGGAAAGATTATCTTTGGTGATAATAGCTACACCCCCACCTCAGGCTTCCCCTCTGTCAGCTCTGAGGATGGTGTGGTTATTTGGTAAAGCTAGGGATAAAGCGGGGCCTGCTGCCTCGAGAAGCCAGGTTTCTGTGACTGAAATAAAGTCATAGTCTTCTGTTAGGATGACTTCAGCTACGTCTAAGGCATGAGCGACTAACGATCTAGCGTTTATCAGAGCTCCTTTAAGGTTAGGGGTAGTTTTTCTGGTGATATGTGGATGGTGCTGTCTAGGGCGGCTAGTCTAGTATGGGACCTAGTTTTTTGAGTGTGGGGCTTGTTAATGGTGCTATTGGTAATGTGACTGGGCTTTGATAGGTGTTTGTGGGGTGCTTTACTTTGTAGGTTAGAGATGACCTCATATTTGATGAGTGGGTCAAATATTCTAGGTAGCCATGCTCGGAGTCTAGAATTTCTGAGCACAGTATTACAAGGGATCATTAGGAAGGGTACCTTGGGCTTATGCATAGGTAGTTTAGGAGGCACAGTATGGTTGTCCAACATATCTGCTATCCTGGTTGGTGTCGACATTGTGTATAGTGCCATTAGCATGAGAGTGGCACCCAAGTAGGCTAGGTTAGGTTGTGGGTGCATAATGTCTTAATAAGGCGTGCGCTTTTAAGGTATGGTCGCTTGATAATAGCAGAGATGTCTTTGCGTAGAGTAAGGTTAGATACTATGAGTGAGCTGTGGCATTCGCTAGTGAGCTAGATATAGGATCTGGTTAGTGTGGATTAGCAAAGTGTAACAAAGACAACAAGGAAAATGATGGAAATTACTCCATATTTTCTCAACAAAAGTAAATGGAAAGAAGACAACGACGAGCAAATCCTTGCAAATTAAAAAGAAAAAAAAGAAATAATATTTTCTTTTTAAAAGAATCGTATTACCAACAACTCACGCAAATTCTTAAGGAACAACAAAACTGTGAACGTTACTCTCAACTCTGAGCATCTAATTAGTACATCTGAAAGTTCCAAAGCAGCAACGACCGCTGTCAAAATAAGTGAGAAGGTGAGTGATGCTGTGGATAATGAAGAGGTGATAGAGTTGATAAATTTATCGACGCACTATAAGGAAGAAGAATATGAAGAGGAGCAACCTCGGAATAAAGATCAGGATTTAAGAGACTCACCGGCTCGCTTGGAAGAGGATCAATCTGACAGACTGGTGTACGGCAGATCTCCAGAACAAAACTCACTACGTTATGTAGACTCATTCCTCCGAAGGAGGTGCTGAAGGTTAAGACAGCAGAAGATCTGGAATCAAGATTCTACACACTGGAGGAGAAAAGGCAAAGACTTGTAGAGCAACGACACAAAGTAAAAGTGAAAAAAGAGCATGTGGGTGGTGTGCAACCACACAGGCTTGATTAATATCGTGAGATCTTGGCCACGGAACAAAATCACTTAACAGGATGGGCTTGTAAATCTACGTCGTCAAGACCAAGAGAATATAACGTGGAAAACGAGTAAACAGCTGAAAGCAAATAACCTTGAAACATCGCACAAAATTAATTGCAAATATATGTTAATTCTGGAACGGATTGTGTCCATTAAAGATGGCCTAACTTTAAATAGAAAACATGTGCTACGGTTGCTACATCAAGTGCCGTCGTTGAAAAGCACTGAGTCTAACGACATCAAGACAGTTGAATTTATGGATGAACCGCAGAACGATAGGGTGTGATTACACATTGATTCAAGATTAATCTGTGACCTGTTCTTGGGTGCTGTATCTGTGCTGTATCTGTGCTGTTGCCGCTTGGCTTTGACATGTATGAAACCAAAGCCGATTACGACAATTGTAGTGGAAAAAAAAATAACAACATAGAAGAATCTCAAGATTATCCACAAAACACAAGGTAAAAGAAAGACACACACAGTTCTCGACGGCATCTGCAGATGGCCGGTGGAGTGGGAGTGTTAAAATGACTACTAAACCCAGTGTGGCCGATAATCCCCTACGCGAAGCTCAAGTAGGAGAACGGATGAAAATTACTGTGGAGCGCAATAACAGAGTGACTGATGCAGCAACAAACAACATGGATGCCAAAAACAAAACATCAAAAGCAGACAATTGGAATTGGCTAGCCAAAGCCCTAGGTGGCTGCAATTATAGTTAATGCCAAAAACCTGAAGAAAAAACTGAGCACTGCATTGGCACATGGAACACTAGGGGGTTTATGCATTTATTTAACAACACATCAAACAGGTTAGAGTGTCTTGATGTACTTTGTCTGCAAGAAACATGGCCCGAGGTATGTCCGATCTCTGACGAGTTTGAAATTGCAATAAACCCTGCATTTAAAAAACCAGAAGGTCGACTAATATCTGGCGTATTAACATTTGTAAGAAAGAGCTCAGGATATCAAATCATTGGCACCAAGAACATCTCCCCATATATTCAAATAATGGTGATCGAATTAAGAGGAACATCTAAAGAGTAAAATTGCTGAACTTACATAGTCAACTTATATTGACAGCACAAAGCTGCTGGGACAACAATGTTCATTGATAAAATGACGGAACTGATTGATGAAATAAATTCAGATGATCTATGGGCAAATATAATTGTGTGTGGTGACCTAAACATAAATTGCACAAACATCAGGCAAGATGGTAAGAATGTGGCAAATAGCCATCAGCATTTGGCCTTACAATGGTGTGAAGAGATGGAATTAAGAAATATGACTATCCTTAATAGGAACATAACAGGGGACATACCCCCTCAAGCCACCTGGAGGAGAAATACACAAGAGTCCATCCTTGATTACTTCTTTGTGTCTGGAAAACTGGCCCAACGTGCTGTAACCTTGCAAGTGGTCTGCAAGTGATCACAACATGGTGAAATTAACACTTGTGGAGCCTAAAAGATCCAGAGTGCATGCATGGAAACACGGGGTGTCTGTGGACTCTAGCAGGAACCGACTTAGATTAAAAGACAATGGGCCTCACTATGACTCTGGCGGTAGCCAGCCGGCAATGGGGACTTACTGGGGCATTCCAGCCACGGCGGACCCAGTAATTTCCCTTTGCAGGGTGCCGGAAAAAATCACTCCCCATTCCCATTGAGTCCCTCAGGACTCAATGGGAATGGGGAGGACGGTAGCACCGGCGCCATTCAGAATGGTGCCGGTGCTACCGTCAGTGTCTGCAGGCGGTCGCCGGTCCGTCCGCCAGGTCAGACCTGGTGGGCCGGCTAGAGGGCGCTAGAGGGCCAACCAAGATGGCCGCCTGGGTCTAAGCTCCCGCTCAGCCCCGCATCAATTCTGAGGAATCCTGCGGTTCCCGGTGGCTTGGTGAGCTCTACCCCTGATTCCTGACTTTCTGGTCTCCCCAGCTACAACCCCCCGAAAACTGGAGCAAAATCGGCCTCTCTCTGCCAATAAATGGCCCACGCGGCCTCATCGCCGAGCTCCGTATAGCTGGCCTGCGGGGCGCCAACTCACTTGAGGCCGGCCCCATCCCCAAAGGAAACCTGAACGCTCCTGGCGCCGTGACACGGAGAGGGCGCCCTGTGTGTCGGCAGAGAAGCAGGCGTGGGGCGAGAGGCGTCTGCCGACCGTCAACGGGCCAGCGGAGGATCCTGACTCCCTCCCCCCGTTCGGAGCCGGCGGTCGAGAAGGGGCCGCAGCAGCACAGCTACCTGGCAGACAGTACCGCCGACAGTTGAGACAGCTCGGCGAAGGACGGGCTGTCTCTCCCCCCCGCCCCACCCACGTCCACCGCACCTACTCTGGCATCCAGCGTCCCAGCTACAGGCCCGAAGGCGGGAGCTCCCCACAGGACCCGGGGGCACCGCATCGTCCAGAGCGGCCCCCTCCGCCTCGAAGAGGAGAAGAAGCCAGCCACACGCGGAGGTAAGGAGAGGGAGGGAGGGAGGTCGTGCTGCTCCCCGAACGGAGCCAGCCGTGCCTCTGGCCGCACCCCCCTCCCTGCGCATGCATAAATTAACGCGGCAAAGCCGCTGTGGACTCAGCTGAAGGGAAGGCCCACCCGCATACTAAGCGGCACAGAGCCCCCAATACCACCGGTGCTGGCGGGGAGGCAGTCAGCTCAACATGAACTTCCCCCTGCAGAGCCATAAACACGGCTGCAGCTACGTGCACATAACGCGCCATCAGAACCTGAGTGTTCCGAGACTTCCCACACTCCATTGGACAACATCATCCTAATAAGGGAAGTCAGCCACATCACAAAGGGAACCCCCCCCCCCGATTACCACAGGACCCACCCCTACTACACACTAACAATAGCTGGGTGCCCTCAATCCTTTTCCTACACAAAAAGCTACCAGCGGGCAACAGTACAAAGCAGCTTCGACCAAACACCTGCCAAAAAACTCCCCACTGAGACACCCCCCCATCCCTGAAGGAGCGAGAAGTCATCAGTCTTTTACCCACGCCAGACACGCTCTGAAACACACTCCAAGTAAAGAAAGAACAAAACTGACGGAGAGTCCATTAACCACAATACAAGAAGACCGCCCCACTGCACGGCCACAAGTCCGCCGGTCCCATCAGTCAGGGAGCCAACAAACCTCAGGCACGTTGGGGAAAACCGATAAATCTCAAAGGAAATAAAACTTCAAGAGTGGCACAACTCCAAAAGCACCTCTCCAACAAGATGACCAGGCCCCAGTGTCCGACTGTCCACACCCGGTGGAAACAAACGATAACCCATCCAAGATCAAAGAAATACTCCTCGACTTAAAAGTGGGCATCGGCAGTTTGAACAATAAAATGGATAGTCTAGCCTCTAAAGTCGACCTCCTGCAACACCGCATGGACACCCAATCTGAACGCATTAATGAGGTCGAGCAAAGAGTATCTTACCTTGACAACAACACAACAACCCTATCAAACAAAGTCTCACAATTAGAATCCCAAATGAAAACAACTATAGCCAAGTGCGAGGATCTCGAAGGCCGCTCAAGAAGAAATAATCTCTGGATCGTCGGAGTGCGAGAACACCAAACGCAAGGAAAAATAGGAGGACTATGTGGAATCCCTCTGCATAGCCCTTTTTGGCCGAGATGTGTTGTCTCAACTCTTCATAATAGAGAGAGCGCACAGGATACCCTCAACCAGACCTGCTCCTGGCACGCCACCCAGGCCAATCATCGCGAGGCTGCTCAACTACAGGGATCGAGACACCATCCTTCGACTGGCCAGGGAGAAAGGAGACCTTCTCCACGAAGGAGACAAAATACATTTCTTCCCCGACTTCTCCCGCGCAGTACAATCACAGAGGAAAACGTTTGCCAATATCAAGCAGAGGCTCCGAAACAACCAAATAGCCTACTCAATGCTCTTCCCAGCGAGGCTTAGAATACAACACGACGGGAGAGTCCACTTCTTTCAAACTCCGACCGAAGCAAATATGTTTCTGGACCAAATAGGCTGCCCCGAACAAAACCAGATTCGCCCCAGACCTCAAAAAGACAGAAACCACAGGAATCCACCATAACCAGAAGCGATCAGAACCACGCAATTTGTTCATTCATCTCACCGAAAGTACCGCAACAACCACAATGAATCCAAGGCGGGGCTGGGATACTTGGGAGGCCCCAAGTTCCCCTAGCACAGCAACTGTTTGGTTCACAAGTTGACTTAACGGGTTGGGATACACCCAGCGGCATGGCAACTCCATGGACCACCATTTGTTCCTTTTTGTTGACAAGGGACCTCTCTGTGGGCCAGTTGGGGGTTGCCCACCCTAGGGAGGGAAACGATACGGGCCAGTTGGGGGGTTGCCCGTGAACAGTACTCACCAAGGGAACTAGGAAAGTTTTGCGCCACCCGTTCCACACCGCCCGCCGACCATCCACCCCCCCCCAGCTCACCAGCAATGCTGCTGCACCATCCAGCTAACGAACCTCCAGGCACCGACCATAACGCTAGGCCAAACCTAGCTATAAGACCATTGATCACAGAAAACAAAAAGCGGATCAACATAGTCTTTAACTCGTTCCATTCAAGGTCATAACCTGGAACATAAGAGGAGGCAATATCCCATCTAAAACCAGGAAAATCCTTCAATACCTAAGAAGTCATGAAGTGGACATAGCCATGCTCCAAGAAACACCCCTACTCCCAGGGAAAGATCACCAGTGGGCTAAGAGCTGGGGATGCCACAGATACTTCTCCTCTTACTCATCCTTCTCCAGAGGAGTCGCGATCCTTATACACAGGAGGACCAGTTTCCGGCTTGTTCACACGGCAAAAGACACCGAGGGGAGAGCAGTCCTAGTAAGTGGCATCATAGCGGGCCAGAAAATTACCCTCGTCAACTCCTATGCACCAAACGTAGACGGCCCCGACAACTTCAGCTGGGTATTATCCCATCTCATCCCGAGACCCCGCAACCATAATTTGGGGGGGAGACATGAACACAGTGCTAGACCCAGCGAGGGACAGATCTCGGTCTACCCCACAGCCCCTATCCAAAGCCTGCCTTCAAATAAAAGAAATCTGCAGAGCATTCGACCTGAAAGACGCATGGAGAGCATCCAAAGGGGAGCTGCGAGAATACACCTTTCACTCTGCGGCACACAACACGAGCTCCAGGATCGACTATCTCTTCACCTCAGCGAATGGCCCATGGACAAGTGGCCCGTGCGACATCCAACCAAGAACTCTCTCCGACCACTCCCCAATAATCCTCAGTCTCAATCCATCCGACCCCAAATTCCCACTACAGCGGTGGTGTTTCAAGACCGGCTCGATGCGAGACGAGGTATTTGCCTCCGAACTGAGAGAGGAGATCTCCGTGTTCCTCGAAGCCAACACGGGGTCGGTTCCCTCCGCCAGCACACTCTGGGAAACACTAAAGTGCTTTATTAGAGGGGTCTGCCACGCCAAAGAAAACGGCATACTCAAACTCATTAGGCGCGAGCTGGCAACCAGCGAAGAGAAGCTAAAACAGCTAGAACTCCAGCACCCAAACACGGCCGACCCAAGAATACCAGCCGCTATGAAAGAGGAACTACAAAAATTCAGCACCGCAGCAGATCGCAAAATCAAATTTTTAAACCGCAGCAGTCAGGTCAGACAGTATGGCGAAGGCCAAAAACCCGGCGCCCTCCTAGCAAACCTGATCAAGGCCGACAGCAAGCTGTCTCCAATAGAAGGGATTCGAACCAAGCAGGGAGAGTTAGTTCATACCGACGAAGGAATAGCGGAAGAATTCAGGCTCTTCTACCAAGATCTCTACAGCGCCAAACACAACGGAGACCCAAACACTCCACTAGAGTACCTTGAAGACACAGAGTTGTACTGGGTCGAACACCCCCTGCGTGAACCACTGAATGAAATGATCACACAAGAAGAGATCATGGAGGCCATCAAGACCCTCCCTAACTCCAAAGCTCCTGGCCCGGATGGCTTAACGGGAGAATTCTACAAAGCATTCACAAACACCCTTGCCCCTCTCCTGGCGGCAGTATACGAAGAGGCACTGGAAAAATGGAACCTTCCCCAATCCTCCTGCGAAGCCAACGTAATCCTTTTACACAAACCCGGCAAGCTACCAGAGGACTGCGCATCCTATCGACCCATCTCCCTGCTTAACCTTGATAACAAAATACTCACAAAGGTGCTCACTAACAGGTTGATGCCACTGATGCCCGCCCTGGTGCTGGCAGACCAAGCAGGTTTCATACCAGGCCGCAACACGACCTTCGGAATCAGGAGGCTGTTCAGCGTCATCGAAGCACTAGACCCCTCAAAACAAGCAATCGCGGTCCTTCTTGATGCGGAAAAGGCATTCAACTCGGTGGAATGGCCGTTCCTGTTCGCTGTACTCACCAGGATGGGTCTAGGTGCCCGCTTTATCAAACTCGTATCTCTATTGTACAATAAGCCACGAGCTAACATCATTGTAGGTACAGAAAAATCGGCCCCCATAGAGCTCCAACGAGGCACCCGACAAGGCTGCCCGCTATCGGCACTGATCTTCGCCTTGGTAATGGAATCACTGTCCTCCAACCTAAGAGAACAACGACAACAAAGAGGACTCATCATAGGATCACACAAGCTCATCATATCCCTATACGCAGACGACGTAGTATTGTTCATACGCGACCCCGAAGACAATCTGAACCCAGTCATGAGGGAAGTTATTAAATTCGGAGCGGCCTCCGGACTGAAAATCAACCAATCAAAATCCATCAAATTCCCGCTGACCCCAGCTACCAAGCCGTTTGCAGACGACTTCCAGTTCACATGGAAAACGTCCAAAGTCCGATACCTGGGGATTCAAATGTCGCTGAACTACCATGAGGTGTTCCGAAACAACTACGAAGAGGTGGTCAAGTCCCTACAGGAAAAAGTGACACGTTGGAAGACCCTACCACGAACGCTCTGGGGAAGAACCTCCCTGGTCAAGATGGTGATCCTACCAAAACTGCTATACCTATTCACCAACATTCCTATACTGCTACCTCAAACCTTCCTGAAAAGACTGAAAAGCATGGTCCTCGATCTACTATGGGCAGGCAAACCGGCTAAAGTGTCACTCGCAACACTAACACTCCCGGTAACAAGTGGAGGTCTACCCCTTCCAGATCTAGAGAAATATTTTTGGCCGGCGCAGGCACAATTCCTCAGTCACTGGTACGCCACTCAAACAATCAGACCTCACGTGCAAGTGGAACGAGCCCTGGCAACACCTAACCTGTTAACTGCCGTCATCTTCAGCCAAACCCCCGTCCCCAACACCACCATGAATGTAATGCTTTCGACGTACAAAGTCTGGAAGAAGCTAGCTCAAAGGTACGGGGTACAAACGCGATACTCTCCCCTTCTGCCCGTCAAGTTCATACCAGGGGTTCCACTGACGTCAGAGAAAGTATTCCACCAATGGATCGAAAAGCTGCACATAGAGACCAGAGGAGACCTCTTCACCGAGGACGGCTTTATAACTCCTCAACAAGCAAAATTGAAAGGAGGTAACACTGCACTCGACGTATTCCTCTACTTCAGAACCCGGTACACCCTGCAAGCACTCCTACCAGACTTCCCATGTCAGCCACCAACCTGGCAACTGCTGCACAACACAATACAGGCACAAGGCGAAGGCAGGCTGGTGTCGCAAATTTACAAATCTATTATCGCCGACACAACCCCCAACATCACTCGCGCAAAAGCCAGATGGGAAAAGTCCCTGCACATGACCACATCAGAAGGGGACTGGACCTACATCCTGAAACAAACACAAAAAATCACCCTCAACTCATGCTTTAAACTAATCCACTTCAACTTCCTTCACCAAACCTATTACACACCAGCAAAAGCCAACAAACATCACCCTGACGCATCTGCAAAATGCGAAAGATGTGGGACACATTCAGCAGACTTCGTCCATCTCGCATGGGACTGCCCCCGAACTAACCCCGTTCTGGAACCAAGTCCTAGAGACAACGGCTGCAATTGTGGGAGAGGCGATACAACCGAGACAAACAGCAGCCCTACTTGGTATGACAAAACTACTCTCTGCTCCAATACGGAAACTGGCAGGACTTCTGCTGACACTAGCTCGTAGGAGAGTTGCCATGGCCTGGGGCCGAGGCCCCACCCCAACAATCGCTGCCTGGCGCAAGGACATTCTCTATTGCCAGGATGTAGAAACAGACTTTGTTAAACTACTACCCTTACATGCCCGTCCACCAGACATCTGGGGCCCTCTGGTACTATTCTTGATGAATGAAGCAGAGGAAGCTCCTTCCACCCCAGCAGACACTTCAGAAACAGAGGATATGCTCCAGTGAAGACACAGACCTGGTACCTCTGCCTCCATGAAGCAATGGACTGGAATGGGGCAGCACATACAAATGAGGACATAGAACAAAAAGGGGAAGCGGAGGGGGGGGGGAAAGGGGAGGGAGGGAGAATGGGATTCGGCGCAGAGTTTAAGTCCACCCTAATGTGGGTGTGAAGTTGTATTTTGTTTTAAAAACCAAAAATAAAGGTTTTAAAAAAAGATTTAAAAAAAGACCTGGTGGGCGGGAGGTCACCCGCCCGCAGAACTTGGAGTCTGCCGGTCCGGTAAAAAAGGTGCTGGTAGCTTACCGGCACCGTTGTTACCGCACCGGCAGCCTCATAAGGCGGCCCAATGATGTAAAAACCATCACAGAAGCCTATCGTAGGGGTTTGCCGGGAGAAGCAAACAGCACAGTAGAATATGGGCACTTACAGAAACAATATGTGGAGTGCAATCAGGGTCTTCGAAAATATGCTTTTAAACGTAAGCACGCATATGACATCCAAATTGCGAAGAAGAAACAAGAGCTACGCCACGAATTCAGATACTGCACAAAAATGAATAATAACTCATATGTGGTTGAAAAAAGAACAATCAGACAAAAATAATAATAATTGGTTGATTTCACATAGAGGAGCAGTGGAACAGCACGATGCAGAAGCTATGATGATCTGTTTAACAAATAAAAACTCCAGAGAATTATGGAAAATCATCAACGACGAGAGTTGCCCACAACATGCAACACAAGATAATATGGTCACTGAAACCCAATGGGTCTTGGACTATCGTGAGCTCTATAAAAAGAAAGGTCAGACAAAAAAGCCTTCAATTCCACCAATAGATCGGTTGGAGATTACATTTGACAAAGGCGACATTTTGAATAACATCAAATGGATTCGCTCGTCAAGAGCTCCCGGCCCCGACGGCCTGACTAATTACATCCTGAAAAAAGAATCAGAGGAATGGGTGAAATTCTGTGCCCTCCTGTTTTCGAAGATAGTAATAGAGTGTTCCTACCCCGGCATCCTGGAAGTGCGTGATAGTGGTACCGATTTTTTAAGAAGGTAATAGAGCGGACCATAGGATTATCGCCCGATCT
The DNA here is from genome assembly GCF_040938575.1 of Ambystoma mexicanum. Lineage (NCBI taxonomy): Eukaryota > Metazoa > Chordata > Amphibia > Caudata > Ambystomatidae > Ambystoma > Ambystoma mexicanum. Next base: position 1,379,757,966 of record NC_090933.1, read on the forward strand.
CCCTCCTGGATGTCGTGGGGAAGATCTACGCCACCCAACTTCAACAGCAGCTGTCCGCTTGGATTACATCAAGTTGCCACTGCGATCTAAGACAAGCAGGTTTTGTCAAGGGTGTGGGCTGTAGATTGAATCTGTTGATCATTAATTTGACGAAAATAGAAGCAATAAGGAAAGGAACGAAAGTTTACCTTGCATTCATAGATCTATCACACTCTTTTGACAGTGTAGATTGAGAAATCCTCTGCACGAAGTTGAAAAAATGGGAGTGCCCACTGAGCCTGTTAATGGCACTAAAAGATCTACACACGAACACTGAAGTAAAAAAATCAGACTTGACCGGGCTGGAAATCTATGTGCCCCAATAAAAACATTCTGTGGGGTGAACCAGGGATGTCCATTAGCTTCAATCCACTTCAACCTGTTCTTGTCAGATATCGGTATTACTCTCGAAAGCATTCCCACATTTCCACCTAAAATTCATGGGAGTCATCTGAGTTGGATCCTATACGCGGATGACCCAGTTATTCTTGATGTGACACCTATTGGGCTGCAACGAAAACTGCATGCCTTCGAAGAGTATGTTAATGTGAATTGCCCGTTTATCAACCCCAATAAATCAGAAATGTTGACGCTTCAAGATGTGAGGAAGAATAAAGCCCGGACCAGCAAAAAGTTCCACTGGCATCTGGGGAAAGAGACCCTTAGGAGCGCAATGCACACCAGATTCCTTGCAATGTCAAACAGCTGAAGTCTGAATGATGCTCCTTGGGTTGAGAAAACCAAAGCCAAATGTCAGCAATTGGCTGTGCAAGCAGCTGTATTAAACAAGCGACGTTGGAGATCATCTTTTGGATAAAGGTTTTATGGCTGCCGAAGGGAGTACCAACCTCATGTCTTCGTTATGAACTAGTCTTGCCATCAATAAATGCCAGAATCACTTGGAACATGCTTACCTTGTATTGTAAAATGATCACGAAGAACGATCTACCTCAATTCAAAATTTTACATGATCCTAGTAGTGGAGATAACGGAAACATCTTTTCTTTGTGGGATGAACGTTGTGAGAGAATTCTGGAGGCTCTTGGTAATAACACCTTGCAGATGAATCCCGATTTAGCCAAGAGGAAGCTCTGGCGCCAGGAGTGGATTGACACGGGAGACCTGAGAGTCAAACACAAAGTAATGCAACTTGTACCCTAAGCCCTGAACAAGATCCCGAAATACCTGGACAAGTTCCCTGATAAATTTCGTAGAACACTGTATATGAAATTCGGCCTCAACCAATTTAGAACCAAAGAGGTATTGAGTCGATGGACTAACAAGGTAGTTTAGTTTATTTACTTATGGAGTGCACTGAACCCTTGGGCAACTGGGCACTGAGCTTGCATGGTACAGATAATACAGACATGAGATAAAAAAAACACAGATACAAATGTTACAAGTATACATTATATGAAAGTAGAATGGTACAGATTTAAGTATATACATAAAAATTACAGAATACAGGAATTTACATTGAGGTGTGCATGTCAGGTCATAGTTAAACAACCGGATTGGGGTCTTGCTCATGGATCCAAGCTTTGGTCTTTTTCCGGAATAGGTGGTAGGAAGGTTCTTCTCTTAGGGAAAGAGGGGGGGCATTCCATTTTCTAGCCATGTGGACAGGGAAACTAACCCCGCCTGCCCGTTGTTGCTTAAATCGAGGTACGTTGACGTATTGCCTCATAGCAGATCTGGTGGGCCGTGTTGTGGTATGGCGTGAGATGGTGTTTGACAGGTATATGGGAGCCTAGTTCGATAGGCACTTATGAGTGAGGCACAGGGTTTTGTATGCTATTCTTTGCTTAATGGTAAGCCCTGTGTGTCTGGTTTCCAAGATATGAAGATTCCTAGGGATCTTTAAGGCTGCTCGAATGGCGTTGATTTGCATAACTTGCATTTTGTTGAGGTTCTGTTGTGAAGTGCCAAGATAGAGTGCATTACAACACTCGAGCTTAGAGAGGACTAATGCTCTAGCTATTGTGATGCAGTTGGCTGTAGTCGGGTGGGGTTGACAGGCTGTGATAAGCAAGTATAGGCGGAGGAGGAAGCCATGGCGTTAGTTTGTCTAGTTAGGGTCAGTGTTTTCACCAATTTCGAGACTTTAATTATATTGCCGTCAATATTGAATGAGGTGACTAACACATTCAATTGGTTCAAGTTGGCAGGCGAGCCCAGGAGGAGTAGCTCTGTCTTATCGTCGTTAAGACAGAGCCCATGCTTCGCCATCCAGGCTTGTATAATAAGGTAAATGTCATTGAGAGACCTGCTGTCCACAGTGTAACCATCAGTGATGGGGATGAGCATCTGTGTTCATCCGAGTAGCTGGTATTGGTGATACCCAGATAGTCAAGCTTGTCAAAAAGTGGCTTGGTGAATACATTGGAGAGAGTAGGAGACACACAGGATTCTTGGGGAATCCCAGAGGTAACTGGGGTAGGAGTAGCAGAGGCTGAGGGTGCAAAGACCCTCATGGATCTGTTATTGAGGACAAACTCAATCCAAGCATTCACTTGTTTAGAGAAGTGTGCGGCTGATGAAAGATGTTTACATAATATTTTGTGGTTCACCAGATCAAATGCCGCTGATAGTTCAAGTAAGAGAAGCAAGGCCAGTCTGCCCTTGTCTTTCAAAGTCTGGATTTCAGTCTTAAGGTCGATAAGAGCAGTTTCAGTTCCATGTCTAGGTCTGAATCTTGATTGTCTCAGACCTAGTAGGTTGTTGGACTCAATGTATTGCTGTATCTGCAGAGAGGCAGCTCGGTTAAGTATTTTTAGCAGAAATTGAACCGTCGTGATAGGTCTGTAGTTAGCTGGGTTGTTGGGGTCTAAGGAGGCATTTCTTAAAAGCAGGAGTACCCAAGCGTCCTTCCGGTTGTTAGATACTATGCTAGATTTGAAGGACGTGTTAATAACTGAAGTGATGAAAAGGGCCAATTCCTTCGCGGCCTCCTTAATATGAGGGACGGGACATGTGTCTCCCTGAGAGTTTGAAGGTTTAAGTTTCAGGATGATGGTTTCAACCTCTTTGATGGTGAGTGGTGTAAAATTACATTGGGGCTGTGCGTTCTTGGTCGGGGACGGTGGGTTCAGGATGGGGTCAACATTAATAATAAGAGATTTCTTTGTTTCTATTTTGTTTTGGAGCATGGTGATTTTGTCTTGGAGTGCATTCTGAATATTTGTGCACCAGAGGGCGTCTTTGATGCAAGTATCAGGGAGTGGGGCAGAAGATTCTAACTCTTTCAAGATGTTAAAGAGTTCCTTGGTATTGGACGGCTTTGGAAATGCGGTTGTTGTAGTTATCTTTTTTTGCTTGAATTATGGCTATCTTGTAGTTAAAGGAGGCTGCAGTGAAGTTGTCCTTATTTGCTAGTGAAGGGGTGTTCTTCCATAATGCCTCAGAGGATCTTTTGATTTTCCTAAGAGCCTTAAGGTGTGGAGTGTACCAGGTGTTGAGGTGGGCACGTGGTTTGGCTTTGCTAGTAGGTGGATAGCCTTGAGAAAGGTGTGATTGTATAAATCGACTAAGGCTGTGGGGTCTGAGGTGGTCGTGGTGGGGTTTGTGATTGGTTGAAGTCATGGAATGAGTTTCTCTATGGTTAGGTTACGTTTGTTCCTAGTCATCATGGCTGGTGCTTGGATTTGTGAGGTGGGTGTTGCAGATTCTTTGCTATTGAGCAAGATGATGTGGTGGTCGGTCCAGACGGATGGAGTATTAGAAAGGATGCCAATATTGCAATTTAGGTCAGCTATCCAATCTAGGGCTCTGCCTTTATTATGAGTGGGTTCAGATATGCGGTGAGTGAACCCTAGTTCCATCATAGTGTCCTTGAGAGTGCACACTTTCTGGTCTTTGGAGTCATGGATGCCTAGGTTAAAATCTCCCAGGTTGATGGTTGTGAGTTGTTTTTAGTATTGGTAGATAGCAGGTGTGAAATATTGTTTTCAAAAGTGGTGATAGGACCTGGTGGTCGATAAACAAGATGGATTGTGATAGTAGATGTGGGTGAAGTGGGTAGTGTGACAGATAGAAGTTCTGCTGAAGACAGGGGTAGGTTATTGGCATTTCTCAAACCTATTGATGTTTTGTATATAAATGCAATGCCTCCTCCTTTGGAGATGTTGGAATCTCTATCCGTTCAGATGACAGAGTAGTTGGGAAGGGAAAGAGAAGGACCTGATGCTGTGTGAAGCCAAGTCTCTGTAATAGCAATGAAATTTAGGTTGTGTAATGTTATAAGGTCTGCGATATCTAATGCGTGTGCCGGTAAGGGTCTGGCATTGATGAGGCCAGCTTTTATGGGAGGTGAAGTATTGTTCCGTTTGCCATTGGGTACTCCCTGACTATGTTCAGATACATGTGAGGCAGTTGGGTTTGCTATGATAGTTACTGCGGTAGTGTCATGGATGATCGGGGCGAGGTGTTGTCGTAGAAATCTAGAGCCGAGTCTGTGGTTTCTGTATAATGTAGAGCATGGCAAGGTGGATAATGAAGTCGGTGTGGATACTTGGTGTAGTCGGTTGCTAGCAATGCAGGGGGGGTCGAGAGCATGTGTGGGTTTTGTGCTGTTGAGAGGAGAGGCCTTGGTCAAATACAAAGCTTTGGGTTTAGTGTGTAATCCTGGTGGTGGTATCCTTTGTAGGTGGGAGGATGCATAGTGAAGACATGGTGGTAAGAAACTTGATGATGGTATAAGGGCTGAAGGTGGAAGGCTGGATGTCATCAACAGGCAAATGATGGACACACTAGAATTGGTAGAAGTGTCCATGGGTATCAAAGGGAGGCTGGCTGAAGTGAGTACTAGTGGAAGCAGGTTCAGACAGGCAAGGCAATTAAAGGGGATGGTCAGTGCTTGGTGTGTAAACTGAGGAATTTCAAACGAGACACCTTCGATTATCTTAACGACATTGTATATACGTGGCAAGAGTTTTATCACCACCGGGATCAACAACGCAAATCTAATTTTCAGAATAAAACAAACTCGGGTAGCGACAGCAGCAACAGCAGCATCGGGGACCTGATTAGACCTGAGGACAGACGACATCCCACTGATAAGGATACCAGCAACACTGCCACTGACCCTAGGGATTCTACTCCACCAAATTCGACCAACATTCCACCACCAGCCAGCCCAGGGGCATCGGGCGTTTATTTAGGCATAAGAGACAAATCAAGAGAAAAACGAGGAGAGGGAAAAACTCAAAGCAAAAGAAAACAGATGATAGAAAACTTGGTGGTCAATATTTCCAGTAAAAATCTAACCAGTGGACAATTAGATATTCTCAATCGTGGACTGTCATTTGTACCGACAAGGAATACTACACTCTTTGAGGAGAAGGTGTGTTTCCATAGATTATTGAGGAAATTAAGACTCAAACTTTTCTTTAACACAGACATGGATGACCCAGACCATACCTCGGAAACCGATACCCTGGAATTTTGACCAAAGAGTTTTTTTGATCCATACACACAAAACTCGATGCTGAATCTATTCGAGCGAATGGTGATTAAAGACTTAGAGAGGATTAACTATCACAAGACAACACCAACTAATACTAAAAAATGCCAACTTGAGCACATTGAAGCGTTAGCTAAAGATGAAGAAATAACTATTAAACCTGCTGACAAAGGAGGAGCGATCGTTACTATCGACACAGAGGACTATACATCTAAATGCCTCACTCTCCTTAATGATGTTAACACATATACCAAACTAGATGGTTACCCCATACAACGCATCAAACTACTCATCAAAGACGCAATTGAAGACGCACTACAATATAACTGGATCAATGCTAAAACAAGTGAATTCTTGTTTAATCAACACCCCATCACACCAGTATTTTACGGCCTCCCGAAGATTCACAAGAACCCAACCAACCCTCCGTTAAGATCCATAGTAGCGGGATCAGATAGCATCTTTGACCCTTTAGCAATCTATGTGGATAGACCACCACAGAAACTCGTCCAAGAGACTCCCACATACCTCAGAGATACGACAGACTTCCTAAACTGCATTCAAGATATAACATTATTGAGTTCTGAGTGCATCTTATTCATTATGGACGTGTGTAGCCTGTACACGTCCATCCCACATGAAGAAGGCATCAGTTCAGTAAAATGGCGGATCTCTAATTCCACAACCAACACAGGGCATAACAACTTGATTTTGAAATTATTGGACATAATTCTTTTCAACAGCTACTTTAGGTTTCAAGGAAAATTCTATCTACAGACTACTGGCACGTCGACGGGTTCCTCAATGGCCCCAGTTTATGCCAATTCTTTTATGTACAAACTGGAACATCAATTTGTATTGGATCACCCTGAATGGTTGTTCAAGATCCTAATGTGGAAACGATACATCGACAACATTTTCGGCATCTGGTGTGGGACACGAGATGAACTGGACGCTTTCTTCAACTATATGAACACCATCCATGATAATATCAAATTCACCATGGAGATAGGAACACCTCACCTACACTTCCTGGACGCGGATATGGAAATTAAAGATAATCGCATCAGTACTACAGTTCATCACAAACCTACTGATGCTAATAATTTGTTACATTTCACAAGTCATCACCCTAAATCTATGTTACAAAGTGTACCGTACAGTCAAATCTTGAGACTTAAACGCATAATTTCAGACCCTGCAGGTCTTGATACAGAAAGTACCAAACTATGTGAAAAATTTGAAGCCAGGGGATACCCAGAGTCAATCCTTGAGAGGGCCAAAGAAAGATCTGAACTGATCAGTAAAGAACAACTGCTTACTCCCAAAATATAATCCAAAGTTACACCTCTCCTACACATCACCAAATACTCGAGACAAAGTTTCCAGATAGGGAAGACTATCAGAAAACACTGGACCATTGTCCATAACGATCAAACACTCAAGGAGCTATTCCCAAAAGCACCGATGATGCCGTTTAGGCAAGAATTTCAGAGACAAACTCGTCAGAGCTGAAATACCACCAAAGGATAAACAAATGGTCCTACAAACAAGAAAGATGGGCACTTTTCCCTGTCTTTGCTGTTCTCATTGCAATAACATTACCAAGGGTGATAGCATCACCCATCCCTACACAGGCAAGAAGATTAAACTACAGCACTATGCCACCTGTATGTCCACTGGTGTAATTTATGCGATTAAATGCCCATGTGGCAAATTCCATGTTGGACAAACGACAAGATCTCTCAAAGAGAGACTCACGGAGCATAAATCCAATATCAGATGTAAAAACATGAAGTCACCTCTCTCGAGACACTTCATGAAGAATGACCATACTGTAGCACAGGTCAAATTCCAGGTTTTAGAAGTAGTCAAAAAACCCTATAGGGGTGGTGATTATCAGACAATACTCTCTCGCAGAGAGAAATATTGGATACATACACTTACCACATTGCGACCAAGAGGCCTCAATGACGAATTTTCTTTGAAATGTTTCATTTAAAGAGACACTCTCCTGAACAATTGGGTTTCCATTGTACAGTCAACTATATTGCATTTTAACTGATTGCATTTTTATGTCTTTTGTATACTACAATTTAACTGATCAGTGACATATCACATTTTTTGATTGTTTACCCTTCTTGGCATATTTGGCAATAAGCAAATGTTATATGTTAAGCAGATCCTGCTTTTTCAAATACACCGTGAATACATTTGATAATCCAATTGCAAATTGTAAATCCAACGCCACCCAACTCCGACTCCCATTTCTACTATCTAGATCGCTTATCTTCACAGACTATTTGTACTAATCTCTTCACTGCCAGGTGTACCCGGGTTTATCTACGTATTCCGAGATCATTCTAACATGGCCGCCGCCGTGGTTCAGTCTGTTCTCATCTCGTTCCAACATATATATACAAGCACTAGTCTGTCGACTATTTGCACACCACTGCACCAACTTGTACAAACAAGTCCGTGCAAGAGGGTCCTTCGTTCCCCTTGGAGCGTCTCATAGCAATGGTCTCTAACTGGTCTCAAACAACGCTCGAGTATCCTCGACCTGGAGGATAGACGCTTCACTAAGCTCTCCGAAGAGTGCCGCTGACGAACGCGCACCGCAGCTTCATCAGTAAATTATCTCACTGCACACACACGATCTCTGACCAAGTGTTGCATAGTACTTTTAAATTCGCTATGACTAACCCAAAGCTCATTTGGGCTTTCTCTACAGACGCTCAGAGTGCGTCGCATTCTGCACTGGACAGTGCCACCACACTTTTGCTGTGATTGTGCGCTCCGGAATGCATTGAACCAGTTCGAATGATCACCCCACCAGGGTGAGTCCGTTTCTGTTCTGATACATAATGAATCATTACACTTGCTGGTTACTTTATCTCAGTACTATTTTTTTCATATTACTCACTGCCCGCATTGTTATTTTTAGCATTTGGGACCCACGTTGCAATTTTGATTCATTGAGTTCTTCATGACTGATCGAAGAACACTTACCCATAAACACTTACCATCACTATAGGACAAAGGATGCTTACACAGAGGTGAGCGCATTGCTTGTTCTGTACTTTTCAGTTGTATTTAGACAGAGGGTCTTACACTTTCTCAGTTACATGGGAGTTCACTTTATTATATGTACAATTCAGCCCCGGGAGTCTGGGTTGTTTGTGGTTTTGTATACTGATCAAATGTGAGTGTCTAGATAAGCACTATGTTTAATTTCTCCTTTCTTTGTAAGGGTATACAATCCGGAACATCCGGCTAAGTGCTCATATGTAATTTTGTAACTGTGCAAAAGTAACACAGTATTGAGTATGCCTCTTGAGCTATAATACCATGCTCTCTTACACGTCTTTTCTACATTCTTTTCATTTTTAGTTCAAATATATGACCTTGGGCTCATGAAGAAGAGAATTTACTTCTCGAAACGCGTCAGCCGTCCACAATGAATGGAACTTTCTCTGTGTTTTGCTTTTGGAATAAATTACACATGTTCTTATTCTTACACCACTGATTGCTCTATTATTAATGACTTAATTCTTTTTCTATTTGAATGTTTTGATTTTGGAAAACGAGTTGTTTTGAATTAATGTTGAGACGTCTTTGCAGGGGACGGGCGGGCTCCAGTCTGGATCCTCTTTTCTCTCTTCTATATATTTATGCAGTCCTGTGCCAGGGCTGTTTTTCCACCCCCGCACCCAAAAGACCATTAACCCTAGGTCTAAAAATCTCTAATGGTTAATATTTCAGGACTAAGAGTGTGCGCCTTTTTATCCCTCTTGGCTTCAGTGCTTGGTGTAGTGCCTGCATGGCTAAATCAACTAGTGGAGAGCGGCGTTGGTTAAGGCAGAGAACACCTTGTGGAGATGAATGCTCAAGTTAGTGTGGAATGCCTGTAAGCTCAGGATACAGGTGGGTGGTATCGCAAAGTGTCATTTGAGTGATATGAGCAGAATCGCGATACAATGTGGGTGTGGCACTGGGGACAGCACGGTGAATCAATGCAATACAGGTGAGGCACTAGGAGCAGCAAGGTAGACCAATAGGGTCCTAGGAACAACAGTAAACCAATGCAAAGCAGGTGTGGCATTGGGAGCAGCCCCATAAATCAGTACAGTATGGGTATGGCACTGGGAGCAACACAGTGTATCAATGCAATACAAGTGGAGCACTCAGAGCAGCAAGGTAGGCCAATACAGCCCTATGAGCAACAGTAAATCAATACAGTGCCGGTGTAGCACTGTGAACAATACAGTAATCCAATATCCGATGCAAAGGGATGGTGGTAAGGGTGGGATAGCCGCTGCGGCATTGCTAAATGCAAGTTAGTAGCACGTGTAGCAATGTGCACGTTGGGTAAGGTGTGTATCATGGAAGGTACGGAGTAGAGGTTCGGAGAATGGCAGATCGGAAGCACAACGAGCAAAAGATCAGCAGTCAAGGTCCACCGGTGAAGTTAAAGTTAGGTGCCGAACGTAACCGTAGACAGTAAAGTTGCTGTTTAGAGTCGTAATACAATCGTTTTCAAAGCAAATGCACACGGTCTTACTGCACGTGTAGATGGTTTACTTTTCTGAAGTTAGAGGCCCGCGAGGTTCAGCGGGTTGTGAACAAATCAGATGTGGGGAAGGGATGATGGGTGCGGGGAAGTGAACCTAGGCAGCCCTCTGGCTCTCCCGGCTCAGACAGGCTCAGGAAAGGAGCCTGCCTTGGGTCGTGTGCCTTAGGTAGTGGGCCAGCGCTCGCCTGCCGGCGATGCGGGATAGGCTAAAGGCACTGGAACAGCCAATCTGTATGCAGCCTCCAGCTACTAGTTACTGGTAGGTGGTGGAAGTTAAATCTGGTGGCGGCCATCTTAGCCTCTGTTCCTCCTCGTGGTTTGCAATGGAGGAGGTGCGGAATGCAGATAAAAGTGATAAAATACATATGTTTCTCCGTGAATAGCAGAATTATTTTGTTTCTTTTGAGTTATGTCGGTTGATAAAGGAAAGGAGTGTGGCTTTTCTGAATACCAGAAAGAAAGCACAAGGTAGCCTGCAAAGATGCCTAGGAATTGAGTTGCAGGTTTTGCAATAAGCAGGAGAAATCTTTAAAACACTTGACCCTTTTCTGTCCAGCTTTATGAAAGCACAACATATTTGGGCCTGTTCATAGTGGGAAAACGATCAATGAGTGCTGCCGATCTGTGGCAAGTATGCTTTGATGAGACAAATATGAAATTATTTTTTTGCATTGACATTTTTCATGGAAGAAATATCAAAGCGACTATCATCAGAGCCTGTGCAAATCTGGAAACAAGTAAATTTGAACTGCAAATGTAATTGAGCAATAATTGATTTTATGATGCATATTTAAAAGGTTTGTAACAAATCATAAAAAATGTAACTGCCCTGCTCTCACTCATCTATCTCTACTGCCGAGTCACTGCCAGCACTGACTAGGAATCTCCCCAGCTCTCATCTATCTCTGTTTGTTTGTTTATTTATTTGGTAATGCGCTCCAAGCCCGTGGGCATCTGGGCGCAACAGTACAAGTAGACTCAAAGCTTGGTTACAAAGCCTGAAACAGGCTACTACAAAAAAAAAAAAAAAAACTGTGGTAAATTACAACAGATGATACAGGTGAGGCAGTACATGTAGGATCAACATAGTTAAATGCAGAAGAGTATTGTCTTAACAGGTGTTACAAATCGTTGTTGTGCAGCCTCAGAGTAAACTGCCTCAGAGTCACTGCCAGCACTGATTGGGAATCTCCCCAGCTCTTCTCTATCTCCACTGCCCCAGAGTCACTTCCAGCACCGATTGGGAATCTCTCCAGCTCTCATCCATCTCTAGTGCCCCAGAGTCACTGCCAGCACTGATTGGGAATCTCCTCTGCTCTCATCTATCTGCACTGCCCCAGAGTCACTGCCACCACCGGTTCGGAATCTCCCCAGCTCTCATCTATCTCCACTGCCCCAGAGTCACTGCCAGCACCGATTGGGAATCTCTCCAGCTCTCATCCATCTCTAGTGCCCCAGAATCACTGCCAGCACTGATTGGGAATCTCCTCTGCTCTCATCTATCTGCACTGCTCCAGAGTCACTGCCACCACCGGTTCAGAATCTCTCCAGCCCTCATCTAGCTCTACTGCCCAGTCACTGCCAGCACTGACTAGGAATCTACTTGCTCTCATCCATCTCCACTGCCCCAGAGTCACTGCCAGCTCTGATTGGTAATCTCCCCAGCTCTCATCTATCCCCACTGCCCCAGAGTCACTACCAACACTGATTGGGAATCTCCCCTGCTCTCATCTATCTCCACTGCCCCAGAGTCATGGCCGGCACTGATTGGGAATCTCCCCTGCTCTCATCTATCTGCACTGCCCCAGAGTCACTGCCAGCACTGATAGGGAATCTCCCCTGCTTTCATCTATCTGCACTGCTCCAGAGTCATGGCCAGCTCTGATTGGGAATTACCCCTGCTCACATCTATCTCTACTGCCCAGTCACTGCCAGCACTGATTGGGAATCTCCCCTTCCCCCATCTATCTCTACTGCCCAGTCACTGTCAGCACTGACTAGGAATCTACTTGCTCTCATCTATCTCCACTGCCCCAGAGTCACTGCCAGCACTGATTGGGAATCTCCCCTGCTCTCATCTATCTGCCAGCATGGATTGGGAATTTCCCCTGTTGTCATCTATCTGCCAGCATGGATTGGGAATCTCCCCTGCTCTCATCTATCTCTACTGCCCCAGAGTCGCTGCCAGCACTGGTTGGGAATCTCCCCTGCTCTCATCTATCTCTACTGCCCCAGAGTCACTGCCAGCACTGTCTGGGAATCGCCAACTGTCATTCAGCAATGGAGAAGCAAATCTAAAAAGAAAATGAAGCTATGCTGAAATGGTGACAAAAGATCCCAAGCACGCCAGACCTGGAATCCTGTCTAGAGTCATGCTGCATACACTCAACTACTGCACCCACTTCCAAGACTCCCTGAAGGTACACTGGCCCTTATTACATGTCTGGTAGATTTTAAATATTGCTGGGAAACTACCCGATTATTGGTTTTCTGCTGTTTTAGTGGTAACGGCTGCAGCTTTCCAGAAACACTGGAGGCAGTATTTCTAGAAATCGGCTGCATACATGTTTATAACTTTATTCATTAATTTCTACCCTCATTTAAGATAGTATCAGTTGATATAGCGTATGCATTGTTTTACATCATCGCCTTGAAACACTTGTGTATAGGCGCGATATCACAAAAGGAAACAGATTCTTTAATACAGTCACTTGCAGAGTCCCACAAGGATCATGCGTGTCTACGTTATACAATATGCTCAGGAAGCCTCTGTTTGATGACTTCGACTATCTGGGTGTCACCTACACTAATTATGCGGATGACACCCAGATACTCATCCCCATCACTGGACACCACAAAACTGATACTAAATCACTCAATGACATCTACACAATCATACAGGCCTGGATGGCCAAGCACAGACTCTGTCTCAATACTGATAAGACAGAGTTACTCCTCCTAGGCTCCCAACCAAAACTCAATAGATTAGACAGTTTGATTCCTTCAATATAGATGGTAACACTATCAGGGTATCCAAGGATGTGAAAACTCTTGGCATTTATATTGACTCCACTCTCACCCCATCAAGACAAATCAACGCAATAGCCTCCTCCACGGCTCATACCTATAAATTAATCACGCCCTGCCGACCGTTCCTCTCCACACCCAATTGCATCTCTAGCCAGAGTTCTAGTACTGTCAAAACTAGACTATTGCAACACTCTCTATCTAGGAACTAACCAACAGATACTAAAAAAAAATAAAGTTATTCAAAACAATGCTAATAGGTCAGCGCTGAACATCCCCAGATCACAACACATCTCCCAGATTGGTTATCGGTCAAGCAAAGGATTGAATTCAAATCCTTGTCACTAGCTCACAAGTGTCTCACAAATCTAGCACGGAGATGCATGACCAATAACTTTGCATGTAACACCTCGGATCGCCCTACCAGATCAGCACAGTCACACTGCCTCAAAATCCCTTCCTTCAAGCTACAGAAGGCAGGAGGTAGCAGCTTTCTCGTCCTAGCAGCAGAATTGTGGAACACCCTACCCAAACCTCTAAGAACGGAACCTTCCTGCCATCTATTCAGGAGAAATGCAAAAATGTGGCTCTTCTCACAAGAGATTTAGATACTCCCTCGGTTATGTCTGCTCACTAGCCTAACCTACTGCTTCAGACCAAAATGCCTGGAACTGCTCAAACGTCTGTACATGCAAAATCTGTACACTTGTAAATATGTGACTTGTTTTAATGTATAGCATGTAACCTATGTATATGGAAGAAATGCGCCCAGGTGCTTTCGGGCTTGCAGAGCTATGGAAATAAATAAAACACAAATACGTGGTGATGGTCGGGCATTGGAGACGTCCACTTTTTCACCACGTCTGAGTTGCAGAATTAGAGAAAGGGGGGTCATCCCTTCCCAAACATCTGTCAGCTAACTCTACACAACCCTCTGAGCACCTTTCTTTCCATTTCTTGGACTGTCGACCCTGGAAACCGAGGCCACCAGACAATGTGGGTAAACCTGGGCATTATTCCAACTATTTTGTCACTATGACACATCCCTCCCCAGACCATTCCTATCTACTCCATCAAAACTAGTGAGTTATTTGTAGTCCTGAGCATCCCATGCCCGGGACATCAATACAAACATAAACCACAGCTGCTGGTATGTTGCTGTACACTGCCCCTCGTGGAATCCTAGTCCAGGTATCAGGGAAGGACAGTGGCAAAGGTTGATACCTCCTTGCATGTTGCCCTACACTGCTCCTTGTGGAGTCCTATTCCAGGCATCAGGGGAAGGAGAGTGGCAAAGGATATCTGCTTGCAAATTGCCCTATGTTGCCCCTTATGGAGTCCTAGTCCAGGCTTCTAATGAGGAACAGAGGCAAACATTGACACCTGCTTGCATGTTGCCCTACACTGCCCCTTGTGGAGTCCTACTCCAGGCATCAGGGGAAGGACAGTGGCAAAGGATGACATCTGCTTGCATATTGCCTTACACTGCCCCTTATGGAGTCTTAGTCCAAGTATCAAGTGAAGGACAATGGCAAAGGATGACACCTGCCTGCATGTTGCCCACCACTGCCCCTAGTGGAGTGCTAGTCCAGGCATCAGGTGAAGGATGGTGGCAAAGGATATCTGCTTGCATGTTGCCCTACACTGCCCCTTGTGGAGTCCTAGTCCAGGCATCAGGAGAAGGACAGTAGCAAAGGATGACACTTGCTTGCATGTTGCCCTACACTGCCCCTTGTGGAGTCCTACTCCAGGCATCAGGAGAAGGGCAGTGGCAAAGGATGACATCTGCTTGCATATTGCCTTACACTGCCCCTTATGGAGTCTTAGTCCAAGTATCAAGTGAAGGACAATGGCAAAGGATGACACCTGCCTGCATGTTGCCCACCACTGCCCCTAGTGGAGTTCTAGTCCAGGCATCAGGTGAAGGATGGTGGCAAAGGATATCTGCTTGCATGTTGCCCTACACTGCCCCTTGTGGAGTCCTAGTCCAGGCATCAGGAGAAGGACAGTAGCAAAGGATGACACCTGCTTGCATGTTGCCCTACACTGCCCCTTGTGCAGTCCTACACCAGGCATCAGGTGAAGGGCAGTGGCAAAGGATGACATCTGCTTGCATATTGCCTTACACTGCCCCTTATGGAGTCTTAGTCCAAGTATCAAGTGAAGGACAATGGCAAAGGATGACACCTGCCTGCATGTTGCCCACCACTGCCCCCAGTGGAGTTCTAGTCCAGGCATCAGGTGAAGGATGGTGGCAAAGGATATCTGCTTGCATGTTGCCCTACACTGCCCCTTGTGGAGTCCTAGTCCAGGCATCAGGAGAAGGACAGTAGCAAAGGATGACACCTGCTTGCATGTTGCCCTACACTGCCCCTTGTGCAGTCCTACACCAGGCATCAGGTGAAGGGCAGTGGCAAAGGATGACATCTGCTTGCATATTGCCTTACACTGCCCCTTATGGAGTCTTAGTCCAAGTATCAAGTGAAGGACAATGGCAAAGGATGACACCTGCCTGCATGTTGCCCACCACTGCCCCTAGTGGAGTTCTAGTCCAGGCATCAGGTGAAGGATGGTGGCAAAGGATATCTGCTTGCATGTTGCCCTACACTGCCCCTTGTGGAGTCCTAGTCCAGGCATCAGGAGAAGGACAGTAGCAAAGGATGACACCTGCTTGCATGTTGCCCTACACTGCCCCTTGTGTAGTCCTACTCCAGGCATCAGGAGAAGGGCAGTGGCAAAGGATGACATCTGCTTGCATATTGCCTTACACTGCCCCTTATGGAGTCTTAGTCCAGGCATCAGGTGAAGGAAAGTGGCAAAGTTTGACACCTGCTTGCATGTTGCCCTACACGGTTAACCACAAGGTCTTATGCAGCCATCTAGTCTTGGCCACCCACTTCTCCAAAGAAGCTATTATATGGATTGAATCCTTCTTGAGTGATATTACGATGAGGGTGTTCTCCCCAGCAGTAGCGGCAGACCCGATCCCCATCACCTGTGGCGTTCAACAGGGCTCCTGTGTTTCCCCCACCCTATACAACATATTTACTAAGCCCCTTTTTGATGATCTGGACCTTCTTGGTATCACCTACACAAGCTATGCAGATGATACACAGATTCTCCTCCCACTTTCTGGGGATTACAACAAGGATTTGGCCTTGGTAAATAGAGTGCATCTCATCGTCCAGGCATGGATGACAACCCACTGTCTATGCCTGAACGATGATAAAACAAACCTTATCATCCTGGGCACCCTTTCTAATGTGCAGAAATAAGGCCCGGACTATTACTCATTTGTTATCGATGGTAACCTTATTAAGGTGGCTAAGGAGGTAAAGACAATTGGTTTCTACCTCGATGCAACCCTCTCCTTCTCCAAACAGGTAAAATCATTGGCTTCAGCTACATCCTATACCTGTAAGCTCATCAGAACATGTAAACCCTTTCTGTCAGAAGGCAACTGTCTCATCCAGGCCAGAGCCTTGTTCTATCCAGGCTTGATTATTGCAATGCCCTATATATAGGGGCCAATAAATCTACCATCCATAGGATTCAAATCCTGCAAAACAATGCCCCGAGAGCATCCCTTGGCATATCTAAAAGAGCCCACATATCCATGATAAGGTACCAAAACAACTGGCTCTCCACCCAAAACAAAATTTATCTCAAAATTGCATCCCTCACTCATACAGTTTTGAATAATGAAGCCCCTAGTTATCTCACGGACAGAATCCAATAATGAATTTCAGCTAGACCTTCGAGAGCAATCTCTACTAATAGTCTCATTACACCGAGATTTAAGGTTGCCAAGTGGGGAGGAGGGGGGGCGCAACTCTGGAACTCTACTCCACCCTCTAAGAGTAGAGTTACCCTTCCGTAAGTTTAGACTCAATATCATAAATTGGCTGAAATCTAGGGATATGTAGTCCCGTAAGCGGAGATCTCCTAGCCAATGACAATGCACTGACAACTATGTGATAGCATCCAGCTACTTAATGCATGTCGCCTATATGCTTCGTTCGCACTGCCATTGTATCTATTTTGTACCCTTCGTTTCCTTACATCCTTCCACTGTCACAGATCCTTCCTTACCCATATATTTCCTTAACATTGCTTGAATATATACTGTGTCTTTTTATTGTGTAACTATGTAACCATGTAACTGAAGCCTTGCATATTCTTTACTGCTGCACCCCGATACCCCAGGGTCTGGTGCGCATTACAAATGAATAAAAACAAACAAACAAACTGCCTCTTGTGGAGTCCTAGTCCAGGCATCAAGGGAAAGACAGTGGCAAAGGATGCCACCTGCTTGCATGTTGCCCTCCACTGCCCCTTATGGAGTCCTAGTACAGGAATGTAATGAAGGACCGTGGCAGCAAAGGCTGACACCTGCTGCATGTTGCTCTACACTGCCCCTTGTGGAGTCCTAGTCCAGGCATCAGGGGAAGGACAGTGGCAACAGGTGACACCTGATTGCATATTGCCCTACACTGCACCTTGTGGAATCCTAGTTCAGGCATCAGGGGAGGACAGTGGCAAAGGATGACATCTGCTTGTATATTGCCCTACACTGCCCCTTATGGAGTCCTAGTCCAGGCTTTTAATGAATCAGTGTCAAAGATTGACACCTGCTCGTATGTTGCCCTACACTGCCCCTTGTAGCGTCCTAGTCCAGGCATCAGGGGAAGGACGGTGTCAAAGGTTGACACCTGCTTGCATGTTGCCCTACACTGCCCCTTGTGGCTCCCTAGTCCAGAAGACAGTGTCAAAGGTTGACACCTGCTCGTATGTTGCCCTACACTGCCCCTTGTAGCGTCCTAGTCCAGGCATCAGGGGAAGGACGGTGTCAAAGGTTGACACCTGCTTGCATGTTGCCCTACACTCCCCCTTGTGGCTCCCTAGTCCAGAAGACAGTGTCAAAGGTTGACACCTGCTCGTATGTTGCCCTACACTGCCCCTTGTAGCGTCCTAGTCCAGGCATCAGGGGAAGGACGGTGTCAAAGGTTGACACCTGCTTGCATGTTGCCCTACACTGCCCCTTGTGGCTCCCTAGTCCAGAAGACAGTGTCAAAGGTTGACACCTGCTCGTATGTTGCCCTACACTGCCCCTTGTAGCGTCCTAGTCCAGGCATCAGGGGAAGGACGGTGTCAAAGGTTGACACCTGCTCGTATGTTGCCCTACACTGCCCTTAATAGAGTCCTAGTCCAGGCTTCTAATGAAGGGCAGAGACAAAGGTTGACAGGCAATCAAAATCACCCTCAAGGATCACTCCACACCTATATCACCCATGAAGTATCGTAATAATAGACTTTTCAGTGAATTGTGCTCTTTGGTGAGGAGCACAGTGATATATTTGCCTGTCTTTCACATTGTGATATTTGCTGCCTATTAAAGTCCAATTTGAGTTTTGTTCTCTGCGAACTGCATTTCAATCTACTGACTTATTTTAGTCTCCCAATACACCTTATATCACATCTAACCACACCCCTTAACACTTTATACCAAACACAATGACAAAAACCACCACAAAGCATAGGCATGACATACATGAAAGGATGAGGATCACCAATCAAACCCATCTTAGAAGCAAATACACTAAACCACAGACAGAGATGCACAACGTGGATGCCCACCTCAGGGTGCAAACAGGCCACATCATGGTCTATGTGCCAAAGAAGCCCAGAGGCTGAATGTCACAAACAGCCAATGTCCCTAGAATCATCTGTACATGACACAGCAGCAGAGCAATCTTGCACTGCTCCCTGCACTCCTGCTAAGCAAACTCAACTCCTGCATGTCCGAGACAGCATCAAGATGCCAATACATGTTATGTTATTAAAAATGAATAAAGCATCACCATCGCCAAAAAGTATCTTGGCGCTAACAGCAACTGAAAGAGGACTACCAAAGGATACCAACAAACTAAAACAAATAGGTCTTTAAACACCTCATAAAAGACAGATGGCACACGTGAAACCGGGGCCAAGCGGGCCTGGCAGGGTGCAATGACCGAGCAAGCGAAAATATTCTGCGCCTATACAATAAAACTTGCACTGAGCAGGCAAAGAGATTTAAAATGAATGCGCTTGGCCACAGGGAGCCAGTGAAGGGGGCACAGAACGTGAGTGATGCAAATGTTTATAGGACCTGACTGTTAAGGTGTGTGTCCCTGGGCCGGACAGCACCTGTAGTGGCGGGACTCTTGGAAGACGTCTGTACTGGAGAGGCCAGACTGAAGGACTGATCACTGGCTTAAGGTACCAGGTAAGTGCACCGATTCTTCTGGGAGCGGGGACAACCAATAGGTTAGATAACAGGAAGGGGCAAGGTACCACAGAGAGCAAAAGGAAAACCCAGTAGGCAGGAGATCAGGGTATTGGGATTGGCTTGCCGATGGTAACAGGAAAGTCTTAGAAGCCAAGGGGTGAGTGAATGCAGTGTGAGACCAAAAGGCAAGGGAAACTGATTCCTGGTAGGCAGCAAGGAAAGGCTCCCCAATAACCCAAAGAGGGCTGGAATCCGGGAGAGCCAGCTTGGACCAGACCCAGGAAGGCAAGCAGGCAAGCAGACCAAGAACAGGAACCCAGGCTGGAGGCAAAACAGTTGCGAAACAGAAGGTAGGCGCTGCTACGGCTGGTCAGGAACGAACCACGTTAAGACGCGATTCGTTTCCCGACACAGCCGCTATTTACATCCCTCGGCATGAAGCCGAGGCGTGGAACGCAGGCCGCCTTGCGCATGCGCAGCCCGTAACCCCGGAGCGACAACGAGGCTTGAAGCGCAAGCCGTTGGCCTCCGCGGGCTGAGGCGCATGCGCGCAACGGATACTATCCGAGGATTCGGGCGCCGGGAGACTCTCTCCCTGCTAACCGAAACCTCGGATAGATCCGCCAGGACCGGGAGCGTCTCGTCTCCCCCCAGGTAAGTGGCCTAACACTGACATGGCCAATCTGGCAGCAGAGTTCTGTAAGACCTGAAGACGCGGGATGAGGGAGTTGGGTTGCACCAAAAAAAAAAAGAGTATTCTAGTAATCCAAAGAGGATAGAGCAAGAGAGGCATCCACCGGCACTCTGAATTGAGCAGGAATAAACAGAAGAACCATAAACAGAATTTTAAGCTGTAAATAGCCTTTCTGACACACAGCACTGATTACCAGTAGAAGGGTGGACAGGATTTTAACCTCCAGATCCTTCACCACAGCAACAGAAGTAGGGAAAGGACCAAGAGAGGAAGGGCAAAAAAAGGGGGGCCAAAAAACAGTGGCAGAAGGGGGGCCCAGCACTAACACCTCAATCTTGTCAACATTCTGCCTAAGCCAATTGTTGCACATCCATTCCCCCATGGCAGCCAAACATGCTCTCAGCCTGGGCACAGTCTTGTCCAATGAGAGATCAAGGCAAACAATGATTTGAGTATCATTGCCATACGAATAATACAATTCCATGGGAGAGGATGAGCTTGATCCTAGGCCGAATTTAGATAAACAAGACCGGGAAGATGGCAGACCCTTGAGGGATATCGCGGGTTAGAGAAGTAGCAGAGAGGAGAGGAAGAGAGAGAGAGAGGAAGAGAGAAAGAGAGAGAGAGCGAGAGAGAGAAAGAGAAAGAGAGAGAGGAAGCGAGAAAGAGAGAGAGGGAAAGGAAATGAGAGAGGAAGAGAGAAAGAGCGAGTGAGAGAGACTGAGTCTGGTCAAATAAAAAGGAAATAAACCAGGATAGAACAGTAGCAGAGAGGCCAGCCCCAATGAGGCGATCAAGCAGGACGACATGATTGATGGTATCAAAGGCGGCGGTGAGGTTGAGAAGAATCACCACTCCCACGCCACCCTGGTCCCGCAGCCATGCAAGATCGCCCACCACTGAGAACAACACTTTCTCGGTGCTGCTCCCTGGACGAAAACCAGACTGGGAGGGGTCAACAAAAATGGAACCCTCGAAAAAAAAACTAAGGCAGAGAACCACTACAGACTCCAGGTGTTTTGTCAAGAATGGAACTAGAAAAATAGGGTGGAAATTAGCCTGAACAGATCCAGAGAAGGTTTCTTAAGAAGAGGAATACTTAAGGCGTGGATCAAAATGGAAGGCATATGACCAGAACTATTCATAGCCTGCGTGATCACAGGTGCTATTAAAGGCATCGTTTTTTCCAACACGGGAAGAGGAATCGGAGCATTGGTGGAAGCAGATTTAACCTTTGCCCTAGCTGCAATATTTTCCTATGGAGTAACAACAGGAAAAGAGGACCACACATTAAGTCATTTGGGAGTAGAGGCCGCATAAGGTGGCCCAGACGTCTGTAGCCCAGAAGAGCGAATCATGGGCCGAAGATTCTCAAGTTCTTCTGTGAAACGAAAGGACAGAGAATCCTACAAAGACTGAGAAGGTACAATGGCCTCCGGCGGGAAAGAGGAAAGAGTAAGCGAGCAGTAAACAACCCCATAATAGAGGCAAAGCATTCCTGGACAGGAGGGAAGCACTTGCACTTCAGTGCAGAAAAAAGGAATACAAACCTCTGGAGAGTTTTAATAATCATTGCCGCCATTGCTGCCGCCTATCGACTGTAGTGCTAAATTGAGTTAAGAAAAATCAACATAACTTTGGCATCTACTCCTATATTCTGAAAAGTTTGCTTCTTGAGACAGTTGACAAATGGTTTTAATGTGAGATATGTTTTTACAGGACAGAGGGCAGCGCCCTGGGTTCTGCTCATACTCACTAGATATAAAAGGACTGTGATGAGTGAGGGATGTTAAGTTTTGGCAGGAAAGTTTGATAGCACTCTGTCATCTAGTTCATGGTGCCATGGAGCCGGAGGATGCTACACTTTCTATTTGGATGGGATTTGTTTTTGTCCAGGTGGATAGTTCATGTTTTAAGTGCTAGTCTCTGACCCAAGGGCAGTTTGCGATTCACAGGTTTGAGTCCAGAGGCAGGGCCTTCTTAGCCTTTCATCTTTCAGGGGTTGACAAATTAAGCAATACACATAATACATGGCTAGTTCTAAAAAAGTTTATTAATCAGAAAAAAGATCCTAGTCTTATAACAATTTATCAGTGATTACAAACAAGTCATGATTGGTGACACACTAAAGCAGAACCAAGCCTACATGTGCACATGTTTTGCACCTTCTGTTTTTCTCGTGGTGTCAGTGTATGAAACTGCAAAATAAATTACTATCCAACAATACAAATTGGGCCCACAATAATTTGATAAGTGACTGGAGATCCAAAAAAATGCACCCAAAAAATCTTTTATATTTTATGACAGAGAAATATTAATATAAATGTCATCTCAAATACAACACACACATTTCTTAGCAAAAGACAAATATTCAAAATACATTTTCAAATAACTATGAAGACAACAGAAAATACATATTGAATAATTGGTGCTTTCTCCCCTCAATTTCTTTAAATCACTCAAATGTAGAGTTCTGTATGGGATGGCACCTTCCCAGTATTATTATTCTCTGATTATAAGAAAGGGTTACTGTCATTCATGGCAGAGGAGGATCATAGAATAAAACTGGATAAATCTCCAGAGGTGAACAGCCACTAGTAGGATGTCAGAAAAAAATATGAATCACACTTCACATGGTGCCTGTCCTATAATAAAGTTTTTGAAAGCCTTATCACATTGTGGACATGCATATGGTTTCTCTCCAGTGTGATTTCTTTCATGTATCAATAGGTGAGCATTTTCCTTGAAAGCCTTATCACTGAGATGACATGAATATGGTTTCTCTGATGTCTGACAAGCTCACAGAACATGTATATGGTGTTAGCACAGTGTCATGTCTCGATATTGCAATAGATGACTATTAATCGAACGCCTTATCACACTGAGTACACGTGTATGGTTTCCCTCTAGTCTAATTTCTCTGATGTATGACTAGTTCACACTTTTGATTGAAAGTCGTATCACATTGAGAATATGTATATGGCGTCTCTCCACAGTGATTTCTCTCATGTATCAAAAGTTGACCCTTTTGCTTGCAAGTCTTATCACAGAGATTACATGAATATGGTTTCTACCCAGTGTGATTTCTCTGATGGTACAATAGCGCACCCTTTTGCTTGAAAGCCTTATCACATTTAGAACATGCATATGGCTTCTCCCCAGTATGAATTCTTTGGTGTACCAATAGCTGGCCCTTTTGCTTGAAAGCCTTATCACATTGTGGACATGCATATGGTTTCTCCCCAGTGTGAATTCTCTGGTGTACCAATAGCGGGCCCTTTTGATTGAACGTCTTTTCACATTCAGAGCAGGCATATGGTTTCACCCCAGTATGATTTCTTTGATGTATCAATAGGTTACCCTTTTGATTGAAAGCCTTACAACAGTGATTGCATACATATGGTTTCATCCCAGTATGATTTCTTTGATGTATCAATAGGTTACCCTTTTGATTGAAAGCCTTACCACAGTGGTCACATGCATATGGTTTCAACCCAGTGTGAGTTCTCTGATGCATCAATAGGCTACCTTTATGCTTGAAAGCCTTATCACATTCAGAACATGCATATGGTTTCTCCCCAGTGTGATTCCTCAGATGCATCAATAGGCTACTCTTATGCTTGAAAGCCTTGTCACATTCAGAGCATGCATATGGTTTCCCCCCAGTGTGAGTTCTCTGATGCATCAATAGGCTACCTTTATGCTTGAAAGCCTTATCACATTCAGAGCATGCATATGGTTTCTCACCAGTGTGAATTCTCTGGTGTATCAATAGTTGACCCCTTTGCTTGAAAGCCTCATCGCATTGTGGACATGCATATAGTTTCCCCCCAGTGTGATTTCTCTGATGCACCAATAGGTTACCCTTATGATTGAAAGCCTTATCACATTCAGAACATGCATATGGTTTCTCCCCAGTGTGAGTTCTCTGGTGTATCAATAACGAGCCCTTTTGACTGAAAGCCTTATCACATTCAGAGCATGCATATGGTTTCCCCCTAGTGTGATTTCTCTGATGCATCAATAGGTGACCCTTTTGATTGAAAGCCTTATCACATTCAGAGCAAGCATATGGTTTCTCACCAGTGTGAATTCTCTGGTGTATCAATAGTTGACCCCTTTGCTTGAAAGCCTCATCGCATTGTGGACATGCATATAGTTTCACCCCAGGGTGATCTCTCTGATGTACCAATAGGTTACGCTTATGATTGAAAGCCTTATTACATTCAGAGCATGCATATGGTTTCTCCCCAGTGTGAATTCTCTGGTGTATCAGTAACGGGCCCTTTTGACTGAAAGCCTTATCACATTCAGAGCATGCATATGGTTTCCCCCTAGTGTGATTTCTCTGATGCATCAATAGGTGACCCTTTTGATTGAAAGCCTTATCACATTCAGAACATGCATATGGTTTCTCCCCAGTGTGAATTCTCTGATGGTACAATAAAGCACTCTTTTGCTTGAAAGCCTTATCACATTCAGAACATGCATATGGTTTCACTCCAGTGTGATTTCTCTGATGTATCATTAGGCTACTCTTATGCTTGAAAGCCTTATTACATTCAGAGCATGCATATGGTTTCTCCCCAGTGTGAGTTCTCTGGTGTATCAATAACGAGCCCTTTTGACTGAAAGCCTTATCACATTCAGAGCATGCATATGGTTTCCCCCTAGTGTGATTTCTCTGATGCATCAATAGGCTACCCTTATCCTTGAAAGCCTTATCACATTCAGAGCATGCATATGGTTTCCCCCTAGTGTGATTTCTCTGATGTACCAATAGGTGACACTTTTGATTGAAAGCCTCATCACATTCAGAACATGCATATGGTTTCCCCCCAGGGTGATTTCTCTGATGGTACAATAAAGCACTCTTTTGCTTGAAAGCCTTATCACATTCAGAACATGCATATGGTTTCACTCCAGTGTGATTTCTCTGATGTATCAATAGGCTACGCTTATGCTTGAAAGCCTTATTACATTCAGAACATGCATATGGTTTCTCCCCAGTGTGAGTTCTCTGGTGTATCAATAACGAGCCCTTTTGACTGAAAGCCTTATCACATTCAGAGCATGCATATGGTTTCCCCCTAGTGTGATTTCTCTGATGTATCAATAGGCTACCCTTTTGACTGAAAGCCTCATCACATTCAGAGCATGCATATGGTTTCCTCCCAGTGTGATTTCTCTGATGGTACAATAAAGCACCTTTTTGCTTGAAAGCCTTACAACATTCAGAACATGCATATGGTGTCCCTCCAGTGTGATTTCTCTGATGCATCAATAGGCTACCCTTAGCCTTGAAAGCCTTATCACATTCAGAGCATGCATATGGTTTCGCCCTAGTGTGATTTCTCTGATGTACCAATAGGTGACACTTTTGATTGAAAGCCTTATCACATTCAGAACATGCATATGGTTTCTCCCCAGTGTGATTTCTCTGATGGTACAATAAAGCACTCTTTTGATTGAAAGCCTTATCACATTCAGAACATGCATATGGTTTCACTCCAGTGTGATTTCTCTGATGTATCAATAGGCTACTCTTGTGCTTGAAAGCCTTGTTACATTCAGAGCATGCATATGGTTTCTCCCCAGTGTGATGTCTCTGAAGCACCAATAGGTTGCCCTTATGATTGAAAGCCTTATCACATTCAGAACATGCATATGGTTTCTCCCCAGTGTGAGTTCTCTGGTGTATCAATAACGAGCCCTTTTGACTGAAAGCCTTATCACATTCAGAGCATGCATATGGTTTCCCCCTAGTGTGATTTCTCTGGTGTATCAATAGGCTACCCTTTTGATTGAAAGCCTTATCACATTCAGAGCATGCATATGGTTTCTCCCCAGTGTGAATTCTCTGGTGTATCAATAACGGGCCTTTATGACTGAAAGCCTTATCACATTCAGAGCATGCATATGGTTTCCCCTTAGTGTGATTTCTCTGATGTATCAATAGGCTACCCTTTTGACTGAAAGCCTTATCACATTCAGAGCATGCATATGGTTTCCCCCCAGTGTGATTTATCTGATGCACCAATAGGTTACCCTTTTGATTGAAAGCCTTATCACATTCAGAGCATGCATATGGTTTCTCCCCGGTGTGAATTCTCTGGTGTATCAATAGCGGGCCCTTTTGATTGAAAGCCTTATCACATTCAGAGCATGCATACAGTTTCCTCCTAGTGTGATTTCTCTGATGTATCAATAGGTGACCCTTTTGATTGAAAGCCTTATCACATTCAGAACATGCATATGGTTTATCTCCAGTGTGGTTTCTCTGATGGTACAATAAAGCACCCTTTTGCTTGAAAGCCTTATTGCATTCAGAACATGCATATGGTTTCTCCCCAGTGTGATTTCTCTGATGGTACAATAAAGCACCTTTTTGCTTGAAAGCCTTATCACATTCAGAGCATGCATATGGTTTCTCCCCAGTGTGAATTCTCTGGTGTATCAATAACGGGCCTTTATGACTGAAAGCCTTATCACATTCAGAGCATGCATATGGTTTCCACCTAGTGTGATTTCTCTGATGTATCAATAGGCTACCCTTTTGATTGAAAGCCTGATCACATTCAGAGCATGCATATGGTTTCTCCCCAGTGTGAATTCTCTGGTGTATCAATAGCGGGCCCTTTTGCTTGAAAGCCTTACCACATTCCGAGCATGCATATGGTTTCTCCCCTGTGTGAATTCTCTGGTGTATCAATAGCGGGCCCTTTTGCTTGAAAGCCTTATCACATTCAGAGCATGCATATGGTTTCTCCACAGTGTGAATTCTCTGATGTATAACTAGATTACTTGTTTCTTTAAAAGTAGTATCACATTCAGCGTCTTTACATTCTTTCTCTTCGGTGTGAAATAGCTGCTGTTGCCATATATGGCCTGTTTCATTAATAGTCGCTTCACATTCAGATAACTCCAAAAGTGCCTCCATTGTGCCAATGTTATTTTTAAATAGTGATTTCTTTATAAGGAGCACCTTTTCAAAACCTCTCTCCTATATAGGTTCAGTTGTTTAGCATTAGATGGCCCTATGTCCTGAAAGACTTGTCACAGCCAGAGCACCTGTAGACATACTCCTTTGCAGCACATAAGAAGCGTCATTAGATATCCATTTGTATAGAATGTGTTGGCATGCCGGTTCTTTTGCCATGTGCCTCTTGTTAGCCTCTCAATGTATTCTTTCAAGTCTTGTGTTATCCTTTTCAGAGGAGGCCGTGTCCCATTCAGTACTTTTACGTAGACTCTCTTGGGGTTAGTACCTGCTGTGTGGATATTCCCATATGCAGTAACTTATCGCTACAGCACAGAACGCTGCATATGTTCATAGCCCAATGGCTCAAACACCCCCTTTAGTGGTACAGTGTTGCATATGGGTTGGACACAGAGGACCTCCTTATCGATTGGTATTTACGAGACATAGGAACTGGATGTATCTTCGAAAATTGTTAATAATTTTAGTCCTTTTTTAGTTCATTGTCTTCAGAGTCTGTAATATATTTGTCCCACGGTAAGAGGCCCTACATTGGGAGTGACGGACCTGAAATCTCTCCTGAGACCCACCTGTCATAGGAAACCTATTTTACAAACAAAATCTTTTTAAAACATTTCACTGGTTTCCATGCCCTGTTTGAAGGAAAAGGAAAAACAGGATTAGTGTTCCATAAGCAACAAATACATATTTCTTGTTTTAAAGAGCATATGTGAAAAGCAAAAAGACATGTTTGTTTTTTAGTAAACTGGTTTAATGGAATTCTGGAATACTATTGAAATGTATATAGGACACCGAGCGGAGGGCCATTGTGTTGGATCAGCATTGTAAACAGATGTCCCCAATAGTGAAGCAGAAGAGAAAAGAGCTAAAGACAGCGATCAGGGGAAATGGAGTCATAAAAAGCAGACTAATACCTTGAGAATGTAGTTCAAGCAAAACAAATCAGGGATTTCGGTCACCTGGCATAGAAAGTGTCTCCACTTGGATTCTGATACGAAACTAAAAACCCAGATGGGATTGACACTCAAGCCTTTGGATGCTCTGGATATAGAGATACATTTCACAGCAGCAAAGTTAAAGACAATATGCAGGTAGGCAGATTCAAAATTCCTTATAAGTGAGTAAAACACAATTTGGTAAGAGGAAATTGTAAGGTGCGTACGGTACATGGTGAAAGGTCAAAGGCAATGCATCAGTGAGGAAGGAGAAGGCACTGTGAGCGAAGGTGAGGAGCAGGATAAAGGCCTGTGTGGAAGTCACTGCCAAAGATAGAATCCATCAAGAGCAAGCGTGCAGAAAGTCAATGAGGGACCAAATGCAGGCGCCAGGAAGTGGGGGACCGTGACGAAAGCACGAGGAGTGAGGGAGAGGAATATGAGATGGAGAGGGCGGCAAGTTCGTTAGTAAAGTTACACGGGAGCGGTCTCGCGAGTAGAGCGTCTGCATAGGAGGTCACAAGGTGTTGCAGGGCCAAGTGAGGAGACTTGCAGGAGACACAGAGGGAGCGATTGCTTACCAGTTTAGTGTGCACTGGTGGATCCGAAGGTCGGAGTCAGCGGGATGCAAGATTGGTGTCCCCCTGGGCCCTCCAGGACCCAGGCAGGGCCAGACAAGGCAAGTCCAAGCCCTGTGAAGGAGGCCCTTCCATGGGGGCCGGCGTTCGCCTGCTGGCTCCCAGGTCTGCCTCAGATAGGAAGGAGCCTGCAGCCAATCAGGCGGCTCATGGGAGGATAGTTGTATGCCTCAGGAAGAAGCAGTGAGCCTGGCAGCCATCTTTCAAAATGCCCGGGCAGCTGGATTAGATGCTGCAATTAAGGCCACCGGGAGCTGTTCCACAAGGTTTCTGCCTGGATGCTGGCACAGAGCGAGGCAGAGACAGGGCAGTCCAAGCACTTTGAAGGATGGCCTTCAATGGCGGGTGGTGGTGGTCGCCTGCCCGCTCCTGGGCCTGCCTCAGATAGGAAGGAGCTGTAGCCAATCAGGCAGCTTGTGGGAGGATAGTTGTATGCCTCCGGAAGAAGCAGTGAGTCCAGTTGCCATCTTTCAAAAGGCCTGGGAAGCTGGATTAGATGAGGGCCTTGAGGCCACTGGGTTCTCTTCCACAAGGTATTTGCCTGGATGCTGGCACAGAGTGAGGCAGAGACAAGGCAGTCCAACCCCTTTGAAGGAGGCCCTTCGATGGTGGCCGGCGGTCGCCTACCAGCTCCCTGGTCTGCCTTGGATAGGAAGGCGCCCGCAGCCAAACAGGCAGCTCATGAGAGGAGAGTTGTACGATATGATATGGCATTTATAACACACCTGAACAAAAGTGTTTCTAGGCGCGACAAGACAAGGAGGAGTACACAGGGGGAGGGCAAGACAACAATCTTACTAGGTCTTGTGTCATTCAGATCGCGCAAGTGCAGGGGAGTGGAAGGGGAGAAGTGCCAAACAGGAGGGGGAGTCGAAGGGGAAGTGCAGGTAGTCCAAAGTACAGCCAGCGGGTGGCTCAGTGCATGTAAGAAAGTGCAGCCAACGGGATGCACATAAGTGCAGGGAGAGCGGGCTGTAGGGTTATGGATACAGACCACAAGTGCTGGGGGAGCCAAGAGGCAGTGCGAGGTGCAACTGCACATGCAGGTATCTGGACCCAAGTTCAGAGGGTGGCCAGCTGACCAGTGTGTGGAACAAACAAGTCCTCAAAAGGGGAGAGGCAGGTCTTGAGTTGCTTCCCGAACCGGAGGTGGTTCTGCCCAAGTTTGAGAGAGACAGGGAGGACGTTCCAGTGTGAGGCCCCAGCCGAAGATAGAGATCAGCCCCCAACTCTCTGCTTGGAAAAGCAACTGACCCTCAAGAGAGTTGGAGGTGGATGAGCAGAGAGTGTGGAAAACTCAATGTTATCTGCTCATCAGCTCATACCATATGGCTTTCACGGGAGCCTGCTATCATAATATAATATAAACTACTAGGGGCCATTTATAAAAGCTGAAAAGATTAGGCCTCACATTGGGCCTCGCTGCTCAAATACACGATGCATGAAGAAAACTGCTTGCTCTCGCTGAAATTTATGAAAAGCAGACCTCTCACCGAAATGTGTACGTGTTAAAAGTACATCAGAGCATCCCAGATGTGAAATAAAATTCTGCTTACGTTGATCAAACTTTACCGTAAACTGCAAGAAAGTAATTTATTAATAAACGAGAACAGTTGAACACTTCCCTTTTCTGCTCGTGGTTTGAACTTACACACAGTAAACACAGGCACAGCTGCGTTGCTCTCCTCCTTTTTACGTTTCTTTAATTAAACATGACCCTGTGATGTCTTATGACACAACTGCCCTTTTCGGAAATACATATACTGTCCTGACATATAGGATAATTTTGCAGAAGTGACAGAGAGGTGATTAATCAGCCTTGAGATGCCAAGGCACGTAATGTCTGAGACTGCTGTCTGATATCTGCATATATAATCGTGAACATTGTGTATTGAATTTGTCAGTCAGCAGGCTTCAATGGCTCTCTTTCTGTCATTGCACCTTTGGCTTTCCCACTTAAGTGTTTTTGAATAAATGCAAGCTTGTGTGAAACCTGTGTGTTGGAGTCTGTATAGCCGATATAAAAGTGTTGTCTTCTTTTATTTTCAGACGGGGCGAGTCCAATCACATGGTATTGTAAATGCCATTGTTTACAATTGGCGACCTAGATGGGGCATTGTTAACAGGCGGATCCAGCTTGGACCTTTTCCCAACGGTTGATCAGTGTGGGATTGTCGGTTCAGATAAATTCATGGAGGCCACTGCTAAAACAGGAAGCCCATGTTCCAACAGCCACGGAATCCTCAGACCACATCCGCAACTACTGCTCAACAAGGTGATCCATCTGTGACCAAAGGCTTCCCCCTCTGAGACCAGTGCGACGTTCGCTGAAGAGGCTCCGACACAGACGTGTGTGTGTGTGTGTGCTGATGTGCTGACGAGATAAACGACATCTAAAATCCGGTGAGAGGGTTTCTTGTTGTTGAAGTTACAAATTGAAATTCAAGTCATGTACATTTTTTTTCCCCCTTCTCAACTGCCTCTACCCAGTCTCTCATTCCAGACTGTCCGCAGAGGCGGCTGAGGGGAGCCTGAAAAAGAGCTGGGTGTCATTCACATAACACTGAAAGTTGGAGCAAAGAACAGCGATGTGGTGGGCAAGAGGTGCCAGTTATTGGTTGAACAGCAGGGGAGAAAGTTTAGACCCCTGGGGAATACCACAGGCAGAGAGATAGAAGGGAGATTAGAGTGAAGATTGGAGAGGAGGGCTTCACGGGTGTTCAGAAGAGCAGTTTCCATGCTTCTGGCAGCTCTGAAGCCAACTGGTGGTCTTGAAGGCAACCAACAGATTCAGAATGCAGATTAAGCCGGAAGATGGCCAGGTTTTCCAAGAGTTTGCCCAGGAAAGGAGTGATGGAAATAGAGCGATAGTTAGCCGGAGAGGAAGGATCGGCTGAGGTCTTCTTTAGAAGGGGGCGCACAAGGGAGTGCTTAAGGGGGAGAGGAAAGTTCCAGTGGCAAAGGAGTGATTGCAGAAACCAGCAAAGGCCGGAGCAAGGATGTCGATGTGGTCCTTGATGGTTCTGGTAGAGCAGGGGAGAACCTTCTTTTACAAGACTTTCATAGATTGGACGTGTCTAGAAACATTGTCTGGGGTAAACAGGGGAAAGGAGGAGGAGAGCTGGCTTCAGATGGTCCAGAAGTGGTAGAGGAGGATGGACAGGATGTCCTGAGTTTTAGTAGTGAAATGAGAATCCGGGGCCATGCAGAGGGCCTGAGAGGGGACAGGAGAGGTAGAGACTGCAGCAGGATTGACCAGCTCCTTGCAGATTGTGAAAGGTTCGGCTGAATTGCTTTGATGCCACAGAGTCACAGCTTTGGATATAGGCTCTCTTCTTAGAGAGGACAGAGAGTCTGTACTTCCTTTGGAGCAGGTGGCATGCCAGTTTGTCAGGGGGTGCGCCCGATACCCTCCACTTCCTCTCCACCGCCCTACACTTGCGTTTAAGGGTGGTGAGGTCGGAATCATACCAAGATTTGCACTTGGATTTGGGCTTCAAGCGGATCCTTAGCAAACCCAGATTATGACCGGGAATTTTATCTATTTTCCCATTGTAATGAAACATTGATGACAGCTGTGCCGAAGCAGAAAACTTCTTTGGGCCACAAACCATTAGCATATTACAGCGGCACTCTGCAGTAATGTAAGGACACTTTGCCTGCCAACAAGCTCTCGCAGCCGCAGCGTTTGCCATTGAAAAAAGCACCACTATTGGCGATACTTGAGAGATCACATTGACAACACAGAGAGCCACTGCTTATGAGATCATCTTAGCAGTGCAAACATAAAGACAGTGAACCCAGCCACATTCCTCACAGAAGCCTGCACAGTGGAAGACATGCAGAATCATGATTGTGCTACATACAGGGGGGGGATAGAATGGTGACATGCTTACAGCAAGTATAAATGCACTCACAGAAGGAGAGATATACTTTGTGGATGGGTCAGGATCAATAAATTGTGATACAGGAGAAAAGCATGTAGGGGCAGCAGTGATACGACTGGAGGAGGGAGAGTATGAGGTAACTGTACAAAAAAGATTGCCAGCACACTTCTCGGCACAAGCAGCGGAATTGGTGGCGTTAATTGAAGCTCTACATGCAGCCAAAGGAAGTGCGGTAACCATATACATAGACTCAGCATACATGACAACAGTACATGACTAGCACAGTGGGGGAGAAAAGGATTTAGGAGGGCAGACAGGTCCCCAGTACAACATGCTCAACTACTCATGGAATTAATTGAAGCTCTAAAAGAACCCACAGTGGCAGCCCTAGTTAAGTGCCAAGCCCACACAAACAACAGTGACTTCATCTCATTAGGGAATGCGGCAGCGGATGCTGCAGCGAAAGAAGCAGCATATTTTACAAAAGAAATGCCTGGTGAGTTTGTGTTACAAGAGCATGTAAAGGAGTGAGGGGTATAATTCAATGCCAATCTCCCAAATAATTGAACTGCAACAGGAAGCCCCACCAGAGGAAAAAGAGGTATGGGGGAAAAGGGGGTGCAGTCAGTCATCCACAGACCTCCTCTGGCCACAAACAATACAGGTAAAGTAGTGAAAAACTGTTAGAGATAGCGTTCCAACAACTTCATTTTCACGCCCACAATGCAAAACAGCATATCGCTGCAGACATACAAGAAGATTGGTTTGTGCAAGGGCTACACGAGCATGTGTCTAAAATGGTAATAGAATGCACAACGTGTCAGACATATAACTCAGGAATGACTCTAAGAACATTGAGAGGAACACTGCCACGGCCCATTGGACCATTCCGTGAACTGGATATTGATTACGCAGACATGAGAGAGAGGTGTAACAGATCACGATATCTGATAGTGGTGGTATGCCCCTTTTCCCGCTGGGTGGAAGCAGGACCCTGTGCCAATCCAGATACAAAATATGCGGCAACGTTTTTGGTGAGGGAAGTATTTCCCCATTGGGGGCTATGCGATGTAATACGCTCGGACAATGGGATGCATTTCGTCAATGATTTGTTCAAATATAGTAATATACAACGGAAATGTACAAAAATAAATAAAAAGGTGAAGAAGAGGATGCATGTATTTACAGTCCTAAACAGAAAACTACTATGGATAAAAAGTCCATACTCCATACAAAAGCTCATATTCGATATGGAGCATCCTTTCATTGAAATGCAACAAACAGCTTGTCTTGCATTCCTCAACAGCATCTGTGTGATCCCTCTTCATGACAGCCTGGAGGCCCTGCACGCAATTGCAAATTGGGGAACTAGGGATCACAGGGAGAGGACTGGAGAGGACTGCAAGGCAAGCCCTGTGTTTTGTTCCAGGGAAAGTATTGTTAAAATGGAACGTGAGCATTTTTTTTCTTTAACACTCTACACACAGCACGTCGTTAAGAGGCGGCCCCGGGCACTTTAGAAGCTGCCCTTGGGAAGCTTTGTTTAAATAAGATAGGTGCCATGTGTATCATAAAAAATATGCAGAGGTTCAACAAAAATAACTTACTGTGTCCGCCAGGGTAGCAGGCAATGCATATATGGTGCACGGCTTTGAACGTGATCTTCCTTGGAGCAAAGCCTCTGGGCACAATGCCAGTCAGTGAACAGCACTGGATGTTCATGTGCTCTCGGCTCAGTGGGCCACTCACGGAGCTGGCTGGTGGTCTGGAGTCAGACTGGTAGCTCTAATGAGCTTCGGCAGTTGAGCACGGGCAAAGCAGCTGTGAAATGGGCCGTTTTCTGTAGAGCCCTACGTGCAATGTGCACATCAAGCAGCCCGCAATGTGCACATTAAGCAGCCTGGGCAGACTTTGCCTCCTAGCCTGGGTAGAAATGGAGAAAGCACACTACGCGTTTTGTAGTCTTTGGGTCCAGATGCACATGCACTAAATTCCAAAAGCAGGATAAGGGTTTATTGTTGGCCACACGGTATACCGGTGTGACCCAAGAATCGGTAATTACAATTGTTCACGATATTTATACCGGTATACTGTTACACCCATATTCCCATGTGAATGACACTATCTCAATGTCCTTATCAATTGATTCCAGGACCACCCATTGTAAACCTGAGTTCAATGTGTACGACATGAACGACCCGGACCCCTCTGTCTTTCTTTGGCCTAATGATGAACTCTATACAATTGCACAACCTACCTCAAGCACTAATAATGTAAATAGTGCAAATGATATTAGCACTGCAAATGACAATACAGGGAGTGAGGGGTGGGGATCAGAGGGAACCAGTGGCATATTTCCAATTGAATATATGGTAGTAAAAGAAACACAAGATGGTCCAGGGGATAACAGAAGAAGGGAAAGGGGGCGGGACGGAGGAAATATGATTAATACCATGGGTTGGGCATAGACATGGTAGAAGACCCGCAGCACCCACAGCAGTCCAACAAATGGTACGCAGGCCTAAGCACAATGGCAAAGCAAACTACCAACTAAGGTTGCTATGTGTGCTCTTAGATACTCCACGCCACAAGAGTCGCTTATTGCAGAGGCCCAATGTCCAATTCATCTGGCACTGTGCAGAATAAAACACACTTTTCAAGCACACAATGTTTCCTTCCAAATGCTGAAAAATGAGAAGACCTGCTACCACAAGCCACACAGAGTTATCTGCCTAAAAGAGCCTGTTGTGGTGATCAAAGGAACATTATTTGTTGCCAACAAATGGCAAGAGGAACAAGTGACGTGTAAAGCAGAGGCGTTGTGAGGAATGACAGACGACAAACTACAATTGATTGAGAGAACATGCCCCCCGATATGATCACAGCACATCACGAAACTAACATGAGTGACAGCCCTTGAAAAACCGATCAAGCTGCAGCGAGAAATCGCGTACAAACTGTGTTTTCATGGAGAAGGAAAAACACACCTTGGCGTAAACAAGAACTGTAGCAAAACTCTCGTCATACCAGACATGAACAAGGGCACGGCAGCATTGATGAACACTTAACTGGGTTTGCGGCAAACAGGCGGACCTGCACCTTCCACAGTCATGGAGGGGCACGTGTGCCCTGGCAACGGTGCATTCCACCCTGATGGTGATACCAGAGAGCCGTCACATCCAAGAAGGGAGGGGATTGCCAACAATCCAGCATGCTGAACCCCTGCCAACAACCAAAGCACCCCCGACATACATCCTTTCTGAGGAACAGCTGCAGAGCACAGTCTCACAAAAACAGAGATCATCAAACTACATCTCTGATGCATCCTCTGAACTTTTGGCGCCAGTTCCTGACTGATTTAAACTTTTCTCATCAGCTGAAACGTTCTTTGCATCCCTCATTCCTAGAATCCAGGCCCGAGCAAACACAAAATGGCTCCAAATCACACGCTGAGAGCTGATCCAACTGGCCAACGACACAGAAGAAGGGTTCAACGTAATAAAGGTGGAGCGAAGAGCCCTACGGCTAATGACAATGCAGAACAGGTATGTCCTGGACCTGTTAACAGCAAGGGACGGTGGCGTTTGCTGATAAATCGGGAGAACATTTTGCACATTTGCGTACCTTCTGCAGATACAGACAACGGAACACTATCTCACGTAATAGCAGCAGTGCATGACCTCGGCGAACGGATGAAAGGAGAAGGAGGAGTGCATCACAGTACATGGTTCGACAATCTGTTTGCATGGGTCCCGTCCTGGCTCGGAATGACTGTTAAGCTGTTGATACCCATCATCGTCTTTTAATTTTTTGTGTGTGGCAATTGGGGCTCAGGTGTTGCGCAAATGCAGTACCAAATGGTGCAATGATGATGGTGACAATAGGTCGTGCAGCAGGAGTGGCGCAAATGACACATGAGGTGCAAGCTCAAACAGGGGACGACTCAGAGCCAAAATATAGAATGACAGCTATTTACCACACAGGGAACATTGTAGATCCATTATATCACACCACAATAAAAGAGCCCCATGAATTACAATGGTATCATGAGGTCTGGGTGGATTTATAGGGGGATGGGGGCTGCATCTATATGACCTGCACTCCTGGTCTGCAGGGCCTCGATGCGACGGAAGGGGACACCTGCCTAGGATGAAGCACCAGCAGAAGAAGCAGAACGTAAAAGGTTGGGAGACTTAGAATATTCATTACTTAAGTAACGAAAGGGGGGAATGTAAGGTAGGGAAGGTCTTCTAGGCCCCCTCCCATACATTCCTGTGTCTATATGCACACTATGCTCATCCCGCGGCTGACCATGTGCCACTGGCCAAGGTGCTGAACAACCCCTTAGTGACACATATATGTGCAAACACCTATGAGTAAACTGACTCCATCTTGTTTGACTTGTTTGGTTACCAACTCCATTTGGTTCTGTTCTAAGTAGGCCACATGGAAACTGTGAGGAAGGAGAGGGCGTTTTACCCCCTCCACCCACATATCCCGAGCAGAACAAAGTCTCCTGCTCCTACAATAGTGGTTTGGGACGTCAGCCTACCCTCTTCCTCTGAAAGAGGGCCTACTGTGGGATTCAGGCAAACTCCATCTTATGTACACCCTAAACTCCATTTTGGAATAGGCCTTGTTCCATCTAATGTGAAGCCTCCTCTCCCTTTCAGGGACACCGCTCACAGGGAGCGTGAACGGCCCCGCCCTTGCAGAGCCGCACACAGAGAGCACAAAACAGCCCCCACCTTTGCAGCGCCGGGAACACTGACCAGCCCCCACCTTTTTCCTCCGGCAGCTTGGTCAGACAGGCCTAGTTTCTCATGGATGTGAACTGTAAAGTGTTACAAACCAAGGAGTACATTGTTTGTCCCTTTCCTCTTAGCTCATCTCACTGAGTGTGACTGCGCTGCGACCTAACTGCCCCAATCTGGTCTTGCTCCTCTCACCTCCTCCCTTGACAGATATGGCCCAATTGCCCTTGTGTCCATCAGGTTTACTTTCATGTAACAGGAGTGTGACCCCCGTGCACAGACCACACGAGAATACCCCCATATAACTGACTAGAACTTCATATATATCTCGCCTTGATTGAATGCCTATGAGCCCACTGTTCTGAAACTGAAAGCCCCAAATACATCTGGTGCCCTGATAAGTATTCAAAGTAAAAGGGACCGCTGTAGCTTTCACCGCTCCTCAGGCCTGGGCAAAGAAGGTCTTTGATAAAATGTTTTATATGACAATGTAAAAGTACAAATAACCATGCATTCTTAGAAGATGTTTATGCGAATAGATGGATTGCTGAATGTCATGACATAGCTTAGTTAGTAATCTTCCACCGCACAAGATGGCCTGACCTTCACACCACCCAGATGAGTCCGGCCGACACATGTGCCACCCGCACCGTCAGGCTGGGATCAACCAATCAGCTTTGACCAGCCTGTATAGTTACATACTGGATTCTGACATGTCACCAATCCCTTAGAGACTTGTGCCCCCTATATGATACGTCAGTTACGACGCAATGTGCCTTTATAACCTGTATTTATTGTAATGTATGACAGAGCGCTCTCAGGGCAGCAGAGTTCTCTATGCTGGTTTTCAATAAAGACTTTAATCTTCTCAAATATCACTCTTCTGGTCTCGTTCCCTACTGGGTGTGTCCAATTATTATAGTGTGTATTTCTCTGTGATTTGGGGACTCTGCGCCTTCATTTGGTGACCCCGACTAAGTGATCGAAGGTGCTTCGGGAGTTACTCCCCGGCCGCACAGCGAGATCCGAGAAGCGCCGCGCACAAGAGAGGTTCCAAGGGTTCCAACATTAACAAATACCCGACTGCAAGCCGCGAGGGTCACGGCTTGATTGGGGAGCGGCCCCGATTGTGGCTAGACCGCGAATGGAGGATCTTGAATCACCTCGGACACGTGAGTTCTGATTGCGAGAAGATTTAAAGAAGGGGAACGCAAGGGGAGTAGAAAAAAGGGGGAGTACAAGAGAAAGTTAGATGAAAAAAAGGTGAACGGGCTGGGAAAGATCTAGCTGTGTGTGTGTGATCTGTTAAGCTTTCTCTATATCTATCCTTATATGGCCATTGGGTGTTAGTAAATAGGTGAAATAAAGGGAAGAGTACGAGAACCTAGCTCCGAGAGGGGGTGGAAGGCGGCAGCGCCGCGTGATACTGTCTCAGGCAGTATAGAAATATAAGAAGTATAGGTAAAAGTAGGGGTCTTCCACAAGTAAGGAGACCCGGAATCCGTTAGTAAACTTCTTTTTCCAGTGCAAATAAAATATTTTAGAAATAGGCCCAGAAGGGGTCCAGTGAGAACAGAGTGTAGTGTGTGACTGTAGGGGTATCAGACGGGAGAATAAATATAGAAAAGTGAGGGCTTTTTATGTTGTATGTTACATGGTGTTGGATATCGTCCGTCAGGATGTCCGTGTATGTCCCCCATTCGTTGTCCAGTTTATGTAATGATTATTTGTTGCCAATACACTATGGATAACATGTCCTGCATGTAATGCAAAAAGATTGAATACGAAAATTCTGGATATTGTTGTCATAGGTGGAAAGTTAAATTTTCAATTGCTAAATAAGAGGCGTGCAGAAGTGAAGTAAAATTTAATATTGCAACATTGGTTTAAAAGGTGCAAATTGATGGTACAAAGGTTGAGACAAATAAAGGTAACTGTGGGTACACGGACACTATGGGTGGGACCACCCCACTAGAAAACATCTGACAACATCTGCCCCTGTATTGAGATAAGATTAAAAAATATCACGATCAGTGGATCACGGAAATAAAGGGAGAGGGGTCCACCACAATCTGGCCTGAAGGGGGATCTTTTGACAAACGGGTATTGGATCTGGTGACAACACACTTGCTGCCCAAGTATAGGAGGAAACAATTACAAAACAGATGTGAGGTGTTAGACTTGTGGAGAATGTTTGAAGAAACAGCATCAGTAGGGAATACGGTGCAGGGAATGCAGTCCGACGTTTCACCCATGACCACAGGAGAGGGGGGAGAAAAGGAAGAAGGGGAGCCTAAAAAGATAACCCATTGTTAACCAGACTAGCAGCAGAGTACAGCGACCCATCTTACTTGCCACAACCTAGCGCGCCCCTTTCCACTGCTGTGGTGCCCCCACCCCCTTATGATCAAGAGGGGTGTACGGGCCGACTAGTGCCACACACATCAATATTGCTCACCTAACTAGAGACTTAGAAGCGCAAATGGCAGCCACAGAAGCAGAATTAAGAAGGTTAAGGTTCTTATGTGATAGGGGACAAATGTTACCGGGGGGTGGGAGGACAACTCCACAGCCAGCAGGAGAGGGAGATCCAGAGCCCCAAAGGGGAGTACTAACACCCTTGTCAGGTCCTACTAGAAGACCCACAAATTTAATGGAGACCGAATGGAAATCAGGAGAATTTTTCTTTCACCTAAATAATAACCCGATAAAAGTTGTGCGGTCGGGCAAGAGAGCAGCCAGGTAAGTGACGAGGAGAGGAGTGTGACTTCAGAAAGAGAAGTAGATGAAGTATGGCACGACCTAGATGAAAATGAGGAAGGGGTAGCGGCAGCTGGCATACAGTTGCCATACGCGGATGTACCTGAGAATGGAGAGCCCCTGTTAGAGCGATGGCAAGGGATGTTGAGGAATAGAGCAGGGAACATGGTACTTAGTAAAAAGAAAGGGATAAAGGTAAGTAAAACAGGAAAAAAGACGAAATTGCAAATGCCCCTCATTCACAAGGGGGTGGAGGCCCCAATACATACCTTGGGCATTATGTTACGCTCACCTGGTTCCCACGGGGGCGTCGATCGGAACTGGACTGCTACGGTCTCCACCAGCGTTATTCGTAGTGCTGAGACGGCTGACTGGACCGGCCCTCCAAGCTTCGTTTGCTTATTCGTAAAAGGAGTTTCCTTATTGTTTGTAATGATGAGCTCTCCATCCTGCACCGAACGCAGGGGCGCGTAGAATTCCAGTTGCTTCACTGGTTCGAAGGTTTTGGGCGAGTTCCAGACGTGTTGGACTCCGTGGTAAGTGGCAAGGAGCATAATGTCTATAGAGTTCAATTGTCTGTTATTCACTCGTTTTCCCCCCTTTTGTCTTGCAGCTTGATCCAAGAAGAGTTCACCTGAAGTGATGCAGGTTGCGTGCAGGTAAGAGTCTGTATTACCCAGCGCTGTCCGGTAAAAAATAAATAAAATGTCTTTAACAAGTGTCCTTTCCTCTCACAGGTGCGGCGTTAAAGAAGTTGAATGCCGATGAAAAATGACTAGGGTGGTAACTCTGGTGAGTATAATATGGTTGTTTTGGTTGTCTTTGTTGGCACCTGGCTCACCTTGTTATCCTTTGTCTCTCACAGGAGCCACAGGAGCCACGGATGCAGCGACGAAATGATGGCAGCAGCGCTGGACCGTGGAGATGAAGATTGGTAAGTATGGCGGGGCGCTTCTGCTAGCGATGCAATGCTTTTATTTCTGAAGTCTTTTTTCCCAGTTCGGAAGTGCGGCGAGTTCAGTAACAGATGAATATTAGAAGGTGAGTTCTTGTTCTTATCTTCCTTTCTTCTAGGATGATGTCCAGGTTCGAGGCGGGCGTGGCAGAAGACAGGATGCTGCAGGCACGGTGAGCGTTACGCTGCTGAAATGCAGAATAACGCGAAGCGTGTGCTGCTGATCGGGCGTGGTTTAAATAGCCTCCAACGTAGTTCTAGGTAAGAAGTTCCCAAGAACCACACCCGAGTAAAAAAATAGTTCCTGTAACAAAATAGTCTCATCCAAGCCTCACGTTGGCTTGGACTCACTAGCAGCATGGTCTGCATCAGGTAAGTAAAGTCTATGAGCCTGGCGCCTAAGGCGCCAGGACTGAACCCAAACAGCCCCCAGCCGGGGCTGTTGGGGTTTTAATAAGTATCTGGATGCCTGCTCCCGGAGCTGATGGGCTTGGTCCTGATGCCCAGGGGTAGGCATCATGACAGCACTCCCCCCCAAGGCCCCTCCTAAAGTTGTTCTTCCCCTTGGCCATGGTTTGTCTGGGAAGTCCCGATGGAATCTCTTCACCAACCCAGGTGCATGAACGTGGTCACTAGGCTCCCATGACCTTTCTTGTGGTCTGTAGCCCTTCCAATCGATTAAATAAAAAAGTTTTGATTTAACCATCTTGGAGTCCAGGATATTTTTTACCTTGAATTCAAGTTCTCCATCTATCATGATGGGGTTGAGTGGTTTGGTTAATTTTGTTCCTGGTTGAACTGGTTTTAAAAGTGAAACATGAAAGACAGGATGAATGCGCATATTAGAGGGTAATTCCAATTTGATGGCCACTGGGTTGATAATGGCCTTAATGGTGGAAGGTCCCAAATATCTAGGGTTAAAAGTCTGAGTTCCCCTCAGAGGTATGTGTTTTGTAGCCAGCCAAACTTGATCCCCAATCAGGTATTGTGGAGTTTCACTTCTATGTTGATCAGCATTTTTCTTATATTTCTCTTTTGCTGGTTTCAAATGTTCTGTTGCCTCCTTAAAGGCTTGTGTAATAGTAGAGTGCAAATGACTAACTGCGGGCATTTCTAAGTGCTGAGGCGAATCTAGTTCTGAGGTTCGAGGGTGATGTCCATATATGGTATAAAAGGGGCTTTGTCCGGTTCCTGAATGTACAGAGTTACTGTATGCATACTCGGAAATCCATAAAATATCTTTCCAATTACTTTCGGTCTGGTGTAGCATGCAGCGTAGGTACTGTTCAAGAGTCTGGTTGGTCCTCTCTGTCTGACCATTGGTCTGGGGATGGTGACTGGTTGATAATCTCACGTCGATTTGCGCCAATTGACAACATTTCTTCCAAAAATGTGAAATGAATTGACTACCTCGGTCAGAGACCGATACGGAAGGAAATCTGTGTATTTGAACAATGTTTTCGAGGAACTCCTTGGCCAGAATTGAAGCAGAAGGTAATCCCTTTAAAGGAATAAAGTGGGCCATCTTGGAAAAAGATCCACAATAACTAGAATGGTGTTAAATCCATTACATGGAGGTAGATCTGTAATAAAGTCTAACGATAAGGTGTGCCATGGTGTAGGTGGAATATCCAAAGGTTGTAAAAGGCCAGCTGGTTTTTTCTTCTGACTTTTGTTTTGGGCGCAAATGCCACAAGACATTACAAATGACTTTAAGTCTTTTCGCCAGGTGGGCCACCAGAATTGTCTCTTCATTTTAGCTTCAGTTTTTGCGATACCTGGGTGCCCTTCCATCAGGGTGTCATAATTGGAGAGGACTAGTTCTTGTAGTTCTTTGTGTGGTAGAAATAGTCGCCCTTGATAATAAGGTAGGTCATTGATGACTGAGTAGTCCGGGCCTTTCTTTACCCAGTCCTGTAAGGCTGTTGGATCGAAGAGTTGTTGGATCTTTACCTGAATATCCTCTAGTGTCTGTAGAGTAGTTATGCCAAGAATTCTTTGTTCTGAAATTATAGGCACAGGTTCCGGGTTCGCATATGCTTCTCCCATGCCTATTCGGGATAAGGCATCTGCCTTGCCATTTTTACAGCCTGGTCGATAAGTGATCACGAAATCGAACTCGGCAAAGAACAATGCCCATCGAAGTTGGCGCGACGATTGGGCCTTGGCTGTTTTTAAATACTGCAAGTTCCGGTGATCGGTGATTACAGTAATGGTATGCCTGGCACCGAGAAGATAATGCCGCCAAGCCTTGAAGGCGGATTTGATGGCTAATAACTCTTTATGAATAACCGCATAGTTTAACTCGGGTGCCGAGAACTTTCTGGACCAAAATGCTACTGGGTGAAGTTGACCGGTTTCAGGATCCTTCTGGGACAAGACAGCTCCCATGGCTAAACTGGATGCATCAGTTTCAACTATGTATGGGAGTTCAGGGCGTGGATGCTTTAAGACAGGTGCAGACGTGAATTTCACTTTCAACTCTTGGAAGGCCTTTTCAGCTTCTTCGGTCCACAAGAAGCATTTGTTTTTTCGCAAAAGTGCTGTGATAGGGTGTACAACATGTGAGAAATCCGGAATGAATCTGTGGTAGAAATTAGCAAATCCGAGCATGCTTTGTACCCTTTTAACTGAACTGGGTGATGGCCACTTGAGAATTGCGTCCACCTTTTGAGAGTCCATATGGACTCCTTTTGGAGTCAGGATAAATCCAAGGAATTCAACTTCCGTAGCATGAAAAACGCATGTTTCCAATTTTGCATATAACTTGTGCTGGCATAGTTTCTCAAGGACTGCACGAACGTGCTTCACATGGTCTGATTCTGAGGAGCAGTATACTAGAATATCGTCTATGTATACGACGACACAGACGTCAATGAGTTCATGAAGGACATCGTTCATAAAATACTGGAAGGCTGCTGGTGCATTGCACAACCCGAAGGGCATCACCTGGTATTCGAATAACCCGTACTTAGTGCGAAAAGCAGTCTTCCATTCGTCGCCTTTCTTTACACATACCAGATGATATGCCCCTCGGAGATCTAATTTAGTGTAGATGCAAGCGTCCTTTACTTGGTCTAGTAATTCGGGGATCAGAGGCAATGGGTATCGGT
This sequence comes from Ambystoma mexicanum, assembly GCF_040938575.1. NCBI lineage: Eukaryota > Metazoa > Chordata > Amphibia > Caudata > Ambystomatidae > Ambystoma > Ambystoma mexicanum. The sequence continues at coordinate 1,379,802,076 of NC_090933.1, forward strand.
TCTTAACCGTGATCTGATTTAATGCGTGGTAGTCTATGCACGTTCTGAGGTCACCTTTCTTTTTAGGCACGAAGAACAAAGCTGAAGATGCAGGGGACTTGGATGGACGAATTAAGCCATTAGCAAGGTATTGGTCCAAGTATTGTCGTAGGTGAAGGTTTTCGGGTTCTGTAAGGGCGTAGATCGTACTACATGGAGGTTGTGCACCGGGTATGAGATCGATTTGACAATCGTATGATCTGTGAGGTGGTAAGGTGTTTGCCTGTTCTTTTTGGAAAACATCCTGGAATTCTTGATATTCCTGAGGTAACTGCACGACTGGAGTAGCGACTGTGGCCAGGCCTTTGTTCAAGGGTTTTTCCGGGTAACAAGTATGTGCACAATCCGGGAAGGTTATTCTCTTCTCTCGCCAATCAATACAAGGATTATGTGTTTCCAACCAAGGTATCCCCAGTATTATTTGGAACTGCGGGGCTTTGATTACATCAAACACAATAGTGTCATCTCTCGATGCCCCTCCTGACCATATAGTGTCATCTCTGTGGTGGAGTGAGTTACAGGCCTAGAGGCAATTTCAGTTTCATCGACTGGTGATGACATCCGAAGTGGTCTTTTTGCAGAGAGGTAGATTCCTCCTAGTAGCCAATTCGTGGTCCACATAGTTTCCTATGGCCCCTCTATCAATGTATGCCCTTACTGCGAGCATACGTGATGGCTGCCTTGGATCCATAAGGACCATTGGTATGATGAAATGCGAGGTCTGAGTATCCTCCTTTAAGCTCGCCAAGCGGACCTCTACGCTTGTCGGGCGTGGTTGTTTCCGGAATCAGGCTCTGTTTGATTTTTATCAGCAACTACGACTATTTTGGATGTTTTTATAGGGCAATCCTGTAGAAAATGTCCTGAGGCCCCACAGTACAGACACAATTGCATATGCCGTCTCCTTTCTCTTTCCTTTTGAGTTAAGGGTCCCTTGACCCCCCCGATCTGCATCGGTTCTGATGCATCTGTTCCTTTGAGGGTAACATTGGGTTTGACCAATACCCGATTCTCGAACTTAGCTCGATCAGTCTTTCTATTCTGAAGTCGGTGGTCTAACTGGACCACTAAGTCTATATATTCTGCACAATCCTGAGGTGGGTTCACAACTTGGGCCAAAACATCTATGAGTTCAACCCGAAGTCCACGATGAAATAATGGAATTCGTTTTACCTCTGGCCATTCGGTTTCCACCAACAACCTATTGAACGTTGCGATATAGGTTAGTAGATCCTGGTTACCTTGTCGTAAGCATAAAAGTTCGTTATCCAGGGCCTGTCCCTGTGAATGTCTGGCAAATAGTCTTTCCATGCTCAATTGAAAACCTTGAAAATCCCGAAGAAGAGGAGGGTCATCCTGGTTGACTAGTGGAATTGACCAATCCACTGCGCTGCCACTAAGGTATGATAGTACAAAGGCTACTTTGGCTTGGTCGTTCGGAAAGGCTCCAGGTCTGCATAAAACGTGCAAGCGGCATTGGTTCATAAACACGGCAAACTTTTTCGGGTCCCCAGCAAAACGTTTGGGTGGAGCTAAAGGAATGCTCTCTGGTAGAACCACTTGCACAGGATTGCCCCCCCTCCCAGTCCAGGTAATGGTGTTTGCCCAGCTTGGTTTTGCAGCAATTGTCTAGCAAGATCATCCCTGCGCTCCTTTGACACAATCAGTTCTCTCCTGAGGGCATTAGTTTCTTGGCGCACGGAGTGCACTTCTGCCCTAAATTCCCCTAACAATAGGGCTAGTTGGTCGGTTTCTGAGTGGGGATTTGTAGATAGGCTTTGCGTTCCGTTACGCTCACCTGGTTCCCACGGGGGTGTCGATCGGAACTGGACTGCTACGGTCTCCACCAGCGTTATTCATAGTGCTGAGACGGCTGACTGGACCGGCCCTCCTAGCTTTGTTTGCTTGATTCGTGAAAGGAGTTTCCTTATTGTTTGTAATGATGAGCTCTCCATCCTGCACCGAACGCAGGGGCGCGTAGAATTCCAGTTGCTTCACTGGTTCGAAGGTTTTGGGCGAGTTCCAGACGTGTTGGACTCCGTGGTAAGTGGCAAGGAGCGGTAAGTATAATGTCTATAGAGTTCAATGGTCTGTTATTCACTCGTTTTCCCCCCCTTTTGTCTTGCAGCTTGATCCAAGAAGAGTTCACCTGAAGTGCTGCAGGTTGCGTGCAGGTAAGAGTCTGTATTACCCAGCGCTGTCCGGTAAAAATAAATAAAATGTCTTTAACAAGCCTCACGTTGGCTTGGACTCACTAGCAGCATGGTCTGCATCAGCTAAGTAAAGTCTATGAGCCTGGTGCCTAAGGCGCCAGGACTGAACCCAAACAGGGCTGTTGGGGTTTTAATAAGTATCTGGATGCCTGCTCCCGGAGCTGATGGGCTTGGTCCTGATGCCCGGGGGTAGGCATCATGACACATTAATGGACAAAAATAATGTATTGAAAGCACTGCCTCCACTCTCGGGGGTGGGGGGAAGTGGATCTACGCATTTGAAAAACAGATAGCAAAGGTGCCAATGGCGATATGGGATGTGAAGAGCGTGTTGGTATCCACAGTGGGGGACCAAGCAGACACAGTTTGGGTGAAGGTGGGGATCCCGGGTGGAACACTAGGATGTGACCACCACGATGGGTCAGCGTTTAACAATGTGAGAGCTCAAATGTGGGATGCACTGCGGAGAACCTTCCCCAATACCCCTGATTTACATCAAGTAATGCAATGCACCATGGGGGACGAGGAAGAGGCTGCGCAGTACATTCTTCGGGTGCAGGGCCTGTGTAGGAGTGAAACGGGCACAGCTTGGGACCAATCCACCTCCCTTTTTTACTTTATCATCACAAGAGGACTCCCGAAGGAGGTACAGGCGGCCTTGGATAAAATTGCTGGGATAGAAGCCAAGGGTTAGCCAGAGATTCAGAGCATAATCGTGCACCATTGTAGGAGGATTAAAGAAAAAGAAAAGGAAGTAGCACATAGACGGTTGGAAGAGGAAGCAAAATTTATTCAGAACAAGTTGGTGACTGTCGCGGCTGTAGCTGCAGCCCAGCCCTCAGACGGACAGGGAGAAGGGGAGGAGGGGTCAGTCATTTGTCAGGCAAGGGTGGCAGCGCAGTGGGCTGCAAGCGAACAGGAACAATGGGATGGAGCGGAACAGTACGGAGGACCCCAATGGCAGGTACGACCTGGAAGAGGACGAGGTGGGTACAGAGGACAGAGAGGTGGATATGTGGGATACGGAGGACAAGGGGTGCCAAAAGGAGGAGGGCAGGGAACGTGTTGTAACTGTGGGAGATAAGGGCACTTTTCAAGGGAGTGTCGATCGCGACCCATGGGATAGCACCAAAATGCCCAACCAAGTTACAATAATGAGCAGTTTGGACACCCACATCCGGGAAGCCCAATGGGGATGGCGGAACCACCAGAACAGTGACTACCAGCAAGGTCCACAGGGTCGCCACAAGGGCCACAACAAGGAACACAACGGCGACTAGTATGTGAAAATACACTAGGGAACACACACCAACCCCTTTGTCACCACAGCGAACGGAGCCCCCGCACCATTTCAAGGGACGACGGTACTGGGAGATGGTGTTTTCACTTTTCCAGGGACAAATACCTATCCAGATTAGGACAGCCCACAGGACTTGCGTGTCCAGTCCTGTCAACTACCCTACGTCCAGATGAGGAACCACTGGTGGGGGCGGAGATAGGAAACATTGGGGCGGAAAAATCGTGCCTAATGGAAGGTCGGTTTCCGCTCTCGAATAAGAGTTTGGAAACGTAGGGATTCTCTGGGGCAATTTTAAAGGTTCCCTACACAAAAGATTTGGACATCACAGTGGGGCTGGGGGGGGAGACTGTGCGAGCACCCCTACATTACCATGAAGACTCGCCGATATATTTGTTGGGGAGGGACCTCCTCAGTAAGCTAAACATGACAATTGCCTTCACAGAAAGAGGAGTGGTGTGCTCAACCGTAGGGGTATGTGCACTAAGACCCATGCTGGTAATTCACACAGTCACAAATGACATAGTGGTCAGAGGAGTGCCCACCGACACTAACATGTTCATCTACGGGATACAAGTGTTGGCCAGGGTAGTGACAGAGCTAACACGGCAAGACTGGAGGGTACCATCCGATTTTGTTTTCCGCCCGATTACGGCCCCCGAAATTGTGCCAGGAACAATCATTTCATTAGATCTGCAAGGGGTACAGGTATCAGCACAACGTATTGTGGCTATAGGACTGGACATGCATGGGTATGAGTGGAGAACAGTTCTGTGCATAAATCCCAATGTTGCTCTTCGAGATTTAACAGATGAAGAGATGTTCACGGACAAAGACAATGATGGGGAAACAATAATGGCGGTATGCGTACCATGTGACATAATGATTCAAAACAGATAGATAATGAACCCCCTCATGGCCAGTGTCAGTGCACCGCCCTCGATCTTTGAAGAGGACATGAAAAAAGGTACCTCAGGTTTTATGGACTAAGGGTCCTCATGATGTAGGGCTGTTACAAGAAGTGACCCCAGTGCAAGGCATAAATTAGTTTTCCAAAATTGATTAGCAGAGTTTGCTAATTAAAATGTTCTTGATTAGCAAATGAACCCATTTGATTAGCAATGTTGTGCTGATATTTTTAATGCCACCAAAACTTACATGTACCCTACAAATGAACAACAATGCAGCAGTGCTGTGTACCACTGAAGTAAGACATTAGTGAGATAAATCAGACCTTGCAAGTTCTTTAAAATTTCACTATACCTGCAGGTCGAATAACTTTAGTTTACCGACTCAACCGAAGAGAAATGTATTAGACCCATGGCAACGGATGACAACAAATTTAAATGTGCTTTCTGTAAAATGGTGCATGTCACTACAATCCAGCGTTAGTTTGCACACTGCTGCCACTCAGAGGCCAACCCTGCACAGTGAAACTTATTTGACATTTGTTGCAAACAAAAGTTTCAAACATCCCCTGCAAATGGTACTGGCCCTTCTTAAAATCTACTTGATTATGTGAGTTGGCGAAAAATACTTTGCAAGCCCTGGATGAGTGTCTGTAAAAGGTCCACTGCATGAATGGACACAAATAGATAAACTATTGATCGCTGCTAGGCATAAACATCTAGTTAGCTTTGTCTATTCATTATGTAAGGGGAAAGAAAGTAAGAAACTAAGGAGATTGGATTGTGTAGCAGACAGAGAACTGGGCAAACTAGGTGGAATATTGTAGTTAGCGGCCATCTCTCTTTCAAGGTAGCTGGTATAAAGCAAAGGGTGAGAAGACAAAATGTGAAGAAGTGTTACGCTCACGTGGTATCCACAGGGACGCCACCCAGCCCTGGTTGGACGATTTGCACTCTCAAACCCTCTCCTGGTCCCTTGGTAATGTCTCTGGTTAAAGATGGGTTTGCAATATAGGAGAGCTGGATTCAATATCAGATTGTCTTTATGTTTTCCCACCTCCCTTAGCCTCAACTCCTTCCTCCCCCTTGGGCCTTCTCCTCACCTTAATATTGTAAAAGGTAGATTCTCTGTCCTGCTCCTCGTGGCAGGGGCGTGTAGATGTAGCGGCGAACAGCGACCAAGTTACTTCACTGGTGCAAGCCCCCCTGTGGGAATCCAGGCCTGCTGCGACTCCGTAGGTTTGCTGCTTTACAGTCTTTATATGCAGTTCTTATGTTCAGTTTAGTTTGAATAATAATGTCTTGCTTCTTTCCTTTTAGGTATGGAACGGTATTTTGGTGTTGTCATGCAGTTTGAAGATGAGCATGGGCCGGTAGGCGAAAGCGCGGTGTGGGCGATGCTGTCCGGTGAGTAATGTGCGATGCGCTGCACTGTTTCGCCTTTTATATTGCTAACATGTCTCTTTTCTCTCCTTGCAGGTTGCAATGTTCCTCGCCGAGCGCCGTAATGTTCCAGCAATGATACTGACCAGGAGATGACTACCCAGGTAAGAATCGTGTGGCTTTCTTCATTCGGGAGGAAGCATGAGTAAACACTTACTAATACTGTCTTTCTTTCTCCTCTTTCCAGGATATGGTATTCCAGGATGCATGCAGTGCCGGATGATGGGAGTCCGTATCTTCAGGTGAGTGGAACTGAAGTCAGCGATGGATTGAAGACAGGATACTGTTCCAGGTAAGTTTCGTAGTGTTCTTTCTCTCTCTGCAGGTCCTTGGTTTCAGGTAAACTGGCATCAAAGAAGTGGACACGGTGAGCGTTACGCTGCTCACAGCAGAATAACGCAAAGCATGTTCTGCTGGTTGAGTGTGGTTTAAATAGTCTCAGGTAAAGTAGTCCAGGTAAAATAGTCCCAGTCCTGCCACACCCTAAGTAGTCCAGGTAAAGTAGTCCCAGGCCTGCCACACCAAAAAGACTAGACCGCATAGCTCAGTTCCTTGTAACTGAGCTATGTGTGTGCCTCCATGTTGGCTGAACCCCCCCCCCCCCCAAGTTAAATAGTCCCAAGTAAATAGTCCCATTCTAATGTTGGTCTTCATGATGGTTATGAGCCTGGCGCCAAAGGTGCCAGGACTGACTCCAAGAGAGTCTTGGATGAGGTTTTAAGGCCTTTGACCTGGCTCTAACTGGAAGGCTGACTTGCCAGTGAGGGCCAGGGGCAAGGGTCATGACAGCACTCCCCCTCCTGCCCCCCCCCCCCCACAAGGCCCCTCTCACGGTGGCACTTCTGGTCCTGGTTTGGCTGGGTAATTCTGATGGAACTTTTTAATTAAGCGAGGTGCATGGATGTATTCACTAGGTTCCCATGATCTGTCTTGAGAGCTGTATCCCTTCCTATCAACTAAGTAGTATAGTTTGGATCTGGTGTATTTTGAGTCTAGGATATCCTTTACTTCAAACTCTGGTTCTCCGTCAACTAATACTGGTTTTGGTGGCATTGTAACCTGAGTACCGGGTTGTACTGGTTTCAGGAGTTGATATGTGAAACTCCCATGGGGAGCCCGAGAGCTCCAAAGTGAAAGCTGCTTTAGGCACAAACACAACGCGGTTGGGTTTCCATGCCGCGGTGTTTAGAAATACAACGTTTTTGTATTTGTAAATGCTGCAGTATTTACAAATACAAAAACGTTGTTATTCTGAATGCTGCAGCTTTCGCTGACAGTCTCCTGGACTCCCTCAGGGTTGGGGGAGCCCAGGAGACACCCAGCGAAAGCTGCAGCATTCAGAATAACAACGTTGTTGTATTTGTGATTGCCGTGGTTTTCCAACCACGGCAATCACAAATACAACAACGTTATATTTTTAATTGGTGCACCTCGGCTTTTTGGCTTCATTTTATGTTTTATGTGCTTCCCTGGGCTTGTGGAGCACAGAAAACGTAAAATGAAAGTGAAGGCAGCCTCCTCAGCTCTGGTTAGGCTGCAGTAAGCAAAAGCTCCCAGTAGGGGTTTTTGCTGCTTGTTTAGTGCTGCAAAGGCAGAGCCGAGGAGGCTGCCTGAAATCACAAAATGGATGCCCCCGAGTGCTTGCAATTTTAAAGTTTGAGCTTGATTTGCTCGAAACTTTGCATAGGGACTTAAAATATATATATATTTTAGGTATTTGTTTTATTATTGGCCATCTTTTTGGCCAATAATATTTTCTGACCGAACCATTCCTTTAAGAGTTACATCTTGTTTTGGAGTTCACCCTGTGTCAACGTTGTCGTAAGACCCAGGGGTTTGTCTTCTGGAATGATGGCTACTGGATCTGGAGTTATGTATACCTTTTCATCAACACCCATGCGGGACAAGGCGTCAGCCTTTCTGTTTCGGACTCCTGGCTGGTAGGTGATCACATATTCAGCGAAGAAAAGAGCCCACCGCAGTTGACGGGATGATTGAGCCTTTGCTGTTTTTAGGTATTGCAGATTTCGATGATCAGTTATGACCGTGACAGTATGTCTAGCACCAAGGAGATAGTGTCGTCATGCCTTGAAAGCTGATTTTATAGCCAAGTGTTCTTTGTCTGTGATAGCATAGTTGAGTTCGGGAGGTGAGAATTTTCATGACCAGAAGGCCACAGGATCTAACTGGCCAGTTCCTGGGTCCCTTTGTGAGAGAACAGCTCCCATAGCCATGCTGGAGGCATCTGTTTCAACTATATAAGGGAGGTCTGGGCGAGGATGCTGTAGAACTGGAGCAGAAGTGATTTTTTTCTTAAGTTCTTGAAAGGCCTTCTCTGCTTCTTCGGTCCAATGGAACTTTTTATTGTTTTTTCTCAATAGTGATGTAATTGGATGCACTGTTTGGGAAAAATATGGGATGAATCTGCAGTAAATGTTTACAAAGCCCAACATACTCTGGATTCCTTTAAATGAAGTTGGTGACGGCCAGTTGAGAATGGCATCTACCTTGTGCCTATCCATTCTGATACCTTTTGGTGTTATGTTAATGTTAAAGGACATTTGTACCGCGCACTATCACCACCGACGTGGTCCCCTGGCGCTCTGGCGGCTCTGAAAAAGGGGAGGAGAGGGGGTGAGTTAGTGGGAATAAGCTGGAAAAGTGCAAGAGAGCAGTGATGTTCTGTTGGCAGCCTCAGCCCAGTGGGTCCGTTGGCTGGGCTTGGGGTGTTTTATGGTCTGTAGTCGTCGTGTGCTGTTGTGCAAGTCTATGTGTGGTTTGTTTTGTTGTGAAGTTTGTGCGGATTGCTGCGTTTTAGGCTTGTGGTTGTGTTTGGTTATAGTGTGAGAGGTGTATGCAGAGGGATGGAATTATTAGTTGGTTAGTTAGCATTGCTGTCCTTGCAATTGTGGGATCCCATCTAGGTGTGGTACATTCTAACAGTCACATTTCTATCTAGATTCGACGCAAGCTAGGTTCATAATTCTAAGTGTGGTGCATGCTAAGAATCACATTTCTATCTAGATGCGACGCCAGCTAACATTCAGAATTCCGTACTAGTGTGGTGCATGCCAACAGTCACATTTCTATCTAGATGCGACGCAGGCTAGGTTCAGAATTCTAAGTGTGGTGCATGCTAAGAGGATAAAACCGAGGAACTCCACTTCGGTGACATGAAAAGAGCATTTTTCGAGTTTAGCATACAGTTTATGTTGGCAGAGTTTAGTAAGGACGGAGCGGACATGCCTGACATGGTCTTCTTTTGTAGTAGAATACACTAAGATGTCATCAATGTAAACCAGGGCGCAAACGTCGATTAACTCCCGCAAAACATCATTCATAAAGTACTGGAATGCAGCAGGAGCATTGCAAAGTCCAAAAGGCATTACCTGGTATTCATACAAGCCGTATTTGGTTCGAAAGGCGGTTTTCCATTCGCCTCCTTTCTTCACTCGAACAAGATGGTACGCCCCCCTAAGGTCCAGTTTGGTATAGATTTGGGCGTCTTTGACTTGATCCAATAATTCGGGAATAAGGGGCAGTGGATAACGTTTTTTTACTGTGATCTGGTTTAATGCGCAATAGTCGATGCAAGTCCTCAAATCTTCTTCCTTCTTTGGTACGAAGAATAAGGGACTGGCTGCCGATGATTTAGATGGGTGGATAAATCCATTTTCCAGGTACATATCAAGATAGGATTTCAAAATGGAGGTTTTTTGGTTAAGTAAGTGCATAGATTCGACCACAAGGAATTTGCGCACCAGGTATGAGGTCGATCTGACAATCGTAGGGCCTCTGCGGTGGTAGAGTATTGGCTTGTTCTTTCTGGAACACGTCTTGAAAATCTTGGTATTCATTTGGTAGAGTACTAGTCACACCTAGTACAATCGCCGCCGTACTGGGAGTAGCAGATGTACATAAGTCTGTTTTCCCCTTTTCTTGGTAATAACAGGTGCGAGCACAATCATCGTAAAAGGCCAGCTTCTTGACACACCAATCTATTAGAGGGTTGTGAGATACCAACCATGGCATCTCTAAGATTAGTCGAAACTGAGGAGCTTTGATGAGATTGAATGCAATAGATTCTCAGTGTCCATCCAGGCACAGTAGGGTTAGTGCTGCTGTACATTGGGTTACTGGTCCGGAAGCTATTTTTGTCCTATCAACAGTAGTAACTTTTTCAGTAGTCGACTTAGAGCATAAGGGAAGCCCCCATCTCTGCTGCCAGATCTTAGTCTACATAATTCCCAACTGCTCCGCTGTCTATGTATGCTTCGACAGCATGCATCCGAGACGGTTGTTGGTGATTGATCAAAATTAATGCAAAGTGTGAGGTTTGTGGCTCATCCTTCTCGCTTGACAAGCGGACCTCTACGCTTGCCGGGCTTGGTAGTTTTCCGACTCCTTGTTATTACCTTCCTTCTCTGTGGCTCCAACAGTTCTCCTTGGTGGTTTCACTGGACATTCTTTGAGGAAGTGGCCTGATTTTCCGCAATATAAGCATAATTGCTGTTGCCTTCTCTTGTCTCTTTCAGCTTTAGTTAGAGGGGGCCGTACACCTCCGATTTGCATGGGTTCTACTGTGTTTTCCAATGTACGTGGAACATTATCCTTTGACCGGACATACACAGCTCGAGTGTCTAACCTTATTCGGTCCGGTTTTCGGTCTTGTAATCTGTGATCTAATTGCACCACAAGGTTGATGAATTCTCCACGGTCTTTAGGTGGGTTAACCACTTGAGCAAGGACATCCTTTAGTTCCCCTCGTAGACCCCGATGAAATAGTGTGGTCCTTTTTTCCTCAGGCCAACCAGCTTCAACGACTAGTCTGTTAAATGTTGCTATATATGTAAGCAAGTCTTGACTTCCTTGACGGAGTGACAAAAGTTTGTTGTCTAATGCTTGGCCTTGGGTATGACGAGCTAAGAGTTTTTCCATTTCCATCTGGAAACCCCCAGTCATGTAACAACGGGTTATCCTGACTTACCAATGGTACCGACCAATCTGCAGCACTGCCACTCAGATATGACAAGACAAAAGCAACCCACGCTTGGTCATTAGGAAATGCCCCAGGTCTGCAAAGGAAATGAAGACGACACTGGTTCATGAACGTTGCGTACTTCTTGGGGTCCCCTGTAAATCGTTCAGGTGGAGCTAAAGGAGCTGCCCCAGGAAGGGTTATTTGTACTGGATTGGTGGAAGAAGTTGGTACAGGTGCTGGCGGAATGTTACCAGGCAATGGGGTCTGTCCTGCCTGTGATTGGAGCAATTGTCTACTTATTTCGTCGGTACGATCCTTAGTAACAATCAAATCCCTCCTAAGAGCGTTGGTTTCTTGCCTGGCTGAATGTACTTCAGCGCGTAATTGTCCCAACAACTGAACTAACTGGTCAGTCTCTGAAGTCTCCATGACGCCCAGGTGGATAATATTATTGAGGCTTTGCGTTCTGTTACGCTCACCTGGTATCCACAGGGACGCCACCCAGCCCTGGTTGGATGATTTGCACTCTCGAACCCTCTCCTGGTCCCTTGGTAATGCCTCTGGTTAAAGATGGGTCTGCAATATAGGAGAGCTGGATTCAATACCACATTGTCTTTATGTTTTCCCACCTCCCTTGGCCTCAACTCCTTCCTCCCCCTTGGGCCTTCTCCTCACCTTAATATTGTAAAAGGTGGATTCTCTCTGTCCTGCTCCTCGTGGCAGAGGCATGTAGATGTAGGGACGAGCAGCGACCAAGTTACTTCACTGGTGCAAGCCCCCCTGTGGGAATCCAGGCCTGCTGCGACTCCATAGGTTTGTTGCTTTACAGTCTTTATATGCAGTTCTTATGTTCCGTTTAGTTCGAATAATAATGTCTTGCTTCTTTCCCTTTAGGTATGGAAAGGTATTTTGGTGAGCATGGACCGGTAGGCGAAAGCGCGGTATGCTGTCCGGTGAGTAATGCGCGATGCGCGGCGCCGTTTCGCTTTTTATATTACTAACCTTTGTCTTTTCTCTCCTTGCAGGTTGCGATGTTCCTCGCCGAGCGCTGTAATGTTCCAGCAACGATACTGACCAGGAGATGATTACCCAGGTAAGAATTGTGTGGCTTTCTTCATTCGGGAGGAAACGTGAGTAAACGCTTATTAATACTGTCTTTCTTTCTCCTCTTTCCAGGTTATGGTATTCCAGGATGCATGCGGTGCCAGATGATGGAGTTCGTACCTTCAGATGAGTGGAACTGAAGTCAGCGATGGATTGAAGACAGGATACTGTTCCAGGTAAGTTTCGTAGTGTTCTTTCTCTCTCTGCAGGTCCTTGGTTTCAGGTAAGCTGGCATCAAAGAAGTGGACACGGTGAGCATTATTCTGCCCACAGCAGAATAACGCAAAGCATGTTCTGCTGTTTGGGTGTGGTTTAAATAGTCTCAGGTAAAGTAGTCCAGGTAAAATAGTCCCAGGCCTGCCACACCCAAAGTAGTCCAGGTAAAGTAGTCTCAGGCCTGCCACACCCAAAAGACTAGACCGCATAGTTCAGTTCCTTGTAACTGAGCTATGTGTGTGCCTCCATGTTGGCTGAGCCCCTCCCCCCCCCCCAAGTTAAATAGTCCCAAGTAAATAGTCCCATTCGAATGTTGGTCTTCATGATGGTTATGAGCCTGGCGCCAAAGGATGAGGTTTTAAGGCCTTTGACCTGGCCCTAACTGGAAGGCTGACTTGCCAGTGAGGGCCAGGGGCAAGGGTCATGACAAGAAGTACAGTATCAACTTGTGAGTTGAGCACAAGTTGCCTGCTGCATGTAGCCAACAGGTTACAGGACTAGGTTTGCCATCAAAAGCATTTGGCCGTTTGATCAAGTACATTTTCAAAAGTGTCCACTCGTCAATATGATGCATCTTCCCCAACAAAATGAAATATAGTTGACTCTGATATTTAGATGCACCGACCTACACTTTACTGTAAAGCAGGGAGACAATGGGCCTCATTACGAACCAGGCGGTAAGTTACCGCCTGGGCCGTGACTTTACCACCATGGCGTAAACTACGTTTACGCCATGGTGGTTGGCGGACTTACCGCCCCATTCCGACCTTGGCGGGGCGGTAAGTCCCCAATCCCCATTTACCCTTCCCCATTCCCATTTTTGCCCCATAGGGCATAATGGGAGTGGGGAAGGCGTTAATTACGCCACCGTAAATTACGGTGGCGTAATTAACTCCATGGTCCCTTAGCGCCATGGATTTTAACACCTGCTAAAAGCAGGTGTCAAGTCCGCCATGGCGCTAAGGGACCTCGTACTCAGGCGGTAAGGGTCGGCGCTGTTAACGCCGCCGTAAAACCCTTACCGCCTGAGTCGTAATGAGGCCCGATACAATGTTCTACAGCAGAAATACTGTAATTATGCATGATCTAACCAATTACATTTTTAGTAATGGAATGACTGCATTTAAAAAATAAATAAAGTTAACACACTTGTCTTTGGCAGGCAGGATACAGTTAGCTTAATAAAAGGTATTATCCCGATTACTTCTGGTTTGCAGTTATTTGAAAAAGAAAAAAAAAATCTTGCTTACACAGGCCTTTGGCAGATAAGGGTGGAGGAGACTGCTGCACTCTCCAATTAGACCTTTTGAACTTGCAGTTAACAGAGAAGAGGGTGGAGGGAGCCCTGCAGACAAGCGAGGAATGCAGGGTGATCTGTGCTTTCATTGAACAGGGCAACTTAAATAACTTTTGGTGTTAAGACGGATTTCTGAACTCTGTCCTGGCGGCGCAGAAGTTCAGAAGGCCAACCTAATTACTTGGAACAGGGTAACCTCTGGACAAGCCAGACCAATCAGGGTAGCGATCGCGGCGGTCAAGACTAGGTCTCAAGAGGGGTGAGGGTGACTGAAAGCCCGCAATGAGCACACAAAGCAAGGACACTTACAAACTACTCCAAACAGGTGTTATATTAAACATATATACACATTTATTCCAAGGCCTTTGCAATAATGACCGTAGCGAGAAATCACAATAAAACTCTAGTAAACCAACACATACCAAACCAATACAATATATATACAAATACAAACGAGTCTAAAGCGTTAGATGCACGAAATGTGTAGTCCACCTAGAAGGGGAGGAAAACAGGCAGTGCAAAATAATGATTAGACCCAGTCCGCCTTCAGAGGCACCTAACTAAAAGGAAGTCCAAGCCCTACGAAGAGTGGAGCCTTGTGCTCAAAAGTACCTGCACACGCTGGTGCCAACGGGCAAAAAGGGGAGTCTCTTCGAGGGACTCAGGCAGTTCAGTTTGGTGCACAAATGAAGAAGAACAGAGTTCCGCGACTCAAGCGCAGCCTCCACTGTGGGCAGAAGCAGAGCGCGAGTACGGAAAGGCGTGCTGTTTGACACAGCGGGGAAAAGCTATGGGCTCCTGCAGGAGGGCGACCAGTTCCTAGCTATGCTACTCACCGGTCCCCGATGCAAGCAGACCCAGGCTTCTCCGCGTCAGTTTCAGTGCTGGCAGGTTCAGGAGAGCAGGGGACGTCCCGTCGTCGTGTAGATTCTGCAGCCGCAGAGTTGAGTAAAAGATGTCCAAAACGAAGTGAACCCGCACAGTTTGTTACCACAGCAGGGCAACGGAGCGGCCGTGTGTATCTCAGCCAAATGTACACTACTCACTTCAGACCTGGGAATGCCAAGTGTACGACTCGTGTGAGAGTGACAAGGACTCGAAATACAACACAACCTGGCGGCGGTTACAGAGCAAGACTCCTGGGTAGGCTGGTCAGTCTGCTGGATGGCCCAGAGACACTTCCGAAGGCTTACGTGCAGGAGATGGTGAAGATGCCGAGAATAGCTGTCCCCGCTATTCCAAGGGTCGAAGTACCAGTACAGGCCTTCTGGTTCGATCAGAGGTAGAAAGGGTTTCACAGGGCGAAAGCAGTGCAGCGGAGCAGTCCTTCAGCGGGTCACCAGCGATTCCTCGGTTCAGCCTCCTAGTTGCAGGATACTTGGCTCCTGTATTCCTTCGTTCGTGAGAACTCAGGAGATCGACCTGGTAGTGGCGTTTCCAGCCCCCTCTTATCCACGGTTCCCTTCGCGCCAAAACGGAGGGGACCCAATGGGAGATCCGCTCATCAACACTCACACCATATGTGGACCTATCACGGACCAGGGTGGTCCCAGGCATTCACACCACCCTAGACTCTCTGGCACCCAGGATGTGTATTGGGACCAGACATCCCAGCCCACATCCTGGAGGCACACACAAGGCCTGTAGAAGCCCGCGAAAGCATCCGTGTTTCGCGGGAAAGTACATGCCCAAATAAGGAAGGCCCCGGGTCGGCTCGACCTGGGGAAGGTGAAGGGAGCAAGACGGTCAGCGGACAGGACAAAGGAGCCTCGTGGTCTGGCCATTTTGGGAGCCAGGCCACCATTTTGTGCTAAGCGCGAGAAACGCGCTTAAAACGCCAAAAGGAGCTCAAAACACAAGAAACGATCGCTGCCACATTCCCGTCCGTGATTCACTTGCACCGATCAGTTACAATCCAAAAAGAGTATCTAGGGCAGGGGTCTCCAACCTTTACGTTAGCTAGAGCTACTTGTAGTGGAGGCCAACAGTGGAGAGCTACTAGCGGGCGATATTGGGGTGGGTATATTTATAAACCTCAGAATTTTTACCAATATTTGTTTGCCTCCATTATTTCCCCTCTTTAAACAGATGGAATAACATATCCCTTCAAAAATATATTAAGAACTTCAAAAACCTCTTTGTTGCATTATTATTTATTAGTAGCTGTCTCAAAAAGACAGATATTTGTTGGACTTCCACACAAATATCCTGTATTTTTTGTGCCCCTTCCTTTGCGTTTTATGCAGGCTTTCTAGATGCTAGGCACACTATTGTTTTCCAATTGTGCATTTCACACTTCCATAAAAAAAAAAAAAAGTAATTTCCAAATTGAAAAATGCTGCTTGCGTTCACAAGTTTTCTTAGAAATGTTTTTTTTGTCAGACACCACACATACTCCGTTATTTGCCGGTACGAAAGCTCAGCGGGTTGAGCGCTCGCTGCTGCGATCTGAGCGTGATCTGCAGGTCGCAGGTTAAAGTCCCGGCAAGGCCAACTCATCCTTTCATCCTTCTGAGGTCGATAAATGAGTACCAAATTCAGTTGGGTGATATTGCATGTAAATATGTGCTCTGTAAAGCGCTTTGGATTAAGGCGCTATATAAATAACACATCATTATCATTATTTGTGTGCCCCTCTGTGTTTTAGCACAAGTTATATTTATAAAGATTTTAAATGCTTGTCAAACTGGTTAATCACAAATAAATGCTTCTGTTATGCTGACAGCAGTTTTTAGAAAATTAAACTGTGGGTTCATGGGTGCCAACTTTTGATTTTCACTACAGGGGCAGAAATATCCCCACCTCAGCCCTGAATATAAGCAAGCAACCAGCCCAACCCATACCCTGGCCAAACACATTTATAGCACTTTTTTTTTATAAGGCATTGCAAAAAGTCATATGATTAACAACCTGTAGTTTTGGATATACAACATCTCAGCATCGGTCTGTCAACCTGCTGAGCTACCCTGGTAGGCTTCTACTGTACAGCGTGTCTATGGATCACTTAATGTACTAAAAGTGGGTGTACCTGTGTCATGGAAGTGATTTAAAGTGGAAATGTACAATGTGGAATTTGGAAAGAAGCCACATAAAAGAAATTGCACCATGTTTTAAATATTATTTTGAACATTTCCAGGCGAGCGGCAGTGCTACTGTGATATTTTCATTGCGTGGTCACAATGATCCTGATCCTGCTCCAGCCCCTCCAACATCTCTGGCAAACAAGAGCAGCTTGCTTAAGCAAGACTGTTGTGGGGGCGCACAAGGCCAACTGTGGTACTACAGGCGGCCTGCAGAAGCATAACGTGATACTGACATTTGTCAGTGGATTCACAAGCAGCTCCATGTAGCACAGCAGCCAAGCTCCCCGCCCGCAATTGGGACGACCAGGGTTCGGATCCTGAACACGGAAAATAGCTGCAAAACGCGCCATTAAATAATATAACATAGGATAAATGTTTATTTTTCGGTATCTTCAGCGCGGGCGACTGAAAAGGCTCAGGCGAGCTACTAGTCGCCCGCGATCGACTGTTTGGCGACCTCTGATCTAGGGCCTGTAGAAGACTAGAGACCCAAGAGAGCAGTAACTTAGCTTACAGTGCCCTCTTGTGTCATATTGCACGAAAGCCGCAACATGATAAAGAAACTACGGAAAACAGCGTTTCCCGGTACTGATTGTCTTAAGTGCATGACAGTTTCCCCGTAAGAATGGAGCGACAGCCCAGAGGAGTGCGGCAGAAGGCTGCACTTCTCTGGCAAAGTCTAGATCATGGTGAAAACAACAACAAAAAGTTTAGGGGTTGCCACATGGAAGGAAAATTACCCACAATTAAGAAATCTTTCCTAACACTAGGTTTGCTACACAAGTGCCAATTTAATAAGTAAACCCACAGAATTGCATAGCAAATTGCTACACAACACTGCTTATTTTATGCCTTGCAGTGAGAATAAAACTGAAACCTGGAGCAGTGTTGCCTAGAGTGAAACAATATACCCTGTCCCGTGAAGCAGAGGAAGGGATAAAAGAAACTATACAAGCTTTGTTAGACAAAGGGATCATTGTGGCCTCAAACTCACAATGTAATACCGCAATTTACCCCATTAAAAAAGCAAAGGGCAGGGCTTGGAGGATGATACAGGACCTGCGTCCCCTTAAAGACATCATACAAAAAGAATTCCCACTTGTCCCAAACCCGGCGTTCATTTTGTGCAGCATCCCAAAGGACGCAACTTGTTTCACAGTAGTGGACTTGAAAAACGTCTTTTTCTCGATATCGCTTGACCCAAACTCCCGATACTTGACAACATTCACCCTGAGGGGAAATGATACGAACACCTCAGGCTGCCCCAGGGGTATTGCGAGAGTCCAAGCATTTTCAACAGAGTCTTGCATGAAGACCTCGGAAACATTGATGTCAGAAGCACGATCATTCAATATGTAGATGATCTCCTAGTGTGCAGTGAGAGTGAGGACCAGTGTAGGGAGGATTCTATAACACTGCTAAATTTGCTGGCCAACAGGGGGTACAAGGTGGACAAAGGAAAGTTGCAATGCTGCCTAGCTGAAGTACTCTACCTTGGACAACTAGTGTCAAAAGATGGGAAAAGAATCATACCAAACAGAGCAGCAGCCATCCGTGACACAATAATCCCACAAAACAGTGAAAGACATGCAGACGTTTCTCGGCATGTGTAATTACTGCCGAGCATGGATCTTAAAATAGAGTGCACTGGATGTGATATCATCCACGTGAAACTGACCTCAAACCCTAACTATAGTTTGAATTTGGTTTTACTTTACCGCCCGCCAGGAGAAGTATGGGATTTCAGTGATGACTTAGTCAAGCTGATTGCACCGATGTTGACTATGAATTCAGGGTTAGTCATATTGGGTGACTTCAATTTATAGAAAAATGACAAAGCAGACAAGAAAGCACTCCTTTTGGAAAAAATGATGAGCACTCATCATATTACCTATCATAATACTGAACCAACGCATAATAAATGACACATTCTTGATTGGGTCGGAGGGGGAAACGTCCAGTTTGGGCCTATCTTTACTTCTCCATGTATCTGGTCAGATTATTGTTTCCTGACATGTAGCCTTGGATTACCAGTTAAATCCGTAAGAGTGCACGCAAAAGCACACACGGTCAAATCAAAGAATTTTAAGAATATCACGTCTAATATTTTAACAACTAGCATGGAATTACTCTTAAGTACAACGGAAATGCTAGATAAACATGCACCCATGAAGGACAAAATTGTTAAAGATCTGCCCAATCGTCATAAGTGGTTTTCGCAAGCACTAGCTGAACTTAAAATCGCTAAAAAAAGCTGAACACTCTTGGCATAAAAACAAAACGAATGATAATTGGCTGGCTTGGAAACACATTGAAAAGCGTTATAGAGTGATGACTACAGAAGCTAGGAAATTCTTCTATGACGCTCAAATAAACCAAGCTGGAGATAAAACAAAAGAACTCTTCCGCCTTTTCAGGTTATGGGAAAAACCTACTGTTTGTAATCCCTCGATTAAACCCACTATAGATGACTGTAGCAGAGTCCAGAGGGCTTTTGCAGACAAACTGCTGAAGGCACAAAAGAAAATTGAGCAGGAAATACTAATTTCTCCTCTGCCAAATCCCCTGTTTGCACCTAAAATACCTAAAACGGGTAACCTTTTAGTACTGCAGGTAATTTTAATTTTGCAGAACCAAACTTAGCTGAAACATTGCTGCTATTGAAAGATATGCAACCCACAAATTGTCCAGGGGAAATTTTCCCCTCAAAATATATACTGGAGCATCAAGAACTGTTTGCCCCATTTCTATGCCGGTTCATAAAGTCCTCTTTTCGTACAGGTTCCATTCCTCATTCTATTAAAAATGTGGCTGTTACCCCCCTGATAAAAAAAAAACCAGGCCTGGATCCATCAGATGCAACTAATTTAAGACCAATCACAAATACGTTATTTTTCCTTAAGCTTGTAGATAAGGCAGCGACCACACAGTTACAAGCCCATGTACTAAACTCCAGCATATTACATGTGAAGCAATCGGGTTTTCGAAGTTTCCATGGAACGGAGACAGCTTTATTGGATCTTCAGACATATATGCTGGGTAAACTGGAACATAGCAAGTCGGGGTTGCTGATGTTATTAGATCTATCGGCAGCCTTCGACTTGCTGGACCACAAGATCTTGCTCAACAGAATGGCGTCGGTAGGTGGACTTTCCAAAAATGCCATTTCTTGGCTCAGATCTTTTCAGGCGGGTCGCCAGTCTTGTGTCCACTGGGGTGAATGTGCTTCTGGGCCACAGACTATCACATGTGGAGTCCCCCAGGGAGCATATCTCTCTCCCCTGTTGTTCAATATTTACATTCTTCCCTTATGTATCGAGTTAGAATCGTTGGGGATCTTTTTCTGTAACTATGCAGATGATTTCCAACTAGTCTTGAACATAACTGGGAACTATGAGGCTGACCAACAAACAGTAGCCGAAGCATATGAAGTCATAAAACAATGGATGTCAACTAATTGGCTCTGTTTGAATGCTGCGAAAACGGAGCTGATGCTTTTCGGCTCCCAGCATGCCCAATTCAAACTAAGCCAAGATTTTAATTGTTTTATGATAGAAGGTGCTAAAATCAAAAACGTAAAGAAAGTTAAGACTTTGGGTACCTATATGGAGGAAAGTCTGGATAGTGAGGCACATGTTACTGCCATTACTACCAATACAAACTACCATCTAAAGGTTTTGAGACAAGTAGCCCCGTTGATTTCGGTAGAAAATCGCATAGAACTTGTGAGAGCAGTAATACTGCTTCGCTTAGATTATTGCAATGCACTGTTGGGGGGAGCTAACAAAGCTGACATCCAACAGTTGCAGAAGATACAAAATGCAGCTGTTAGAATCGTTTTCCAGATGAAAAGCTCGGAACCCACCAGTGCGGCCAGAAGAAAACTTCACTGGCTTTCAGTGGCAGCTCGTATCCAATTTAAAATACTTACCATGTGTCATAAGTGTATTTTTGGAAACGCTCCGGCTTATTTGAAGGAATAAATAAATGTCTATCAACCAACAAGAAGCCTACGTTCCTCGGCTGGGTCTCTGTTAGCCTTGCCCTGGATAAAAAGGTCTTGTGGCTTAGGTAGGGCCTTTTGTGTCCGAGGAGCGCAAGCCTGGAACTCTCTTCTGACACAGATGCGCTTGACAGAAAACCACCTTGCTTTTCGCAAACAGTTGAAGACTATATTGTTTGAATAGAATAATTCCAGCTCTGTCTGCTACTACTTCTGTCTTTCGGCGCCTGGATGCCTGCGGGCTTTGGTGCCTTATAAGTGTAATTAACATAACAACATAACATAACATCTTGGGGTATGCAACCTATACACGCCCACTGCTGCAGGCATTGAAAGTGTTCCAGAAAGAAAGCCTCCCAATAAAATGGACACAGGAAATAATGACTGCCTACTTCAGATTAAAAGACCACATATAACAAGCACCGGTCTTAGCGACCCGAGACTATGACAGTGAATTTTACCTGTTTTCACACTGTGACCGGACATTAATGACAGCAGTATTAACACAAAAAACATCCGTGGCCACAAACCATAGGCATATTACAGCGGCACCTTAGATTCGGTAATGCAAGGGCACTTCGCGTGCGACCAAGCCCTCGCAGCAGCCGCCTTCGCCCTTGAGAAGAGAGCCACCATAGTGATGGGGAGCACCCTCACATTATTCGTGGAACATTCCCTGTTTGCAATACTGGAACGGCCAAAATCAACTTTGACCACACAAAGAGCAACAACATACGAAATAATAATTTCAGCCGAAACATAGACGTAGTTCTCTGCAAACCTGTCAATCCTGCCACGTTCACCACTGAACCATGTACAGTAGAAGACATGCAAGCTCATGATTGTGCCACATACGAAGGGGAAGGGGGTGACATACCCAAGGCCAGTGAAAATGCATTAACGGAAGGTGAAGTGTACGTTGTAGATAGTTCAGCATCAATTGACCAAGATACAGGTGAAAAACATGTGGGGCAGCAGTGGTACGAATGGAGGGAGATGAATATGAGATAATAGAGCGAAAGATACTCGCGCCACACTACTCCGCCCAGGCAGCAGAACTAGTGGCATTAATAGAAGCATTACACACAGCTAAGGGGTGCGCAGTAACAATATACTCAGATTCGGCGTATGTTACCACAGCCATCCATGCAGGGTTGTCCAGATGGAGAAGGAGAGGATTCAGAAGAGCAGATGGGTCCCCTGTACAACATGCCAAGTTATTGAAAGATTTGATAGAGGCACTAGCAGAACCATCAGTAGTAGCATTAGTAAATTGCCAGGCACATACCAACGAGGATGACATCTCTTTAGGTAACGCGGCCGCAGACGCCGCGGCCAAGGACGGAGCGCACTTCAATAGAAAACCAACAGCAGAATACATTCTGGTCACAAAAGTACATGAGGAAAAGGGACAAGGGTACAGCACAATGCCCATCGATTAATTAATAGACCTACAAAAGCAAGCGCCCGCAGAAGAACAAGAAATGTGGAGTAAAAGAGGGTGCACACAATGGCCAACAGATTATGGACACAAGATTCGAAAGGAACGGTAGTGATGCCCAGAGAGTTATTGATGGTAGCGTTCCAACAGTTACACTTTCCCGCACACATGTCAAAACAACACATAGCTGCAGACATTCAAGAAGATTGGTTGTGCCGAACCTTCAAAAAATGATATTCCTAATGAATTTCCAATGATTATTCCCACCCATTTTCTACATATTTAGCAGGACCACTTCATTGGGCCTCATTACGGGTCGGGCGGTCCGGAATTAACAGTGGCAGTAAACCCGCCGCCACTGTTAATTCTGGACCGCCCGATCCCGAGTCCTGGAAGATCACCTCCCGCCTGCAGGCGGACGAGGAAACACCGGCAGCATCACGAGATGCTGCCGGTGTTTCCATGATCCCCATTCCGCCTCCGTGACTCCCGGGATACCGGGGTCGTAATGCCCTGGCATTTCCGGGAGTCACGGAGGCAGAATGGTAATACGAGTCCAACGGTAACCAGGCGTTTTTACCGCCGCAGTTACCGCCGGACTCGTAATGAGGCCCATTGTTAACAAATGCAGTCAAAAACAAAACAAAAAAACACAGTGCCCCATTATCAATAGATTATCAAAATCAAACTTTAAACAAAACAATGACAAATAACTGATTAATGGCAATCCTATTTTTTTTTATCACAGGTAACATTAAATGCACAGTCTGAGTTCTGCAGTGAAAATGAGAAAAGTAGACAAAATGGGAAGTTTCATACTTTCCTAAATCAAAACCAGTAAAAGAGGACTATATTGTAAGAAAACAGATAAAATGGGGGACACATATTCACTGCAACGTATTGCAATGAAGCACACATACAAAACATGAACACCAGCCAATTAGAAACACTGAAATGCATACAAAACCCTGCCCAGCATCACTAGTAGCCACAAATAATCAATGCAGCTACAAACCTTACCTTTAGCCGCGGCTACAGGCTCATTTTACAAACTAAAAACCAAAGTATACCAACCTTCAAATTTAAATAAGACAAGACAACAACTAGACAAACAAAATAACACACAGATACAAAGATACAAATCTGATGTATTATCCACATAACAATGACTATGGCACAGAAAATGTATATTTATATACGCGGCTATAAATATAACCGCGCCTACAGAGACAACCAATTAAAAGACTAAGCATTGACGCCCAACTCACTTGCGTTTTATGCATGCAGTTATCTTAGACCAATACATGAGCATTTGCTGCTACCCACGGCTATTCACAAAAACTACAAATGAAAAAATGCGTTTCCACTCTGCCAAACTACACAAATGTCCCTAGCACACATACCAGCCGCCCTCCACTCCCCATAATCCTCCTCCACACCCTTGATCTCTCCCAATTCCCAAAAACACTCAAAGCATCTATGATGCTACTCCACCCAAAATATTGCATAAACAAAGCTACCATAGGCCACTAGGCCTAGCACAACCATGAATGTACTAGACCTAGCAAGTCTGTCTGTCCGGCCCTCCCTCTGTCTCCCCTGCCTAGCCAGGCCTAATAATGTAGTTTTTTGTACTGTACGTTCCTTTCCCGCTGCCCCCGTTCTCTCCTCTCTCTCTCTGTCACGCACTTACACTAGTAGCTACGCCTCTGGCATAGTATGCTAGTTATTGTTGTTTGATCATTCAGAAGCTTCAAGGCCTAAGAATGACGACTGTAATCCCTTGTTGCCTTCCTTGAAGTACTTTGAAGCACTACACTTGTGTATAAACGCTTCACAAATAAACAATTACCACACGTCCAGAAACAGACGACGTGCCATTTGTCCTCAAATAGCAGTGACTGCACAGGGTACCGCGTCTATCAGCGGATAGCAACGCAGCGCACTGGATGGCTACTGAATAGTCATGGCTACAGTTCTACATGGCCAATTTTTTATGAACATACCTCAGAACACCCAAATAGAAATCCAAACTAGGAATCATTTTCCTGGAAGCAGAGAAAGACTGCAGATATCATGGCTGGTTTGAAAACTGTGTGGCTCACAAGAGACAGTTGGCTGTTTTGGTTGCTGGCTTTTTGTGAGAAAGGAAATATTAACATAGACCTAGCTTTGAGATTTTACAATTAAATGGTTTTGATTGCGGATTATGCGTTGGTTCAAAGTTTTTCCAAAATGATCAAGTCTAAGAAGTACAGGACAACCAAATATCATACTAATTCATTGTGGCATCAATGATTTAGGGAATGCACAGGCCGTGTCCCTTTAACGATGAAACAAGACATAGCAAAACTAATGGAACTATTTCCGCACTCTTTTCCAATTTGACTCAGAGGCAAAAATGGAGATGGACCACCACATGTAATGGTGAAATCCAGAAATCCTCAATTTTATATTTTTTTACAAATCAGTTTAGGCATTCATGAGAAACCACAACCAATTATGTATATCACATAGCAACATGCAGTTCTACATGGCAAATTTCTATAGAGGTACCAGAGTGCATCTAATCAATGAAGAAAATGCAGTTTCCTTCATAACATCAAAACAATACTCCAGATGTTCTAAAATACTACACTCAGTGTACCCCAAAACAGTCCTTTTAAGGACTACAAATAACATATATACAGAAATACAATAAACAAAATAAAGCTTATTATACCTGTGGTTACATTTCATTGATTTTTATCATAATCGCGGTTACAGAACAAATTGGTTAAAAAGTGGGGTCACTTCTGGTTTTATACTACAATAAAAACTTAAAAGATCAATACAGTACAACACTACTCATTTATATAAAATACCTAAAAATAAATATAACAAACTGGATAAACAAATATTTCACAGCCACACAACATAACACCATAAGTAAAAAACACACAACCTAAAATGCACTGTACAGGGCATCTAAAAATAGAATACAATTGATAATGTTTGTATTCATTTTGTTTAACCTGGGATCGTATCTCTCCAGCTCTGAAATCTCTCCATTGGCTCCCAGTGGATGCAAGGATTAAATGCAAAACCCTCTGCATTGTCCACAAGGCTTTCTGGGGCCTGGGTCCAAAATACCTTCAGCTATCCCTCCGCAAATACCTCCACTCTCGAGCTCTTCGCTCCTCTAACTCCCTCAGGGTCAGTCGTTTTTCAAAGAAACGAGCTGGGGGTAGATCTCTGTCTTCGGCCGGGGCCTCTCTCTGGAACAGCCTCCCTGCGACCCTAAAACTTGAGGAGAACCATCTCCGGTTCCGGAAGCACCTCAAGACCTTCCTCTTTTCTTCTGCCTTCGCTCCCCCTCTCCGCTGCTGATCTGTTCTTTCTTGGCACCGGGCACCTGGCCACCCTCTGTCCTCCGGGCTCAGGTACCTGCTCACCCCACCATCCTCCCGCACTGCCTCCAGGCCACCCCTTGCACTGGGGTCTTCATCTGTACCCATACAGCCCCCCCACCTTGTTCTTCCTGCACTTATCAGATCTACCCTGTCTGATGCCTTTAACCTAGCACTTGCAAATTGCTGGCTGCACTACCACTGTTTGTTGCCTTTATTATTTATTTATTGTTATTTATCTGTTTCTCCTCTGCTTCGCACTTTCCACTTCTCCCCCCTTTCATGCACTTTCCCCCCTCCCCCATGCACTTGTGCGTTCTCAATGTCACTGGGCCTAGTAAGATCGCTGTTTTGTTCTCCCCTGTACCCCTTCCTTGCCTTGTTGCGCTCTGAAACACTTGTGTACGAGCGCGATAGAAATAAAATATCAAAATCAATATCAACTAATTTTTTCTCTTTTTCACCAAAGTCTCACATATACAAAAGCCCGAAAACACACAGCCAAAATAAAAAGAGTCCCAAATACCCCCAGAAAAAATAAGATTCTTTCACCCCCGCCGTCCAATACCTATACAAATAACTTTCAAAAGTAAATGGAAAAACACACCGCAGGTGTCTGTAGCCTTGGAGAAAAGCTGCGAATATCGGCAAAAATGCTTCCCAGGGCATCACCAAGTTCCCACCTCATCTATGCCAGCTCCCCCATTCCCAAGACAGCCTCCTCACATCCCCTGCCCTCTACCTTTCACCCCAGAACATACGCTGCTTCTGTGACACAGTTTGCTTTCAAATGCTGGCTATTCTCGGCTATAGCCGAGGCTACAGAAAGCTTTGTGTTGCAAAACTAGGTCCCTGGGCCGCCTCCAACTCCCAAATTTTACTCAGTACCCTCTAGCCATCACCCACATCTGCCATGATGACATTGGTTTGTTTTTTTACCTGAAAATAGCTTTTTACTTCGTATCAATTTCCCATAACCTCGGCTGCAGCTGTTAATATCTCTTGCATCGAGAGAACAACATGGTGGTCATTTAATTTCTAAAAAAACCCAGTTTTGGATAAATCAAGAGCTATCTCTATTTTTGGCAAGGGGGCACCCCCCTTCTCAATCAAATATTTAAATAACTACTGCATAGAATAACCGCAAACCAAGCAAAGCACTCTTTTGAATGCTTTGTGCCCAGGTTGTTTCAAATCTGGTCCAAATTCGTCCAGCAGTGTGGGCTCTGCGGTTTGGAAAAAAAAGACCTTTTTTTCTCTATGGTAAAATGAATGGGAAGTAGGCTGCACTTGGGGGAGGGGAGAACTTTGATGCTTAATAACTTTCTCATTTTTTAACAAATTTTTACGAAACTTTGCAGTCTGGGGGGGGCCGCAGATGTTTCATCACTTTTGAAACTTCAGTCAAAACCGTTACTCGAATCAAATTTATATTAACAATAGAATTTTGTGGGGTTCCTATGTGTCTGTGACTTACCGTAACTATTTATTTATTTAACATTTGTAGAGCGTGCCAAACCCGTGGGTATTTGGGCTCTGGAGAGCATGTAATACGCATTACAGGAGTTACCACAGGCAACAAAGGATAACATGGGCTTGAGATATATTATATTCAACATATTTACAGACATGAGATATTTACAGTTACATTGGTCCCGTAAGTATAAACATGTTAACGTAATAATCAATATCTGGGTGTGCAATCTTATTTACATGAGTAATTTACAGATGCAATAGAACAGATGTATTTACAGAAGCATATTGTATAGTGAAGATACTGTAAGCATTGAGGCAAAGAGAGAGTAGAGTGGAGTTATATCCTCGTCAAAGGTTTGTAATGGGCCTGGTGGTGGTTGCAGTGTTAGGGTAGGAGAGTTTGGTTGAGAGAAGTTCCCCCGAGGGGAAATCTTGGTAAGGTGATTCCCTGATGGAGAGGTTAGATTTATCTGTATAACTATAGGACGGCTATTGCTATACACTTTGAAACATGTTTACAAGAGAGTTAAACCAGCAAAAACGTAGTCTTCAAACATGAGCGATACAAATATATTCAAATAAAATATCATTGTAACCTTAACTTTGTTTACAGTGAAAGTGATTTTTTTAATGAATATTGGTGTTTAGTAAAAATGTGAAAAGCATTTTTGTTGATTCATGTTTTTAATGTGTAATTATATTTAGGCTGCTTTTGTTACTATTTCAATTTTGCATTTAGTAATTATTTTTATATAATAATTGGATGTTTGTATTTGTGTTTATGTAAAGTATAGCTATTATAATTTAACATTTAATAAATTAGTACATTTTACACGCTGTTTTTATAATTATTTTATTTGTTGAAATAAAAGGTTACTAAATAGTGTTTATTATATTGCAATTGGTTTGTTCTGTAGTGTATTTATTTATTTGCATTTGTAGAACGCACTAGCAGTCCAGAGGCATCAAGGCGCTGTTACAGGAAATTGTACGTAAGCTTGATTCAGTGGTTACATAGGAACAACAAAGGCCTCTTGGTTGCAGATACATTGGTAATAAACAGAAGTAGAAAAGAAAGGTTTCATGGTTAGCAAACATTACAATAACGTGGGAGATCGTTCTCAGAAGGTGCTAGCATCCGGCCGCAGTACAGCAAGATGAGCAGATGGGAGCCGGTACAGAGTAAATATTCAGACAAAAAGCTGAGTTTTAATAGCTTTGCGGAAGGCTAGGTGAGAGTCAATCATCCGATGGTGAGTGGGAAGAGCATTCCAGTGTGAGGCGGCCATAGTAGGGAAGCTAGTGCCGCCGGCACGGAGTCCCTGGGTCTTGGTAGTGGCGATAATGTTGGTGTAGACCTTTCTTACAGGCCTAGAGGAGGTAGACTTGGTAATTCGTTGGACCAAGAAGGGGGGTGCCAGATCATGGAGGCATTTATGCGTCAGGGAGAGGGTTTTAAAAACAATTCTCTCTTTGACGGGAAGCCAAAGAACCTGCCTCCTCACCTCAGAGATGTGGTCCTTTCTTGAGGTCCCTGTGGCAGAGCTAAGGGCATTGTTCTGAACAAGTTGGAGTTTAGCCAAGTTTTTACAGGAGGTCCCTACAAGGAGGGCATTGCAGTAGTCCAGTCTTGATCCGAATATTGCCCTAGCAATGGTGAGGCAGTTCTGTCGAGATAAGAAGGTTCTGGCTACATTGAGTAATAAGCCGAGGAAGAGGCAATGGCATTGACCCGTCTATTCATGGTCAGATTAGTCATGGTAGACGCCCAAAGTCTTGACATTTTCGGATACCGCGATAGGTATATTGTCAATGGTGAAAGACATGTATTGTTTGTCCAAATTACCCAAGGTGGTGGTGATCCAAGATAGTGGTGAGGCTCTTCAGGTCGGCATCATAATCGCCTGTAAGGGGGATAAGTACCTGTGTGTCATCAGCATAATTGGTTATGAGATGCACAGGGCGTTGAGAATGTTGAACGGGGCCTCGTGAATAGGTTATAGAGAGTGGGCGCAATGCAGGAGCCCTGTGGGTCTCTGCATTTGATGTGGCTTGGAGTGGCACATGCTGAGTCGGAAAAGACTTTCATGGACCTTTCCAGTAGAAAGGAGGTGATCCAAGCGCATACCGTTGGGGAGAAATTAGCCGCACTCGAGAGATGGTGGCAGAGTGTGTTGTGATCCACCAAGTCCAATGCAGCAGATAAATCAAGGAGCAGAAGGAGCGCTGGTTTGCCTGCATCTCTGATGTCGTCCATTTGATTTTTCAGGTCTAGGAGGGCCGTTTCGAGGCCATGTCGTGGACGGAAGCCAGAGTGGGACAGTAGTAATGGGCCTGTAGTTCCCCGGTACTGTTGGGACGAGGGAAGGTTTTTTAAGGAGCAGGCGTACCCAAGTTTCCTTAAATCCAGTTGGGACACGGCCAGACTGCAAGGATGCATTAATGAATGCTGTTAGAAGGCGGGCAAGGATGGGGGCAGAATCTTTAATGAGTTGGGCAGGACAGGCATCCCCCTTGCAATTGGATGGTTTAATAGATTTGAGCAGGGCAATGACTTCTGGTTCACTCATATCTTTAAAGTCGAAAGGCGTGGAGGGATTAGTTAGTGGCTGTAGGCGAGTTGCTGTGCAGGTTGGCTATGAGGTGCGTCAGCGCCTTCTGAAGGGTTAGGGTTTTAGTTTGCACAGTATTTAGCTTATCTATAATGGCAAAATGAACGTTGTTGCACCATTTTTCATCCTAAGTAGAATAGGAGGTGGAGTGGACAGTTTTTCCAGCTCTCTAAAGATGGTGAAGATTTCTTTCGATCCTGATTTAGCATCGTCTATCCTAGAATTGAATGGCGTGGCTTTAGCCTTGATTTGTAGTCTTGGGAGATAGCCTGGAATGCTCTCCTGGTGACGTAAGTGGGGTTCATTTTCCAGGATGAGAGTGCAAGCCTCTTCTTGGAACGTAGTTCCAGCAACTCTTGAGAGAACCAGGCATTGGAGTGTTTAGCTTTCTTGGCTTTCCTTAGGGAAAGAGGAGCGATGGCATCCACAGCTTGGCTGATGGCAAGTTTAAAAGCACTAGCGAGAGTGCCAGGGTCGCTGGAGAACGGAGGCTGGAGAGAGGGCACCATAAGGAAGGGTGCAATATTTTCCGAGGTAAGTTGATGTGAACTTCTAGCGAGTGTTGCAGGAAGGAGGATCGCAGGCTTAGGGGGCACTTTGTTAGTATTAAGGTCAAATTGAATATAGTGGTGATCAGACCATGGAATAGGAGTAATTCCAGTGATTTGAACAGCACAGTTGTGGTGACTGATCCAATTTAAAGTGCAGCCTTTAATATGTGTAGGCTCGGAGATGACTTGAGATAACCCTAAGGTGGATAGAGCGTTATTCAAGGTGATAGCATGGGCATCCTTAGGGTCATTAAGGCCCAGATTTAAATCACCCAAGAGCAGGACTTGAGAGGTCTTTTTCAAGTTGTCGGACAGAGGAAGGATGAGGGCCTCATGGAATTCTGAGAAGGGACCCGGGGGTCGATAGACAATATGTACTGCAATGGTGCAGTTATGGGAGAAATTCATTTTGAGCAGAAGGTAGTCACAGTTATGACCGTACGCACCTTCAATCTCCCTAATAGCAAAGGTTTCTTTGGCGATGAGAGCTACTCCACCACCTCTCTGGTGTGTACGGTCTTGTTTGAAGATCGTGTACCCATCTGGGATGGCGAGGGAGAGAGCTGGGCCTGATGCTTCTTTCAACCATGTTTCTGTAATTATCAAGAGGTCCATGTTATCCTTGATAATGAGGTCATGGACATCTGGGGCTTGAGCTGGTAGCGATCGGGTGTTGACCAATGCACATTTGAGAATGGCAGTAGGTCGGGGTGTACCCCTGCAAGGCTCAGGCAGCGTGCGCGGCTCTGGGCTATTGGCGACTGAAATTGGCAGCTGCGAAGCAGACACTGGCATAGTTGTGTCATTCTGAGCAAGTAGTGGCATGGGCGCATCAAGGGGCACAGGCACAGTAGGCATAATACTAACATCATAGGCAGGTGGTGGCATAGGCGCATCAAGGGGCACAGGCATGATACTACCTTCGGAGGCAAAAGCGAACATGTGGGTAGCATGTGAAACAGGCACGAGTACACATGGACTAATGGTGGAGGGTCGGCAGTGATTAGCAACGGTCAGTGCACTGGAGCCCCTGTTACACACAGTATGCAGGTAGGGGTTATTGTTAATAGGCAAGGTTGTGGTAGAGGATCTCTCCAGTGAGTAGACTGATGTGTCACACAGGGCATCCGCCATCAGTTCGGGTCGAGTACGCTGTGTGCATTGTTGCAGGACGGCTGTTGGTGTGGCAGGCGGAGAGACATTGAGATGACGGCAGCCAACTTGGTGACATGGAACGGGTGCCTCAGAGGTAAGGTGGAGAAGGACAGGTGTCAGAGACACGGTGGGGGTCGCATTGGTGTCAGGTGTACGCGCACCGAAGTCAGTGGGGGCCATACCCTTGGGTTGATGGGCGGAATGCGTCCCTCTGACTCCTAACTGCATGTTTCGGTTGAAGGAGTTTAGCGAATAGGAGAGGGGCTGGGCTGGCTGGGTGTGCGATCGGAGTCGTGTGTTTATTACCCAACGAGGTAGGGGTAGTTGGATGTGAGGGACAGTCCCTGTATGAATATCCAATGGTGTGACGATGTGGCTGTACGTGGGAGGCTTACCTTGCGAGGCAGAGAGGGAGAAAGGCCTTTTCCCCCGGTCTTCTCCCTGTGGCTTCGCCTGCCGGCCTCCTCTTCCTCCATTTAAGGCAGGAGGGGAGGAGCTGGCAGGATGAGAGAGCCTATCAGCCTCCGGGCCAGCAGCGGTGATTTTCACGGGCATGTTCCCGCACCCTGCAGTGTGGATAATGGTTGCCTGGGCAACCAACACGGCCTTCTCACGGCCTTGTGTTTTCTTTGTCAACATGGGCAGCAGTGTGGATTGGGCAAGTGGCAGCAGTCTGGATCTCTTCTCAGGGGTCTGTGCGGCGCATTCCTGGTGCAAGTGTTTAAGGTTTATGATTATTGTATGTTGTATTTAATGTTAGGTTTATAGATATGTAATTTTAAAATTTACTTTTTTGGTACTCTTGTTCAGAGAAGGCCTAGTATTTCGGTGCTGGACTGGCCAAGTGGGTGGGAGCAGACTGATATGCACATGCATATTTCTCCTCTCTGAAAGGTACAGTGAGCTAAAACATGGTTGTACAGCCTCCCCAGTGGAAACCTTCCAGAGAACAGGTTATTTAGCCGTGTTCGTTCTCGGTAGAGGGTGTGTCAAATTGCGGGAGTCTTTCCCTTCTCCCAACGGGGAGCCTTTCCCTGTGAGACTCGGGAGGTGAGCCCGCTACGCGATATTCCCCCAGGGTTGGCAGAAAGTGGGATTGCAGAGGGAGAGAGTCTGCCTTTGGGGATAAGGCTCTGTTCCAAATAGGAACTCCCTTTTCATCTTAGTCAAGAGACTAATAAGGAAATATCTACAAAGCCAGAATCCTCCTACACATGATATGATACATTTTATTTATATCGCGCTCATACACAGGTGTTTCAGAGCGCAACCGAGCAAAGGGAGGGGAACAGGGGAGAACACACAAAAAACGATCTTACTATGCCCAGTGGCATTAAGAACGAGCAAGTGCATGGAAAAGGGAAAAAGGGGGAAAGTGTGTGGAATGGGGAGAGGTGGAAAGTGCAGAACAGAGGAGAGAAAGGAATAAATAATCAGTGAAATAAATAAATAAGTGCAGTGAAAAAAAAGGTAGTGCGGCCATCAAGTGGCAAGTGCATGATAGTCAGATAGGGTAGAAGAAGAATGGGGGGCTGTATGGGTACAGATACAGATCCCAGTGCCAGGGGTGGCCCGGAGGCAGTGCAGGAGGGAGGCAGGGTGAGCAGGTACCTGGGCCAGAAGGTGGCCAGGTGCACGGTGCCGCGCGAGAGCAGCAGATCAGCACGGGAGAAGAGGGGCAAAGGCAGAAGTGAATAGGTGGTCTTGGGGTACTTCCGGAACTGGAGATGGTTCTCCTCAAGTTTCAAGGTGACTGGGAGGCTGTTCCAAAGGGAGGCCCCAGCCGAAGACAGAGATCTGCCTCAGCTCGTTTATTTGAGAAACGACCGACCCTGGGGGGGTTAGAAGTTAGAAGTAGAAGAGCGAAGGCCTCGAAAGGGGAGGTATTTACGGAGGGATATTTGAAGGTATTTTGGACCCAGGCCCCAGAAAGCCTTGTGGACAATGCAGAGGGTTTTAAAATGTAATCATTTTATACACTGGGAGCCAATGAAGGGATTTCAGAGCTGGAGAGATATGATCCCAGGGCTTGACGCCAAGGACAAGTCTCTCCATGGACAAGTCTCGCAGTCCTGTTCTGGATTAGTTGTAAAGGGCGAGGAGAAGAGGCAGGTAGATTTAGGAAGAGGCTGTTACAGTAGTCCAACCTAGAGAGGACCAGAGCTTGGGAGACAGTGAGTGCCTCTGAGGAGGTGCAGTAAGAAGTTTGATTTGCTAGAGACTTCAGAGATGTGTGCGGAGAAGGAAAGTGTGGAGTCAAAGATGACCCAGAGATTCTTAGCCTCACAGGTAGGGGTAGGAGGAGGGCCAAGGGAGGCCAGCCAGAGAGTGAGGGGAAAGGATGGTGAAGGTGTTCCAATGAGGAGGATCTCAGTCTTGTTGGCATTTAGACAAAGATTGCTGGTGGCACACCAGTTTTGAATGGAAATTAGACAGTTGGTGATGAGGGAAGGAGAGGAGGTGTCTGAGGGTCGCCTGAAAATGATTTGGGTGTCATCAGCATAGCACTGGAAGTTTGAGCATAAAAATGGAAATGCAGTAGGCCAGAGTTGCCAAGTATTGTTTGAAAAGCCAGGGCGAGAGGTTAGACCCCTGGGGTACACCACAAGTAGAGAGAGAGATAGAGGATAGGAAGGACCCCAGTCTTACCTGGGAGGTTCGATCAGAAAGAAAAGAGGTCAGCCAGGCCAGAGCTTGATTGTTGATATTCAGGATGTCACGCAGACGATTGAGCAGGATGGTATGGTTGACCATGTCAAAAGCAGAAGACAGATCAAGTAGGATGAGGACTGTGATGCTGGAAATGAATTGGAGGGACAGCCCTGTCCTTGTCCTGTAGTCCTTTTTCATTTGTGTTTTGTATTGTTTTCTGCCCAGGAGTCCATGTGGGACTCCTGGCAGTGCAGCTCTTCCTGTTTTTGGTTTGGTGTACAGACCCATGGGTGGGGGTGCAACCCTGTGCCCCTAGTGTATGTTTATTGGCACCTGTGTGTGGCCCACAGAGCAGGTTATGGGCTGGTGGCAGCTCCATGCTGAATTTGACAGGTGGCCCCTGTGGCCTCTTGCTTTCTATTGCCTGTTACCTTGTTTTCCCAAAGACCTGGGAAGCCACGACTCTGTCCCTTCCCCCTGACTGGCTGTTGGGTGGAAGTTCCATATATGGTGTTGTTGGGAGGTCCAGGCCAGACTGGCTGGAGCCTTCCCAGTGACTGTATGTTGTGGGTACACCCTGTGGGTGGGACCTGGGTGAACAGAGTGTGTGACCAATATGCACTTCTAGTTGTGGAGGTCTAATGTCTGGTGTTTGACACAATGACTGAGACAGCCCTGCCCGAAACTGGTATGAATGCAGTGTGTAGTGTTGAATGGCTGGGTACTTGTCCCAATACACATTCCTTGTTGTGAGTGTCTGAGGAGGAGGAGTAGGGTCCGATTGCACTGTAAGCCTGATTGGCTGGCTGACCGCTGAATGCCCTTCTGAGTGATTGGTTGTCTGAGTGTGATCCAGCCGAATGAATGGGAGATCAACAGTATATCTGGGGGCCACTCACTGCTAGAATTTGTTCAGAAGCTGAAGTAGAAACTCTTTTTGTAGCGGACAGAGAGACAGTATTGTCTTTGGAGCAGGCGGCAGGCCAGTTTGCCAGATGATGAGCAGGAAGCCCTCCATTTTCTCTCAACCGCCCTACACTTGCGTTTAAGTGTAGCTAGGTCAGAGTCATACCAGGAATTACACTTGGCTTTGGACTTCAAACGGATCCTCATGACAGGGAAATAACATCAAGAGTAGCAGAAATAGAGAAGTAGAGCAGGGTCAGGGCTGTGTCTGGGTGCGAGTCAGCCTGAGGTGGGGGAGCAGGGGAGAAGGTGGCCACGAAAGCTTCAATTGACAGACGCGTCATGGGCCGGTGGCCGAGAAGGAGGGTGGCAATCTTGGGGAAGGCTTGGCTTGGGGGGAGGAGATGGACATATGGGAGGAGAGGAGGCAGTGATCACTCCAGGAGAGAGGGGTGGTGAGGGGGATAGAGAGGGGAGGACAGAGGAGATCAAGACATCAAGTGTGTGACAAGCAGAATGTGTGGGGCCAGAGGAGAGGGAGAGTGAGTCACAAAGGTCGCGAAAGAGAGCAGATGAGGAACAGGGAGACTCAAGATGGATGTAGAGATCACCAAGAAGGAGGAGTTGAGTGGTTGAGGCCAGGAGGGAGAAAGAGAGGTCAGCCCACTCAGAGACAAAAGAGGTAATTTGACCAGGGGGGGCGGTGAGAGTCGCAACAGTGAGAGAGTGTCCGGGAGACAGAGTGACCCTGCAGACAAGACATTCAAAAGCAGAGTAAGTCTGAGTGGGGATGATAGAGGCAGGAATCCACTCAGGAAGATAAGGGCTACACCACCTCCAGGCAGGTTGGATCTGAGGGCGGAGAGGATCTTGTAGCCATTAGGGAGGAGAGTGTCAGAACTTGTGACAGAGCTGGTCGTAAACCAAGTCTTAGTAAGACCAAGGACATCCAGGTTAAGTTCTTCTAGGAGGTAGCAGATGTCAGAGGAGTGTTTGACAGCAGAGCGAGAGTTGAGAGTGACAAGATGAAGAAGGTTGCCAGTCTTAAAAACCTTCCGGTGAGGGGGAACGCGCTGCGAGGTGTGGAGGGAGCTTGAGATGAGGCAGGGGCAGAAGGAAAGGAGGGCAAGACAGAAAAGGGAGGAGAGTATGGGACAGCTGCAGATGAGAGAAAGTTAATGAGGCGAGGGAACCGTCTATCAAAGAGGAGATTAGCCTGAGGGACTTGCACCATGAGAGTGCCATTCAGGTAGACATTAATGATGACTCTGGAGGAGTCGAAGAAGGCCTTGAGGACTTCCCAGCAGGTGCCACCATTAATGGGAGAGGAGGAGATAGGACTGAGCACAGAGATCATATGAGGGGTCCATAGATCAAGCAGAGGAACGAAAAAGAGAATGTCAGTCAGGGTTTGTCTGGCATAGGCATTGGAATAGGTATCAGCGATGGGGAGACCTGGATTGGAAGCCAAGACATCCTTTTTTAAATTTCTTCTTACCAGACTTAGTGAGAAGGGAAGGATAGTTAATAGAGAAGCAGTAAGAGTAGATAAGAGAAACAGATAATGCCACGAGTGAGTAAGAAGGGGATGGTAGTAGGAGGAATATGCAAGAAAAGCAGTGAGGAAAGGTCACTGGGCTAGCAGGTTACATTTGAGGCCACAAAAGCAATGTGAAAGACAACTCAAATTTCAGTTACAAAACACACCCCAATTTGACTTTCAAACAGCCCTGATTTCTGTTACAAAACACACCCATATTTGACTTTCAAAGGCAATGCTAAGGCAACATAGATGGAAGAAGTGAGGTATGAGTTAGAGGCAGGTGCTGAGTCGTGGGCATTTGAGAGCATACAGGGAGATCATTTAGAGCAA
This sequence comes from Ambystoma mexicanum, assembly GCF_040938575.1. NCBI lineage: Eukaryota > Metazoa > Chordata > Amphibia > Caudata > Ambystomatidae > Ambystoma > Ambystoma mexicanum. Next base: position 1,379,838,715 of record NC_090933.1, read on the forward strand.
GCAGAGGGAAGAGTGTAGATCGATGAGGGAATGAGAAAGGGTAGGCAGAAAGGAGTAGGGACACTTCCCCATGGGAAGAGTCTTGGTAGTCCAAAATCATGGCGAGTGAAATGGCCGCACCACGGAGGGTCAGGTTGCAGTAGCAGTAGCTTCAGGGAGCAAACAGGGGTCTTAGAAATGGGCCGGCTCCGACCTCCCGGTCCACCCTGATTGTAAGATGAAAGGCAGTGGGCCAATAGGCAGGGCCAGAGAAGGCAACACAGGCTGCGGTGCAATATGCTACTGTAGTACCTCTACTAAAGATAAATATCTAGCTGGTACTGAGATGAGTAAACAAGTAGTCCCAGCAATATGGGGTGGTTTCGTGGGAAGAAAACCCAGCTACTGCAGGTGGAATGACAGGAGTAGGCCCAGCAATCACAGAGTGGTATGCAGGGAGTACTCCCAGTTACTGCAGGGTGGTATGAGGGGAGGAATACTAGCAATCGCAGACTGGTATGCAAGGAGTAGTCCCAGTTACTGCAGGGTGGTGTGATGGGAGTAACCCTAGCTACTTCAGGGTGGTATGCTGAGAGTAGTCCCAACTCCTGCAGGGTGGTATGCTGAGAGTAGTCTCATCTCCTGCAGGGTGGTGTGCTGAGAGTAGTCTCATCTCCTGCAGGGTGGTGTGCTAGGAGGAGTCCCATCTCCTGCAGGGTGGTGTGCTGGGAGGAGTCCCATCTCCTGCAGGGTGGTGTGCTGGGAGGAGTCCCATCTCCTGCAGGGTGGTGTGCTGGGAGGAGTCCCATCTCCTGCAGGGTGGTAGGATGGGAGTAGTCCCAACTCCTGCAGGGTGGTATGCTGAGAGTAGTCTCATCTCCTGCAGGGTGGTGTGCATGGAGTAGTCCCATCTCCTGCAGGGTGGTGTGCTGGGAGTAGTCCCATCTCCTGCAGGGTGGTGTGCAGAGAGTAGTCTCATCTCCTGCAGGGTGGTGTGCTAGGAGGAGTCCCATCTCCTGCAGGGTGGTGTGCTAGGAGGAGTCCCATCTCCTGCAGGGTGGTGTGCTGGGAGGAGTCCCATCTCCTGCAGGGTGGTGTGAGGGTGGTGTGCATGGAGTAGTCCCATCTCCTGCAGGGTGGTAGGATGGGAGTAGTCCCAACTCCTGCAGGGTGGTATGCTGAGAGTAGTCTCATCTCCTGCAGGGTGGTGTGCATGGAGTAGTCCCATCTCCTGCAGGGTGGTATGCTGAGAGTAGTCTCATCTCCTGCAGGGTGGTGTGCATGGAGTAGTCCCATCTCCTGCAGGGTGGTGTGCTGGGAGTAGTCCCATCTCCTGCAGGGTGGTGTGCTGGGAGTAGTCCCATCTCCTGCAGGGTGGTGTGCTGTGAGTAGCCGGAGACTATGCAGCTCTGGTCCCAGCTATCACTGAGTGCTAGGCTTGCTGCGCTTCCAGGCGCTACAGAGGGGGTACTCTCAGTTATCTGCACTTGGTTTATGGGACTTTTCAGCAAAGTGCTGATACGTCAGAGAATGACACTGCAATGCACATGCGAGAGCAGCCGCTGCTGGAGCGCACACACTGGCCGTCACGACAATACATCTCTCACCGTTCTCTTATCCCCAGGAGATGCAACGAAGCCAAGACCCCCGCGCGGCCCGGGGAGAGCTCAGGAGGCAAACAAGATGGCGGCTATACAGCACACTGCGCATGTGCACAGAAGGAATAAAGAAGTCAGAGACTGTAGTATCGCTCTGCGCTCGGGAGGCAAACAAGATGGCGGCTATACAGCACACTGCGCATGTGCACAGAAGGAATAAAGAAGTCAGAAGACTGTAGTATCGCTCTGCGCTCGGGAGAGCTCAGGAGGCAAACAAGATGGCGGCTATAGCAGCACACTGCGCATGTGCACAGAAGGAATAAAGAAGTCAGAAGACTGTAGTATCGCTCTGCGCCCGGGAGAGCTCGGGAGGCAAACAAAATGGCGGCCTAGCGGCCTGGAGACCCTCGAAGATGGAGAAGAGTTCACACTGCGCATGTGCAGAGAAGACCTCTCTCTTCAGGGAGCCTGACCAATAGAATGTAGACTATAGCGGCACAATGCGCATGTGCAAGGAAGAAGTGTAATTGCAGAAAGCCCGGCCAGTGGACTTTAGCAGCACAATGCGCATGTGCAAAGAAGAGGTATTTCTCCAGGAAGCATGACCAGTAGATTGTAGAATAAGCAGCACATTGCGCATGTGCAGAGAAGAAATAAAGCAGTGCAACTGCGGGAAGCCTGGCCGGTAGACTGTAGCGGCACACTGCGCATGTGCAAAAAAGAAGTGTAACTGCAGGGAGCCTGACCAGTAGACTGTAGAATAAGCAGCACAATGCGCATGTGCAGAGAAAAAAATAAAAAAGTGTAACTGCGGGAAGCCTGGCCAGCAGACTGTAGCAACACACTGCGCATGTGCATAGAAGAAATCAACCTGCACGGTGAAGGGGCTGAGGGGGAAGGTTTGTTGGGCTGGCCTGTAGACTGTGGTAGCAAACTGCGCACGTGCAAAGAATTAAAAGGAGTGTAAAGTACGTCAAACTGCACATCTATAGAGAAGATTTGTACCTGCAGGGGATTGACCAGTAGACTGTGGCATCACAATGCGCATGTTCAGAGAAGAAGTGTAGGCTCGATGCGCATGTGTTTAGAAATGTAATGGGCAGAGAGAATGGCGAGTTGCAGCATCACACTGACCATGTGGTAGCTGAAGTGGTCGAGGTAAGGAAGGAGGAGAAATATGTATGTTTTTATATATACCTTTATTAGTTACACATGACAAGGTATATTTGTATTGATAAGTAATAAGGTAGTGTGATGGGGCTTCCCGTGCCTCGGGCCGCCCTGTACTTGCATCTGCACACATGCATACACCGACACCAGTAAACACGCGTCCGTTCGTTCCAGGGTCCCGGCGGCATCTTCCGCACGGACCGTCTTTATTTCTAACGCGCATGCGTGGCCAGAACAAGGCTTGCGCATGCGCACATCCGTCAAAGACGTAACATCCCTTTTTTTCTTTAAACAAAATAGTGCAATAATTTACAACTGAAACATACTCAGATGACAAACATTAACTTTCCCAACAGTGGATAATTAGCTTGGGACAGTCACCTGTTCAGTCTCCAGAGTCCAGGACATAGTCCTTGAGCCAAACAGGTAAGGCGCGGCCTTGTCACGTAGGGTACCGCCGTTCCGCTTGCGGGATATGTGGCGGGGTCCCGACTGCCGGTGGTGGATCCAGGGGTGGGTCATCTTCAGGGATCCTAGCATCATCCTCTGGTCATGCTGGCCCCGTCAGCTCGGCATCTCCGAGCCGGATACCGCTTTTTTTGAAAAATGATTGGTTGCGGGTGATAGTTCCTCTTTCATTCGCCGCGGTAATCATGGACCCCTTGACATGGGTAACGGCCCACGGTTGTGGTTTGTATGGCAATGACAGCTTTCCTTCGGGCCTGCGATTGCGTAACAGCACCGAGTCTCCCACCACTATCTCCTTGTCTTGCAGCCTTCTCCTTTCGCTCTCCTTAGCATTGTGGGCTTCTCGTTCTTTCCTCACTCGGTCATTGTCGATAACGCCTGGCTCACGCCCTTCCACTTCGAGGAGGAGCCCTCTCGGGCATCGCCCAAACAGAGCCTCTGCGGGGGCCACTCCTGTGGACTGGTGGGGTGTCGTACGGTACTCTCTGAGAAACTCGAAAAGAGTCCTCTTGAGTTCCCCTCCACTGTTTGCCGCTACGCGGAACACCTTGTTGAGCGTTCTCATAAGCCTTTCGGCCTCGCCATTCGCCCGGGGCCAGAGTGGCGACACTTTCCGGTGCTGTATTCCCTTTTCTCTCAGATATTGCGCAAATTGGTTCCCAGTGAAGGGCGTCCCATTGTCCGAGCAGAGGATTTCAGGGAGGCCGTGCGTGGCAAACATCTTTTCTAATGCCAGGATAGTATGGTCGCTGGCCTTTGAATCCACAAGTTCCACCTCTGGATACCTCGACCATTGGTCTACCACCACTAAAAAGTACATGCCCCTTCCGGTTGACCCAAAGTCTGCGTGGACCGTACCCCACTGCTTCTCACTCTGCTCCATGGAGTTAATCGGTGGTGCCCTTTCTAGGGGGCTTGCTGCTTGGCACGGCAGAAATCCTTTCACATGCGACTCAACAAGGCCCTCCAGCTCAGAAAACCATACTTTTGGTCGCAGCCTCACCTTCGTCTTTGCCACGCCCTGGTGTCCAGTGTGGGCCAGCTCCAGGACTCGGGCCCTCAGCGACCGAGGTAAAACTATTTGCTGCCCTCTTAGCAGCAAACCATCCTCCGAGATAGAGAGCTCATCATGAATTTTCCATAATACCTGGAGGTCGCCCTGTGCGCTCTCTTCCCTTCTTGTGTTGTTCTGCAGGATGTCGCTCCATTCCCCGCTCCAAATTGCAGCTTGGATGATCTTGAACACCTCGTTGTTCGCCGACTCTTGTGCCCCTACACTCCTGTCCACCGGCATGGCACATTCTACAATGTTGTGGATGAATTCTTGGCACTCTACCACCTCCCCCTGTCCATCCTCCCTTTCCTTGTTGGGGTGGCGGGACAGGTAGTCCGCCGGATTGTTCGTCCCTGGCTGGTATACCAATTTGACCCCGTATTCAATGAGGGCGAGCATCCACCGCTCTATCCTGGGAGGTGGCTTAGACGACACGCCCGCTAGGATGGGCAGAAGCGGCTTGTGATCCGTTATGACAGTCACAGGTTTCCCAAGAATATACAACCTAAAGTGTCTGCAGCCCCACAGGATAGCCAGGGCCTCCCTCTCAATCTGTGAGTAGCGTCTTTTGGTCTCCGTGAGGGCTTTGCTCGCATATGCAATGGGTAGCATTTCACCTCTTGCGTCCACTTGCATTAGCACTGCCCCTAGACCCACAGGACTCGCATCTACGACAATCTCAGATTCAGCCGTAGGGTCAAAGTACGCCACTGTGTCCTGATCGGACAGCACCCTCTTGATCACAATGAACGCTTCTTGTTCTCTTGTGCCCCAGATACAGGTAGCGTTGTTTTTTGTGAGGGCCCGGAGGGGTTCATAGAGTGACGCTAGCCCCTTGATGAATCGGCCGCAATAATTAACCATCCCCAGAAAGCTGACTTTTTCCGGATCCGGGGACACACCGTTCTCGTGAAACACAAAACCAAATAACCCAATGCGATCCTTGACGAATTCACATTTCTCACGATGTAAGGTGAGGCCAAGGTCTTTCAGTCTCTGTAAGGTTGCCTCTAGACGCTTCATGTGCTCGGCATGTGATGTGGCGAAAACCAAAATATTGTCACTCATATTAATTACTCCCCTGAGACCTGCCAGAGCGCCCCTGATGGCATTTTGAAAGACCTCTGCGGTGGAGGATATCCCGAAGCTAAGGCGCTTGAATTGGTACAGACCCTCGTGCGTGGTAAAGGTTGTAAAGGTAAAGGTTGTAATGTACCTCGAGTCTGCATGCAGTTCCAGTTGGTGATGCCCTGCCCTTAGATCCAGCTTGGAGAATATCATGGCCCCCTGCAGTTCGCTGATGATGTCGTCTATAGTGGGAGTCAGGTAGCGTTCTCGCTTAATAGCTGCATTTGGCAACCGCATGTCCATGCAGATGCGTACCTTGCCCGGTTGTTTGGGCTTTGGCGCCACCACAATTGGCGAAACCCATGGAGTCGGCCCCTCCACCCTTTCGATGATGTCCATACTTATTAGTGCTTTGAGCTCATCTTCAACCTGGGACCGGAGGTGGAACGGAATTTGTCGGTGCTTCTGCGCCGTCGGGCGGATCGTTTCATCTATGTGAAGTCGCACTGGTTCCGCTTTCAATCTGCCAATCCCTTGAAAAGTACTCTCAAACCTCTCCAGAAGTGAATTAATGTCCCCTTTGTAGACTGCGAGCGCAAAGTGAACAAGGTCCAACGCTTCCGAGGCCGCACAGCTCAACAGGGACCGTGGGCTGACGTCAGTGATGAAAAACCTTGCCTTAATCATCTTGTCTCCTCGGGCTACGGGAGCCACAAACACCCCTTTGATGGGTAAGGGAGTGTCACCCCCGAATGTAAACATTTTGGCCTTTGACTTGTCCAGTGGAGGGGGACCTGGGATGGCCTCATAATGTTCAGTGGCCAGCACGCACACCCAGGCCCCTGTATCTATTAGTACCTCTGTAGGGACCGCTTGAATGTCCACAACGCATGTCGGTTGTCTGCGTTTCTTGGTCCCAGTAGCCAGATTCGAGATGAAGAAGACTTCTTCATCCTCTTCTTCCTCCTCTGCGATGTTGAGCCTTTGGGCGTCCTGCTCCACTGCGGCGATACTGCGTTGCCTCCTAAACCTGCCACTTAGCCTAGCGGGCCCTCTCTGCGTGGCAACCGGGGCAGCGGCTCTACACATCCTCGCATAGTGCCCTGGCGTGTTGCATCTCCCGCAAACTCTCGTTTTAGCTGGACAGTCTTCTGAATGCGGCAAGTCATATCCACAATATTGGCAAATGGCAGCACCACCTTGCGGTGTCGTCAATTCCTGCCTCTTCTGGTTCCACCTTGGTTTTGCCTGGGGTTGTCTCCCAATAGCAAAAGCGTCCTCATGCTTGCCTGTGCGTGCAGCAGCATCCATCTTAGCCCCTCTACTTTCAGCAAGTTCGTACACCCTTCCACTGTCCAAAATCTGCGCTAGAGACATGCCCGGCTCCCTCAGGACCTGCCTCCGCAGCTTACCTGAGCTGCAACCTTGAATCAGTTGATGGCGGACCATTAACTCTGCATCCGTCCATCTGCACATGGTGGCTAGCTGTCTTAAACGTGCACAAAACTGATCTAACGACTCGTCTTCATGCTGCTTCTCTCCGCACATGACAAACCTGTCAAAGTCAACATTGGATAACGGAATAAAATGATCCTTCAGTGCAGTTTTGACAGCGTCATAGGTCACTACCGGTAAGGTGAAGGATTCGTAAATGCGCAGTACTTCTGTGCCTGCTGAGTATAGCAGTGTCGTCACTTTGGCATCATCGTCCATTTCCCCAGTGGCAGCGAAAAACATATCAAGTTTTTTGATCCATAGAAGCCATCTCGGGCCCAGTTTTGAAGGTGGACCTGAGGTGTCAAATTCTTGCCTTGGTTGTACGGAGCCATGCTGCCTTCTCACCACTCTCGCCGCCACAGGAGCTTCTCCGTCGCTGTCCATCATGTTCACAGGTCGCACAGGCACCTCAATCCGTGATAGAGGCCGCAAACCTGGCTAAACTCGGATTCGACGTACCTGAACCCTTGGGCAGAGATGCTGTGATGATGTGCTGTGGCTGCTCCTCTCCCACAACCTGTTCTCTTAGGCAGAAGTGCAGTCCTCCCTCATGGGGAAACTGCAGGGTGTCCAAAAATTGAGGAATTGTTTACCTCAGTGTTTAGGCAGCGCACAAGCACCCGCGCAGGCCGCAACCGCCTTAAACACCAAAAACAAAATGGCCGCCATCACTCGTGTGAGGTTCGTAATACAATTGAAGAGGAAATACCCATGACGACACGTTTGTACGTGCTGAGCGTTTCTCTCCCCGTGTCCCGCCTCGTCGCCAATGTGATGGGGCTTCCCGTGCCTCGGGCCGCCCTGTACTAGCATCCGCACACATGCATACACTGACACCAGTAAACACGCGTCTGTTCGTTCCAGGGTCCCGGTGCCATCTTCCGCACGGACCGTCTTTATTTCTAACGCGCATGCGTGGCCAGAACGAGGCTTGCGCATGCGCACATCCGTCAAAGACGTAACAGGTAGTATAACGCTCAACTGACTGCGCTCCAACGACTCAGCAATGGTTTGATTCCAGTGTTCTCTGTACCAGATTAACATCTCGCGCCCTCTGTAACGGAACGTTCCATTGCTCATGTTTCCAAGCTGGCTCTCTCGTGAAGCCTCGTGGTGGAGGAAAGAAAGCATATACAATATTACAGTAGTCTGCAGGCAGGACTTGCACATTTTTATTTAACGGAACAGGAAATTTGTGTCTGTTCCAGATGTTTCTGCTGAATTGTAGTGAGAGCTGTTGTTATATTGTGTTATACGTGCATTTATGTTCACCTCATATCTGTGACGCACTGTATGATTCTCGAACACGTGTTCCAGAATCATATTTCCTCTTGTCGGTTGTGGCTCCGGCTAACGAAGGCCAAATCAATTCTGCTATCAGTTGTGCTCTTGAAATTTCCCTGGAGCTCGTTTTCTCCTCGATCAGTGTCACATTAGGGGTGTTCCTCAATGTTATTTCTTCAACTTCTCTTGTATTCCTTCTCCTTTGGTCAATAGTGTTCATGTCCACTCTGTCAATGGGCTAGTATATGGCTGTATTGTAGGACTTGTATTAGTCCCATTCACTGGAACATATGTGCTTGTCAATGCTGTCTCTGTTTTTTGATTCTGCAGCTCCTTTTGTTTCTTCAGGAGTGCAGTTTGTCCATTTGTCTTTTCACCTCACTTGTCATGGAACTTCTTATAGTGGGCAGTCATTCGTCTCCAATGCTTTGGATTGTGGTATTGCAGTTACTGACACTAGGCCTTGCGCCTGTTCATTCAATGTTTGCATGTGTGGGGTTGTCAGTAGTCTTTTTACATTTACACTCTGCCGACCCTGTGTGTGTGTCATTTCTAATCACATCCATTTCAAGTTCACTCACTCCTTTGTCAGACCGCCTAAGGACTGGAATCACTATAAAAGGTCTGGATGCTTTCATGGGTGTCATATGTATATCATTAAGCGGATGTACTGGAACGCTCTGTACACCAATAAAAAATGCAGTTCTAATCATCAGTGAAAATAAAATGATGAATAGGATACATAAATACATTATTCCCCTGTAGGTTAGGCGGCAGCATCTATTCCCAGAAAAGTACGAACGTCTCTCCTCCGGTGGGAGGACAATATTGCTGCTCTGGATCCCCATCCCGATCATCTGTTGAGAAATGCTAACTTTTAATTTATCTTCTAACCAATGTCATTTCTAGGTTCTGCTTGTGAGTTGTAGGTACTAATGTTACACTCACCTGGTATCCACAGGGACGCAACCGAGCTGGGTTACTCGCTGGTATGCTTCTCAGCTTGCCCAGATGTAGTCTGCGGGGAAGATTCTGCCTGAAAATACAGGAGGACTGTGTTCAAGGCTGACCGACTGGGGTAAGTATCCTCCCTCCACCCCCGTATGATTTCAGCCCCTCTGGGCCCTCTCCTCACCTGGTGGTAGAATCAGACGTGCCCTCCGTCCTGCCTTCTTTGCAGGGGCGCGTTGTCTTTCATGGGCATGTGCGGTCCAGTTACTTCACTGACGCCGGCCCGTTTGATATTGTTCAGGTAGGTCTTATTGCTGTTCTTTAGTTTTGTTGCTATCCTGCATACCTTTCTTTGTTTAGAATGTCTTTTTCCTCCCTTAGGTATGCAGAGCTTCAGCGCGGCGAACTGGCTTGGTTGAGCCCCGCTGGTAAAGGATGGCGCATTAAGAGCGCTATGATGCGGTAAGTAAGCGCCATGCGCAGCGCTGCAAAGTCTTGCCTTTGCTAACCTGTGTTTTCCTTCCTTGTAGGTCGCGGTGTTCTTCAGCGCGAGTAGAATGTCCGGAATGGTCCCAGCCGTGAAGCGACCAGCCAGGTAAGCCTTTAGAGCAGTTCGTAATTTACAAATGTCTCTACTGCTTTCTTTAATGTTGCCTCTATCTTCCTCTTTCAGGTCGCGCTGTCCAGGAGGCGTGCAGATTCGAGGAAGCTGTTCTCAGTAGCTGCGAGTAGCTAAAGATGAAGACTGCAGGTAAGATGCTGCTGCTAATGATGTTCCTTTTGTCTCCTTGCAGGTTCTGCTTCTCCGAGGTTCGAGGGAATAGCTGGACACGGTGAGCGTCACGCTGCAAGCTGGAAAGTAACGCGAAGCGTGTTGTCTTGCTCGTGTGTGGTTTAAATAGCCCCAACAAAATAGTCCAGGTATAGTAGTCCCTAAGCTACCACACCCAAAACACAAGACCGCATAGCTTGGTTCCTGGGAACCAAGCTATGTGGATGCCTCCATGTTGGCTGGCAACACAATAAGTAGTTCCCAAGCACATGTTTCTCATGGTGTATGAGCCTGGCACCATAGGCGCCAGGAGTGGCCCCAAGAGGGTTTTGGAAAAGGATGCCTGGCTCTAGAGGCCCGAGTCCTGACTCCACCTGGCCAATGGGTTTACCAGAGGGGGTTTTGGGCGAGGGTCGTGACAACTAAACAAGTGTCTCCCCTCGTCTGGGCACAGTTCTCTTGTTGGGCTTTGGGAAGTGTCCAATCAGGCAATAGATCAGCAAGTCTCTTTATTGTGCATGTTCAAAATATATTAGTCCCCAATCTACGCCTCTGATCTGCTTCACGCCCGAAGACATGCCGTGTTCATGTCACAAAAGAATAGAAATGAAGCTTCTGGTGTTACTCTCTCGATCTGACCCTCTGCGCAAACTTTGAAATCTTCTCAAATAGTTCTGCTGATGGTTAGAAAGTTTGATTTGCATTACGATACCATGCAGAAGCATGCCCATCTGTGCAGAGTTTGCTGGGTCTCTGATGTATGTGAGGATATCAACATCGACAGGTCTCCCCACAAGCTCTAGAAAATCCTCTATTAGGCAGAAGAACACATTACTAGCCAACCTACTGTTGTCTGGTGATAGGGGCATTTGTCCTGCCCTTGTTGGGGCTGGGACTATTTGCTCTAATTCAATGTAAACAGTGTCTGTAATTTCGGTGTGTGCGATGAGCTACTTGTATGACAATCCCATTTAGGATTATACTTAGATGCTCTATATTTGCTGGATCTCAAAGAAATTTCAATATGTCTGTAGTTCTTCCGACTAGACCTGGTCAGTCTTCAATTAGGTGAAAGAATAGTATATTAACAAGCCTATTTGCTTCTTCCTCCACTTGGGACATTTGGTTTTTCCTCGCTGTACTCTGGAAGTTGGAGGAGCTGTTCGGTGATTACAGTAAGCAGTCTCCTTATAGTCTTTTCGTTTTCAGGATCTTGAAGAAAGTCAGAGGGCCTCATTCTGAGTTGGGCGGTAAGGGTTAAAGGTCACTGGTAAGGAACCCGGTGCTGGTAAACCCTTACTGCCCAATTCGGAGTACCCTTAGCGGGACCAGGGCGCTAATAACGTGCCCGTAAGTTACTGGCCCGTAATTAGCGCCTTCCCTATTCCCATGGAGCCCTTTGGGGGCTCAAATGGGAATGGGGAATGGTTGGTTAAATGGGGACTTACCGGTTCCACACAGGTCGGAATGTCCCGGTAAGTCCCCATTCACATAGCACAGACACAGACCCAGGTTTGGAGGCAGCCATGGCGCTAGGCTGCCTCCAAACTCAGAATGAGGCCCAGTGACACTGGTGAGCCTCCCCACCAATGACGGGTATGATCTTAGTACTAGATCGAAGTAGGTCAATACATCTCTGGTGATGTCGCTACTGTAGGATACCATAAGTGATTCCGACTAAGGTTACTGTGCAGAAAGAGTCAGAATACTGGTTTCTCTTCCAATTTGTGTGTCCTCGATCAAAATTACACATATTCTCTCTTCTTATCAAGGCTTCAGTGTGCCTCAGTCCAAAGTTCAAAGTCAACAGATTATGTTGTGGCTTACACGTGTACTTTTCTTCTTCACCCTGCAACTAGGATGCACAGAGTGTCCGTTTTTTTATGTCCTTATCCCCTTTTTTGCTCAGCGGAATGTCCAAAATCAAGCCGCAAATTTTGCACAGAAGCTCTTTGTCTTTGCTTTGCTGCTGCTCATGCGTCCTTCTTCCTTGTCATGGATCTCGTTTGCACGTGCTGTGGTTCTTCCCTGTCGTCTGTAGCCTATTTGCACTGGGGTGCAGGCAGGGGGCCTTCTCCGATGTATGGTTTAATGTCAACCAAAAAGATCCAAGCTCTTCTTCCTTGTAGCTTTAATGCAGAGGGAGTGCAGTCTTCCACTGTAAAGGGACCGTTAAACCTTGGCTCGTCCCACTTTTTCCTCGTGTGGTGCTTTACCAGGACGATATCTCCAGGGAAGGTGGATGGTACACATAAGCCCTGAGCTGCGTCGACAGCAGTATCTCCTTCTGTGTTCCGTGCTGCCCTGCACCCTTTTCGCCGTCGCTGCAGCTGGCCTGAAATTACAGTAAGACAAGATGTTATGCAATTCAAGTAATTTTGCATTTCAGACCCTAAAATTTCTCCTGTCGACTGGGCATCACATCTATCTGTCTCGGGGTGTCAGGGGAGTGTGCATTGTTCTGCCAGTGGCTATTTCGTGCAGCGTTAAGATGATGGTCAGAACCAGTCTGGTTTCTGAGTGCATACAGTGCCAGAGGAAGGCAGTGTAACCACAACGTTCTTAGAGTAAGCTTCAACTTGGCTATCCTTTCTTTTAATAAGCCGTTGAGCTTCTCGCATATCACGTTACCTTGCAGATGATACGCTGATGAGAACTTGTGCTTTATACCAAGCAACAAGCTGATCTGTTTGAAAACTTCATTTACAAAGTGAGTCCCATTATCTGATCTCATGACTTCGCATACCCCCCCCCCCATCTGGGAAATACCTCTCTCATTAGAAATTTCACTGTACAGGTAGAGTGTCTAGGTGTGTACAGGAACCTGCTTCTATCCATCTAGAGAATGGACACACCACAATTAGATACCTGTACCCGTTACATACCTGAATCATATCGAGGTAATCGACATGCAAGTGCTGAAAAGGTCCATTGGGCCTTGGGATGACTCCTCTAATTACCGCCAGCTGTGAACTGCTGGCAAATTATCCAGTTCACCAGAAAGAAATGCAACGTGCTCGGCTAAGTTCGGTATGAACCAGTCTTCCGCGAGTGTTGCTGCTAGATTCTCTTTTGTCATGTGTGCTGGATAGTGAAATTACTCGAGCGCTATTTTTAACAGGGCTATAGGCATTACTGGTTTACCAGTGCTGTCTTGTCACCACAAGCTGTCAGAGGGGTTTAAATAACACCCTTGTTGCTTCCATAAGTTATTTTCCTCCTGTGGTGCCTCCCCTTGGATTACCATGAACTGAGTTTGCCCCATATTATTATAGCTTTCAGGTTCACTCTGTGCAACGATCATTTTCTCATTTGCGTGAGCAACTGCCATTTCCATGACCATCTTGCTCTTGGATGCCAAATTCGCTTGGCTTCCCTGTCTGTTGCTTGATTTCCATGTGAGATAAAATCTGTCCCCTTCGTTTGGACGGCACATTTCACGACCACTATGCCCACTGGGAGCTGTAGTGCCTTAATCAGCCTGTCCAATAAGGCTGCATGCTGCATTGACGTGCCATCTGTTCAGAGGAAGCCCCTCCTTTTACAGCGCGCTAAGCCAGCGTGCACTGTAGATATCACATAGGCGGAGTCACTGTACACTGTTACTTCCTGGTCTGCGTGATTCTCAATTGCGAGTATCAATTCCAACAATTTTGCAGCTTGTGCTGAATAATAAAATGGTATTCGTGCACTAAGAAGCACTCGAAATTCTCCAGTTACTGCTGTGTGCTTCATCACGGCAACGCCTGTATATCTTTGTCCATCGTTTTGATCGATTCTTGAAGAACCATCAATGAAGACAATTTCTCCTTCTGCCAATTAATTTTCCTTCACTCTGGGAATTTCATCAAATAATCCTTCATAATTTGCAGAGTCATGTATTGGCTCTCCTTCAGTGACTGGCTCTGCTATGAACATAGCTGGGCTCACTATTTTGCATCGGCCTATCTTAATCAATGGATTTGATATGATCACTTCATAAGCACAAGCTCTTTGAGATGTCAGTGTGCCTTTCGGTTTCTCTAGAATAGCAAATAGTGAGTGCTCGACGTACAATGTCATTGAGCATCCCATTACAATAGCAGTAGCCTTTTCGATGGTGAACGCTGCAGCAGCTAAACTTTATTTGCACAGGAAATGTCCCCTCATCACTGGGTCCAAATTTCCACTGTAGTATGCCGTGGGCTTGTACCTCAGGGTGGTTCTCTGTGTGAGTAATGCCGTCATAATGCTGCCATATGTGTGTGAGAACAGGTAGAATTCCTCTGCATAATTGGGAATCCCTAAAACTGGTGCCGTGCAAATGGCTCTTGAGTTCGGCAAATCCTTCCTCCATGGTCTCAGACCATTCAATCTTTTCTTTTGTTAGCTGTGCTCTCTTTAGGGCCTGAAGCAATGGCTTGGTTTAAGAGCTGTAGTCGAAGACCCATGCCCTGACATAATTGCAAAGGCCTAAAAAGCTCTGCATCTGCTTTACCGTGTGTGGCTTGACTGTATTTATTATGGCTTCAGCTCTTTCTGTGGTAACTCTTTTCCCCTCGTGTGAGATCAGCTGACCTATTCGTAGCACTTCTTGTTGACAATATTGTAACTTCTCTTTGTCATCCTTGTATCCTTTCTCAGCCAATATAGTCAATAGCTGAATAGAATCGTGTCTGCATTTCTCCTCTGTCATGCTGCAAATTAAGATGTCATCCACATGCCTAGGTCCATTTGCAGGACTCTGTTAAAGATAGAAGGAGACTCACAGTACCCCTGGGGTAGCCTTGTGCTTTTCAGACGCATTTGTCTGAACGTAAATGATGTCAGATCTTGTGAGTCTTTGTGCAATGGGATTGAGAAAAATGCATTTTTAAAGTCAATCACCGTGAAATATTTTGCCTCGACAGGTATATTACATAGGATTGTAGCCGGGTTCGGGACTAAAGGGAACTCGGCCTCCACTATATCATTTATTGGACTCAGACCTTGGATTAAACGCCACGACCCTCCCTTTGATTTCTTGATAGGGTAAACCGCGGTATTGCATGATGACTCTGATGTCACTAAGGTGCACTGCGCTCCATCATAGCCAAAATTGTCTTACAAATCCCTTCATCTGCCTCATTAGACATGGGATATTGTCGTGCTTTTGGTAGAATTGCTCCTGGCTTCAGTTTAATTTTCACTTCTCCGACTCCTTTTAATAAGCCTACGTCATAGGGGCCTGTGGTCCACAATGAAGCAGGCACCTGGGCCATGTCATCCTAGAAATATTCAGGACGGTTCTGTGCTAATATCATTCTCTGGGGCACCTCTGTTTTAATCATTTTCACCCAAAAGGTGAGGCTCACCTCAACTGCTGTTTCTCCCTCATCTGCTTGTTCATCAAACAGATCGCCATTAGTGACGTCAGTCAATCTGTACCCTTCTTCAATGGCGATTACTGTGTACCATTGTCGGCCTTCATCATCACAACCATCGATAAAACGTTCTCTGTGAACGAGATTTTCTTGTTTAATTTCATCATCAAATCTCGACCCAAGATGTTTACTGGTGTTTGTCGTGAATATAACAGTGGTACATTCATATCACATTCCCCTATAGAGGCTGGAAGTGCATTTGTAAAAGGAACACGACTTGTAGCTCCTGTGGAACTGAGTGTTTATAGCATCGCCGGACAAGGAAAACTTGCCTTCACGTAAACACGAACGTGTTGCACCTGTGTCAACTAGGAAGGAATATTCTTTATCCCCTATAATGACCTCCACCCTTGGTTCCTGGTGAGGGTGTTGTGTCACTGATAGGATAGAACACATCAGGGTTCCCAGTGAGCTGTCCTAATCCATATACAATTTTGTCCCACCCTGTGCGAATGGACTTCCCCCATCACCAGTGTTACTCCTCATTCCAGGGTTCATGGCCTGTCCTGTGCTTACTGTCTGTGACAGTTGCATCAGTGCCTATTGAGACTGTCCTTACGGAAAATGTACCGAATTCTGAGGTTTCAACCCTTGCTGTGCTCCTGGCATTTGCTGTTGCACCGTGTGATTCGGCGCAACTCTTTCGCCCTGCTGTAAAAAACGCAGGTGGATTCACCATACCTGCTCCTTGACCGTTTTGCATCACGACTTGTTTTCTGCATGTGCGTGCTTGATGCCCTGTCGTACCACACAACCACAATTCTGGCAGTGGTCTGATCATTTGCCCGTTTGAGATATCTTGATTGCCATTTTGCATGTTTTGAAAGCCTCCTGGATTATTCTGGAAACCTCCCTGATTACTCTGCCATCCTCTTCCTCTAAATCCTCTTCCTCTGGGGTAAAACCCTGTATTGCCCTGACTATTCTGCTGTGAACTATAGACTTGTTCCATGTTCGATACATCTGGGCTGGTTATCATTATAGCTCCCATACCGCGGCTTTGCAAATAGCTCCCATACCGCGGCTTTGTAATTGTTAAATGGAGCTCCGTCATGCTTGGTATTAACTGTGGTCACACCAGGGTAACGTGCCTGTGTCACACATCGTCTGCTCTATTACCAAGTATGGCGATTAAGAGACCTTTAATATCCCCTATAGCTAACGTGGTCCCTCCCGTCATTTTCTCTAGCTTGTGCATCTATTGTCCGGCTCCCGATGTCAACATTGGAAGCTTATTTTTCAGATTTTCCCGATCCATGTGTGGCCATGGAATATACTGTGGTCTTGCTGCACCTTTCTTGAGTGACGGAAATTGGGACGCGTAGTCCTCTCCCTCCTGTCTCATTGCTCTTCTGTCTATTGCAGGAGTAATATTCACGCATTGCCGCCTATCGGGCAATGACCGTAGTTGGCTCACAATGGGTGGTGGCGAAACCCCCCTTTGACCGTGCCGATCTGACTGTGTGGCAAATTCCGATGCCCTCGGTGCATCCCCCCTAGAGTCGGACCATCTTATCCTTTTTCCTCCTGGGACTCGCTTTTCGCGTTTTCTCTCCTTCTCTTTCTCTTCGCGCTCCTCTCTTTCAGTGTCAGACATTGTATGCGCCCAACTCGTGCAGCTTCTTGCATCATCTTTGTTTCTACTTATTTCCAATCTATCCAGGGATAGTTCCCCATTTCCACTATTCGGGAGACATCCGCAGTGCCATCAAGCTGAGTGCTCTCCAAGTGCTCATCTTCCCCATACCCTTGGGATACCTGGTCTGACCCCATTTCATCATATATTCTATCGATTGTCTCTCCGATGCTTCTGGTGTTGAAGTCATCCTCGATATTCGCCCTAGACGTGCCTGCTACTGAATCATACTCAGGAAAGAATTCTTCTATATCTTCCCAATTTACTACTGGTTCAGGTTTTATAACCTCCCTTTCCAGATATTCAAGATCGCATGCTCTCCGTCTTCGCTTTCGTTCTATATCGTCATCGAATTCTCTGTGCTTCCTCTTTGCCCCTATCTTCTTGCTCTTTCTTTGCGTCTCTACGTTCATTTGCCCTTCGGATTTCCTTATCCCTTTGGCTCTTTATTCTGTTCTCTCGTATCCTTTGTTCTTCCTCTACCCTTAGCTCCTCCTTTATGTCTTGTTCATTGGCTGCTCTCTGTTTGCGATTGCGTTGCCTTTCTTGCTCTTAGCGATATAACTGTTCTCATCTCTGCCTATCTCTTTTCTTTATTCTTTCGTCTCTCAATCCTTTTTCCTCTTCTTTCTCCTTTTTCTGTACATTGTCTATCTTTTCTTTTTGTTTCATGTCATCAATGCCCTTGCCATCAAGTTTCAACAGAATCTGCCCTCCTATCCATTCGTTCTGTGCGAGTGCTATCTCATCAGTTCTATCCTCGCTTCCTTTCCATCTTTTGCCTTCTCTCTCTGCATTGCAAGATGTTCTTGCTTGCGTCTGCTCTTTTCTCTCATCATCGCGTCTCTCCTTGTCCCTCGGGACTTTGGAGGTGATATCTTTTTCTCTATCTTTATCTGGAGTTTCATCACTACTTTGCGTAGGTGACTCGTTTGCTGGGTTGCTATACCTCGTGGCTGCTTTCAATTCTTTCAGCGGGTATAACCCTTCATCCTTACCATTCTCAATTTTGGTTTCAGACGGTGCAGGTGGCGCTGTGGGCTTCTCACCGCCCTCTGTGCATATGTTAAGTATCCAGTCTGATGACGGTTCCTCTTCATAGTCTTGTTGATACATTTTCTACAACTCTAGACAAGACTGGGCATTTGTCTAACTTTTTTCCTGTGTATGTGGCGTGCAAGTATGTTGTCATGTGTTGCAAAACTGTTTTGGATATTGACACGCCCTGTGGCCAAGGCATAAACATTTTGTGTGCGGTTCCTTTAACCCATTCTGCACTGTACTTTTTCAGCTTTGGTGCATGTTTCGGCAACTGCTTGCACAGGTGCGCTAATGGAGTTTATTCTTCCATGCTTAACTCTGTTCCCTTTTCTTTTATATAACACTTGCCAATGCTTTATGTGACTTAAACAATTCCAACAATATGAGCAAGCACCAATCACTGCAAGCTCCAATCCCGTTTTTTCCACAAAATGTTATATCTTCCATTTTACTCAATAAAAATCAATTCATATACCACAATATCTTAATTATTTAATCGCGTAAATCTTATATCAGTTCCTCTAAGGAAAATGTTGACTTATGACGTCACATAAAACAGACATGGATAGGCGTTGACGAACTCCAGCTGGCCACATATACCTCTGCCACTAATTATTCTTACCCCGACATGGTGTTTAAACCCATCCCTTTCACAAAAAGCGTCTTTAACCGCTGTGGTGGCCTATTTGTTCCCCTATGTTTGTGACTCTGGATGCAGGTTTCTTCTAGCCGCTTGTATTAAAGGTGTAGGAATTTAGCCGAATCCTCTCCCTTCTCAGGTGTCTTCCCCGGTATCCTCTCTCTTATTTAGTCACTGGTTTTGAGTCATTACTTCCGTCCCCATATATATATATTCTTCTCTCCTTCTATGTTTTGTTTTCCCGCCTCCCTCTGTTACCTTTTCCCTTACTTGTTGTAAGGTATATACTTTTGTCAAGACATTAGTCTTTTTCACTCACCGTTCGCATGTTTCCTCTCTATATGCTCGGGATCACTGCCTTCGTCACCGCCTTCTCCGGCCGTTCTCCCGCTCAGCTACCGTAGGAGTGGGAAGGGGTTATGTGGGGGACACACAGGTCCCTTTAGACCTCGTTCTGCAGATTTTATTTTACTCTACCACTGTCTACGGGGAGCTTCATGGTCTACTCAGCTGGATGGCAAAGGACTCATGATATTGCCGAGGACCTAGAGTTACTTTATGTCAACGGTCAATGGGTGTCTTTGTCTAATCGATAATCGATATCCATCCTATCTCTGCTACCAAGTGTACTCCGAGAACCCCAACCAGCCCATAGAATCGGGGTTTGCTCAGAAGCACTTTAATACAAGATAGTAGCACCCGTGAGATGAATGGGGGTGCAGATATATACTTCAACACCAATCAATAACAATAATAATAATCTGAACAGTGCAGTAAGGATTGTCAAAAAGAAAACCAGGAAGGATCATATCACTGTAGACAGAAAATCACTGCACTGGCTGGCTGTCAATGAACTGATTGCGTTCAAGGCCATGCCCATAGTCCATCCATGCCTTTACGGTAGGACCCCGGCCTATTTCAGAGAACAGATAACCCATTACACTCCTGGCCACTCGCTGTACTCTGAATCTGCTGGCCAAATTATTTGTCCCCCATTTAAGGGTTCCAACTGGCTTGGCAGGTCATTTCGAGTGCAAGCCGCCCAAATATGGAATGAATTACCAAAAGACAAATCAGACTCAAAGGCAACTACCTAATCTTTAGAAAAGCAGTAAAGACAGCAATCTTTAGATAACTCTAGCAGATTCCTAGAATAGGCCATGAATCAGTCAATGGGCCTCATTACGACCCAGGCGGTAAGTTACCGCCTGGGTCTTACGTTTACGCCATGGTGGTTGGCAGACTTACCGCCCCATTCCGAGGTGAGTGGGGCGGTAAGTCCCCATTAACCCATTTACCCTTCCCCATTCCCATTTTTGCCCCATAGGGCATAATGGGAGTGGGGAAGGCGTTAATTACGCCACCGTAAATTACGGTGGCGTAATTAACAACAAGGTCCCTTAGCGCCATGGATTTTAACACCTGCTAAAAGCAGGTGTTAAAACCTCCATGGCGCTAAGGGACCTCGGAATCAGGTGGTAAGGGTCGGCGCTGTTTACGCCGCCGTAAACCCCTTACCGCCTAGGTCCTAATGAGGCCCAATGTCCTGTCAAACTTTGTCGTCCTTCTCTAAATGTATGCGCCCTGATGCCTGCAGGCTTCGGCGCAATATAAATCAATTAAAAAAACTGTATGTTAACTGGTTTACATATATTTTTTTATAATGAAAATGAATATTAATAATATATAGATGTTCGTCAATCTGCTAATAGAAATCTGTAAGAAAGTAAACAATGTTTTTTAATAAACCAAACTCTAAACAACACAACAAATGCACTCTGGTGGCATACATCACATATAACTCTCCTAATTTACACATTGGCAGCCGGTAAAACTGCTACATATGAAGCTGACACAGCTACCAACGTCGAGAGTTTATTAAGTGTTGGTGACATGTCACTTTTGCAAAGTACCTCTTCTGAGTCTTTTCTACAACAGTGTTTGACTTTGATAAAGCGCCAACTGTCAGCAATGGTTTTCATCCCAGTTGCCTTCTCCTGAGTGGCGATGGATTCAGAACCCAATTATAACGTGATTATCGCTACTTCTCTTGTGGTTAGACATATTGCAATGTCCAACGGAAGAAATATGTAAAATAATAAAAACAAGAACACGAAAAAGACAATCCCACAAAAAAATGCAGTCTTCTCTCTAAATTTGTCTACCATTTTGAATGAACCTTCGAATGCAATGTTCCAGTTCTACAGGTATTTCAACACTGTGGCTGTTGCTGGCAGCACCTTAAATGGGTGGAGGGTGATTATGCACAAACACCACTCAGAGCTTCAGTAAAGCTAAAAGACCACACATAAACCAAAAAGGGCTGCAGCCATCTATGGGCCACACTATCTCGTGCAATTTCGAATATGCACCATCTACATCCCAGAAAACTCGCACCACAAGATTTATTAAGATTGATGTCCAAAGCATTTTGCGGAACATCAGAATAGCCACATCTTAGTGTTATACAAAAAAATATTAGACATGTTTAAATGTCCAACTCGTCAGCAAAACATAAAATAACAAAAATGACAATTCTAAAAACACAATGCCACAAAAAATAAAGCTTTCTCTATAAACCGTTCTAGCATTTCCAATCACTCTGCCAAGAGTTTTGCAGTGCTGACACTATTTTATGACTCTGGGCCTGATTCATGGAAGTGGTTTATAATGGCACAATCCCATAGGAAAACGTTCCATGAAAGCACCTTCAATGGGTGAGGACAATTATGCGCAACCATCGCTTACAACTACAATGAAAATATAAGATCACATCTAAGCCAAAAAAACCTGCAGCCCACTATGAGCCTGACCATCTCGTCCAATTTCCAATACACATCATCCCAGGAAACTTGCACCAGATAATTTATCATAATTCATGTTTGCTATTTTTGTGACGGAACATTAAAAAAAGCCATGTGTTCGTGTGTTATTACTCTCGTGTGTGACACACTCGTTCATCCATGGTCATCAGAATAGAAGCCAATAAATCACTGTGCTCCAATAGAAATGCCAATACGTTTTTCACCTTTCCAATAGCTATAAACTATTGCCAAATGTTCTTATTTTTACTAACAACACCATTTACTAAAACAAACAATCTGCAATGTCACACTACACTCCTAGAGTGCTCCCATTTTCTTCTAAATTGGTAGAGGTTGATATAACACAACCACCGCTCACAACTACAATTAAAAAGTAAGACCATCATTAAATGCTAGTTTGAGACATAACCCTCCTGAATTAAATAGCAACCATCAAAAGAGTGGATAGACTGTTTATCCCATTCCATGGCAGAAATCTCACAGTTGCAAAATTGCGGTCTCTCTACCAAGTAAATAAAAACACTAAGACTACTCCAGTCTCATGGGACACAATCCTAGTAGCAGTAAATCCAGAGCCAGGGGACATTCCTGTGTCAAATAGTGCCCCAGGGTCTTTATTAAAGCCCACATGTTGGTCAGACCTATAACTATGGGCACGCTAAATATTCACCTTAACTCCATGCAAAAACTAGTGTGCCCAGTAAACTGCTATTCCCAACTGACAGTATTTCTGTATCAAGTAGCAGTACAGTTTCAAGAACATTACAAAAAATTCAATGTTTCCTATTTTAAACTGTTGTATATTCCCAATATGTGTGACAGAACATTAGAAGGACCACATCTTAGGGCCTCATTACACGGAAGGCGGTGAGCCATGGCGCTATTAGCGCCATGGCTCATGCCGGTAAAATACCGGCACCGCCTTGGCGGAAGGGGGATTTACCGCCCCATTCCAAGGTTGGTGGGGCGGTAAATCCCCCTTCCGCCATTGCCCTTCCCCATTCCCATTTCTGCCCCATAGGGCTCTATGGGAATGGGGAAGGCGCTAATTATGGCACCGCAATTTTGCAGTGCCGTAATTAGCTCCGAGGTCCCTTAGCGGGTTGGTTTTTAACACCTGCAAAAAGCAGGCGTTAAAACACCAACCCGCTAAGGGACCTCGTAGTAAGGCGGTAATGGTTAACGGCCACCGTTACCATTAACGGTGGCCGTTAACCATTACCGCCTTCCGTGTAATGAGGCCCTTAGTGTTTACTTGCAAAATGTACAACCATATATAGGCCACACTATCCAGAAGACATTACATACTACTGTACCACATAATTCACAGCATCAATCCCTCATACAGAATTAGTTAAAATTCTCCCAAGGCAGGGACAAGATCAGACATATTGCCTAAAAATGTAGTATGCACATGACATCCGTCTGTATTAAAAAGCAACCATCGAAAGGATGAACAGACTTTCTATTCCTTTACTTTCATTACAGGTGTGGCTTTTGTAACAACAAATGTCTATGACTAAAAAGATATATAGATGTTCGTCAATCTGCCAATAGAAATCTGTAACAAAGTAAACAATACGTTTAAACCAAACTCTAAACACCACAACAAATGCACTCTGGTGGCATACATCACATATAACTCTCCTAATTTACACATTGGCAGCCGGTAAAAATGCAACATAGTCACAAGTTCATTAAGTGTTGGTCACGTTGCACTTATGCAAACTACCTTGTCTGCCTCTTTTATACAACAGTGTCGTTTGAAAGAAAATTCCAAAAGAAAATGAAGCCTCCTCACTAAATCTGTCTAACATTTCAAAGGAATCTTCAAATGCAGTCGTCCAGTTCTATGGGTGTTTCGACACTCACTGTTGCTGGCAGCACCTTAAACGGGTGGAGGTCGATTCTACACAACCACTGCTCACAGCTACAATTAACATGTAACACCACATGTAAGCCAGAAAATGCTGCAGCCCAGTACGTGCCAGACCATTCAAAAGTCAGACATAACCAGTGTGCCCAGTAAACTGCCATTCACAACTGACAGTATTTCTATATCAAGTACCAGTACAGTTTCAAGAACATTATAAAAAAATCAGTGTTTCCTATTTTAAACTGTCGGACATATAAAGTTCCAATAAACCATCCCAAAATAATACAACCTTTTATTCGTGTACTAAAACAGCACTGCTGTACATAATAAGCCTGCATTTATTGGGGCAATCTGCACCGAAAAATCCATTACAATTCTTTTTTACATAATAGCAGTTTGCACAACTAACACCATTATTATATTCTCTATGAATATATATTTAAAAATAAAAGCAAACATATTTTTTTATGAAATGTATTTTCTCTTGTACATAACCACCCAGTATACTTCAGCAAACTGTGAGAAACCAAAGGGTGTCTCCTTTGCTAGTCCCTCTGGATCTGCCACCCAGGTGGCCAGGACACGGCCATCGCTTTTGGATCCAATTCCTGGAGATGGATCAGTGCAGGAGGATCACCTGGGTGAGGGGTCCTTGGGGAGTGAGAGTGAGACACCTGATGGTGAGATGCAGTATCCCCCCACTTTAAAATCCTTACACCCTCCTACCAGGTTGGATACTTTTTAATTGTATTTTATTTGACACTTAAATAGCGCACAAAACCCAGAGGTATCTTGGCGCATTTAACTTAAAAATAAGGTTACAGTAAGTGCTTCAAGTTACAGAAATGGAAGCGTAAGAGGTGAATTACATCGCAGAACATGCCGAAAGTGATACATCAAGTGCAAGAGAGAAGTACATGGTGATCACATACATTAGGACTGACCCCATGTTGCCGGGCGGCAGCAGCACACAGAGAAGTCAAATCAGCGGGCAAATACATGATGCCTACCCCATGTTGCAGGGCGGCAGCAACAAACAGATGGACAACACCCCCCCACCTCTCTACAGGAACACTTTCACACCAACAGTGCGCTCCAAGGAAAGACAGACCCACACGCCAGTATTTCCTTCGACATGTCCCAATAATATGGTCAGGCAGGGTCAGGCAATTGCCGGGGATTTAACTTAACCTTCCCCACACGGATAAAAGGCAGCGCATGAGAGAACACCGAACGATGCAAAGCACACGAAGGAGCATCATCCCGGACCACAGCTGAATCGAGGGAGACAGATGGAAGATTGAGAAGCAGGAATAAGGAGGGTGATGCCCTTGAGCTTTTCATGAGTGATCGCTGTTCTCTCTGAAACTTGAAAGCAGTGCGTGGAAGGCTGGGTGGTGAGGGCAGAGAATCCTGCATTGTCTGCCGAGATACCATGGGCCCTCCCACCTGACTGGATGAGACGAGGAGGGACTACAGCTGCCGTGGTATCGACCTTGTCTCCTAAATCAAAGCCGCGAACCGAGCATTCCATACAGCCAGTGAGTTGGAGAAAACTATGCAAGACTGGCCTGTGTTCGAACAAAGGTTGCAGGAGGCAACAATGTGACTAGAGAAATTGAATGTGGAAGCATATTGATGAAAGGCGCAAGTAAACTACAGAAAGCCAATAACCTGTTTGCTTGAATCTTGAAGAGTATATTGATATTGATATTTTATTTCTATCGCGCTCGTACACAAGTGTTTCAGAGCGCGAAAAGGCAAAGGAGGGGAACAGGGGAGAACAAAACAGCGATCTTACTAGGCCCAGTGACATTGAGAACGCGCAAGTGCATGGGAGAGGAAAAGTGCATGGAAGGGGGGAGAAGTGGAAAGTGCAGAGGAGAAACAGATAAATAACAATAAATAAATAATAAAGATAACAAACAGTGGTAGTGCAGCCAGCAATTTGCAAGTGCTAGGTTTAAGGCAGCAGATAGGGTAGTCTGATAAGTGCAGGAAGAAAAAGGGGGGGGCTGTATGGGTACAGATACAGACCCCAGTGCAAGGGGTGGCCCGGAGGCAGTGCGGGAGGGTGGCAGTGTGAGCAGGTACCTGGGCCCGGAGGACAGAGGGTGGCCAGGTGCCCGGTGCCAAGAGAGAACAGATCAGGAAGGGAGAGGGGGAGCGAAGGCAGAAGAAATGAGGAAGGTCTTGAGGTGCTTCTGGAACTGGAGATGGTTCTCCTCACGTTTTAGAGTGGCAGGGAGGCTGTTCCAGAGCGAGACCCCAGCTGAAGACAGAGATCTACCCCCAGCTTGTTTCTTTGAAAAACGACTGACCCTGAGGGAGTTGGAGGTAGAGGAGCGAAGAGCTTGAGAGGGGAAGTATTTGCGGAGGGATAGCTGAAGGTATTTTGGACCCAGGCCCCAGAAAGCCTTGCGGACAATGCAGAGGATTTTGAATTTAATCCTTGCATCCGCTGGGAGCCAATAGAGAGATTTCAGAGCTGGAGAGATACGATCCCAGGGCTTGAGGCCAAGGACAAGTCTCGCAGTCCTGTTCTGGATTAGTTGCAGAGGGCGGAGAGTAGAGGCAGGTAGATTTAGAAAGAGGCTGTTACAATAGTCCAAGCTAGAGAGAACCAGAGCTTGGGATACCATGAGCTTCTGGGGGAAGGAGAGGCAAGGCAGAGTACCTCTGAGGAGGTCCTGTAGGAAATTTGACTTTTTAGAGACCTCAGAGATATGGGCGGAGAAGGAAAGGGTGGAGTCAAAGATGACCCTGAGGTTCTTAGCCTTGCAGGTGGGAGTAGGAGGAGGGCCAAGGGAGGCCGGTCAGAGAGTAAGGGGAAAGGATGGTGAAGGAGTGCCGATGAGGAGGATCTCCGTCTCTATAAATGGAAGATACAAAGAAGAGTTGTACGGCACCGTGCGTGTGCCCATTTGAAGGTCTCTGACTGAATGTATCATTGTAAAAAGGAACTGCAAGATGTGAATGGAAAGCCATGGCAAAAAAGGGAACAAAAGTGGTAATGCGTGGATCTAAGACAAATCCTTCGCACAGTCGAAAGTCTTTGATTTGAAAACAGGTCCGAGGCCGGCTTAGGGAGACCCAAAGTGAAACTTTCAATGTGATTGAGCAGAGGCCCGAGCCCAGAGGAGGGAGGCCTATTGTGTCTTTAAATTGAAAGTGAACTCCTGAAGAAAGGAACTTTGAACAATTTGCTTTGAACTTGATAGAACCAGAGACTATCGCCGAATTGGAACTGCGTCCTTGTGCTCAGAGGGACTAAAAGTGTCTTGCAATCTCAAGTGTGCCGCCTTGCCAACTCTACAGTCATCCTGATTTATTGTTTCTTGACACCCATTTTATTATCTATATCATTCCCCACACTGCTAGTTATTTAGGAGGTAAGGATTGGCCAAGCATTTTTTAGTATAGGCTCTTTTACTTTGACAAAGACTCCCTATGTATGTGTTATTCTTGTTTTAATGGTTGTAGCTGGCTCCCATCCTTAGATTTAGATAGCCGTTTATCCAACCCCTTTGAAGTGCAATAAACACCCTTGAACTGTGATCACTTGTGTCTGTCTTCACTGTTTGATACAATGCCTTTCTTACAAAACCTAATCTTTTTTAAAACACACATTTTCAAATCACACTGCCCCACCAAATTAAATAATCTTTTTTCAAACAAACACATTTTCATATCACCCCAAAACCACTTTAACACACACCATACATGATTTAAAAAGCACTGAAGATAAAATCACATTTCTACTGCTCTATAATAATTTATATTGAATGCAACGCGTATACTTCATGATTCTATATCAAGCCCCTCACTAAAAATGTAATTGTATTCCTAATAAACTTCCAACAATTCTCCCCACCCATTTTCTACATATTTAGCAGGACCACTTCATTGTTAACAAATGCCGTAGAAAACAAAACAAAATAACACAGCGCCCCATTATCCATATTTTATCAAAATCAAACTTTCAACAAAACAATGACAAACAACTGATTAATGCCAATCATATTTTATCACAGGTAACATGAACTGCACAGTCTGAGTTCTGCAGTGAAAATTAGAAAAGTAGACAAAATGGGGAGTTTCATACTTTCCTAAATCAAAACCAGTAAAAGAGGACAATATTTTAAGAAAAAAGATAAGATGGGGCACACATATTCACTGCAACCTATAAAACATGAACAGCAGCCATTTAGAAACACTGAAACACATACAAAACCCTGCCCAGCATCACTAGTAGCCACAAATAATCAATGCAGCTATAAACCTTACCTGTAGCCGCGGCTACAGGTACATTTTACAAACTAAAAACCAAAATATACCAACTTTCAAATTTCAATAAGACAAGACAACAACTAGACAAACAAAATAACACAACTGATAAAAATCTGTGATATATTATCCACATAACAATGACTATGGCACAGAAAATGTATATTTATATACGCGCTATAAATATAACCGCGCCTACAGAGACAGCCAATTAAAAGACTAAGCATTGACGCTCCTACGCACGTGCGTTTTATACATGCGGTTATCTTAGACCAATACATGGGTGTACCAATACATGAGCTGCTACCCACGGATATTCACAAATCTACAAATTAAAAAATGTGTTTCCACTCTGCCAAATTCCAAACAAATGTCCCTAGCACACATACCAGCCCCCTCGACTCCCAGAATCCTCCTCCACTCCCTTGATCTCTCCCAATTCCCAAAAACACTCAATGCATCTATGATGCTACTCCACCCAAAATATTGCATAAACGCGGCTACCATAGGCTACTAGGCCTAGCACGACCATGAATGTAATAGACCTAGCAAGTCTGTCTGTCCGGCCCTCCCTCTGTCTCCCCTACCTAGCCAGGCCTAATACTGTAGTTTATTGTACTGTACGTTCCTTTCCCGCTGCCCCCCTTCTCTCCTCTCTCTCTCTCTGTCACGCACTTACACTAGTAGCTATGCTTCTGGCCTAGTATGCTAGTCATTGTTGTTTGATCATTCAGAATCTTCAAGGCCTAAGAATGACGACTGTAATCCCTTGTTGCCTTCCCGCCTTGAAGCGCTTTGAAGCACTACACTTGTGTATAAATGCTTTACAAATAAACAATTACAATTACCATACATCCACAAACAGACGATGTGCCATTTGTCCTCAAATAGCAGTGGCTGCACAGGGTACGCGTCTATCCGCGAATAGCAACGCAGCGCACTACATGGCTACTGAATAGCCATGGCTAAGGTCAGTTAAAGGATGTCATAACCGTGACATCTGCATAGGTGTTCAACATGAGGAATACCCATTAGTGATTCTTTGTCTTTTTTCTCTAACAGTAATGAAGTAAACAGTAACAACTACACCTGAAGAAGGGAGCATAGAACCCCGAAACGTGTAGTGTGATGTATTGACTGTGCTTACCTAATTGTATGCTTTACAATATGATGGAAATATTGACAGATCAATACATGAATGTTACTGTATTGCAGTGAAGACAACTGTGTGTTCTTTTGAGCTATATGTTCTTCTTTGTATAAACCCATCAAGAAGGGAAAAATGTAAATTGGTGAATGATGTAATTCATTGAGTTCTGACTTGATGTTTATGTGTTAGAAACAGATTTATAAAAATATCTGGTTAAAATAAATTGTACCCGATTGTACTATCAGTTAATCTAAACAGTGAATTCAAACTATTTTTGATTTTCATTAAATCTTTCTTTATCATTTTTGAGAAGAGGTTAAATCCATTGTTTAGAGTGACCAGGTTTTCACCTCAGTGTTCTCTGAGGCGAATACAGCAGAAAGATGAAGATTGCCAGCCTTAAAAACATTCCAGGGAGGGGTACAAATCAAGTGCTGCCATTAATGGGAGAGGAGGAGAAAGACTGAGCACAGAGATCATATGAGGGGTCCATAGATCAAGCGAAGGAACGAAAAAGAGAATGTCAGTGAGGGTTTGTCTGGCAGAGGCACTGGAATAGATATCAGCGATGGGGAGACCTGGATTGGAAGCCAAGACATCCTTTTTTAATTTCTTCTTACCCGATTTAGTGAGAAGGGTAGGATAGTTAATAGAGATGCAGTTAGAATGGATAGGAGAAACAGATAACGCCATGATGACTGAGAAGGGGATGGTACTAGGAGGAATATGCAAGAAAAGTGGTGAGGAAAAGTCACTGGGCTAGCAGATTACATTTGAGGCCACACAAGTAATGTGAAAGACAACTCAAATTTCAGTTACAAAACACACCCATATTTGACTTTCAAAGGCAATGTTAAGGCAACATAGATGGAAGAAGTGAGGTATGAGTTAGAGGCAGGGGCTGAGATGTGGGCATTTGAGAGCATACAGGGAGACCATTCAGAGCAAGCCGAGGGAAGAGTGTAGATCGATGAGGGAATGAGAAAGGGTAGGCAGAAAGGAGTAGGGAAACGACTCCATGGGGAGGGAATGGCAAAAGTCTTGGTAGTCCAAAATCATGGCTGAGTGAACTGGCAGCACCACGGATGGTCAGGTTGTGGTAGCAGTAGATTCATGCAGCGGAGAAGGAGCAGACAGAGGCCTTAGAAATGGGCCGGCTCCCACCTCCCGGTCCACCCTGATTGGAAGATAAAAGACAGGGAGCCAATAGGCAGGGGCCAGAGAAGGCAACACAGGCTGAGGTGCAATAGGCTACTGTAGTACCTCTACTAAAGATAAATATCTAGCTGGTACTGAGATGAGTAAACAAGTAGTCCCAGCTGTTATGGGGTGGTTTCATGGAAGTAATCCTAGCTACTGCAACTGGAATGACAGGAGTAGGCCCAGCTATCACAGGGTGATAAGTTAGTACACCTCTGGATTTTTCCCAGAGACTCAGGAATTTTAATCATTTCTCCGGGGAAGACCCTGGAATCTTAGGAATTTTGGTATTCTTTCCGGGTCCCTCAGATCCTCCACCCAATTAGCTGCCAAAGACTGTTGTCGGTAGCCAATCGGGTGGAGGTTTACATGGACCCGGAAACAGCAGGAATGTGCCTCCTATGAGCCGATTGTTGGGGTGGGGGGCAGCTTTCATCAATTCAAATCCTTGCAGGACTTCGCCGCCGCGGCTCCCTGCCCAGGTGTGGCTTTGTCTCTGCAGCAATGACTAACGCTTCCAGCACATTGACAAAAAGAATGCAGGTGAAGCAAAATAATGCGCATTTATTTTGCTTCACCTTTCATTCTTTTTTGCCGACTTTCAATGTGCGGTTCTTTTGCTTTCGTTCTTTTTGCCCAGTTTAGGGTGGATTCAACCCCATTGCACCACAGCCATCAGTTTTGCAGGCTGGACAACTCACCACAGCACTAAATAACCTGATGAAAAACAACTAAGGTGAAATGTCCAATTTCGGTACAGCAAAATTCAGGGAAAACCTTTGTATTGGTTCTTGGGAGTTTACATGTGCACATTTTAACGTGTTGATTTTATGGAAGGCTAATGCCTTTTGTCCTATGCAATTTGGGTGGCTGTGAAAAGGCAATTTAATGAAATATGCATATTTCAATCTGAACTGCACATTTCTGACGTCATATCACAATACAACAGAGTTTACATTTTTGGCATGTGGGTGGGGCCATGTCAAAATGGGCGGAGTTGTGTGTGATGACTGTGGGCGGGGCATACATTTGATTTTCAAATGTAGGCAGGTATGGTGCAGGGTGGTATGCTGGGAGTAGTCCCATCTCCTGCTGGGTGGTATGCTGGGAGCAGTGCCATCTCCTGCAAGGTGGTGTGCTGGGAGCAGTGCCATCTCCTGCAGGGTGGTATACTGAGAGTAGTCTCATCTCCTGCAGGGTGGTGTGCTGGGAGCAGTGCCATCTCCTGCAGGGTGGTGTGCTGGGAGGAGTCCCATCTCCTGCAGGGTGGTGTGCTGGGAGGAGTCCCAACTCCTGCAGGGTGGTGGGATGGGAGGAGTCCCATCTCCTACAGGGTGGTGTGCTGGGAGGAGTCCCCTCTCCTGCAGGGCGGTGTGCTGGGAGGAGTCCCCTCTCCTGCAGGGTGGTAAGCTGGGAGTAGTCCATCTCCTGCAGGGTGGTATGCAGGGAGTAGTCCCATCTCCTGCAGGGTGGTATGCTGGGAGCAGTGCCATCTCCTGCAGGGTGGTATACTGAGAGTAGTCTCATCTCCTGCAGGGTGGTATGCTGGGAGCAGTGCCATCTCCTGCAGGGTGGTGGGATGGGAGTAGCCCCATCTCCTGCAGGGCGGTATGCTGGGAGCAGTGCCATCTCCTGCAGGGTGGTATACTGAGAGTAGTCTCATCTCCTGCAGGGTGGTATGCTGGGAGCAGTGCCATCTCCTGCAGGGTGGTGGGATGGGAGGAGTCCCCTCTCCTGCAGGGCGGTGTGCTGGGAGGAGTCCCATCTCCTGCAGGGCGGTGTGCTGGGAGTAGTCCCGTCTCCTGCAGGGTGGTGTGCTGGGAGGAGTCCGATCTCCTGCAGGGTGGTGTGCTGGGAGCAGTGCCATCTCCTGCAGGGCGGTGTGCTGGGAGGAGTCCCATCTCCTGCAGGGTGGTATGCTGGGAGCAGTGCCGTCTCCTGCAGGGTGGTATGCTGGGAGCAGTGCCATCTCCTGCAGGGTGGTGGGATGGGAGTAGCCCCATCTCCTGCAGGGCGGTATGCTGGGAGCAGTGCCATCTCCTGCAGGGTGGTATACTGAGAGTAGTCCCATCTCCTGCAGGGTGGTGGGCTGGGAGCAGTGCCATCTCCTGCAGGGTGGTGGGATGGGAGGAGTCCCATCTCCTACAGGGTGGTAAGCTGGGAGTAGTCCATCTCCTGCAGGGTGGTAAGCTGGGAGTAGTCCATCTCCTGCAGGGTGGTATGCAGGGTGTAGTCCCATCTCCTGCAGGGTGGTATGCTGGGAGCAGTGCCATCTCCTGCAGGGTGGTATACTAAGAGTAGTCTCATCTCCTGCAGGGTGGTATGCTGGGAGCAGTGCCATCTCCTGCAGGGTGGTGGGATGGGAGTAGCCCCATCTCCTGCAGGGCGGTATGCTGGGAGCAGTGCCATCTCCTGCAGGGTGGTGGGATGGGAGTAGCCCCATCTCCTGCAGGGTGGTGTGCTGGGAGGAGTCCCAACTCCTGCAGGGTGGTGTGCTGGGAGTCCCATCTCCTGCAGGGTGGTGTGCTGGGAGGAGTCCCATCTCCTGCAGGGTGGTAAGCTGGGAGTAGTCCATCTCCTGCAGGGTGGTAAGCTGGGAGTAGTCCATCTCCTGCAGGGTGGTATGCATGGAGTAGTCCCATCTCCTGCAGGGTGGTATGCTGGGAGCAGTGCCATCTCCTGCAGGGTGGTATACTGAGAGTAGTCTCATCTCCTGCAGGGTGGTATGCTGGGAGCAGTGCCATCTCCTGCAGGGTGGTGGGATGGGAGTAGCCCCATCTCCTGCAGGGCGGTATGCTGGGAGCAGTGCCATCTCCTGCAGGGTGGTATACTGAGAGTAGTCTCATCTCCTGCAGGGTGGTATGCTGGGAGCAGTGCCATCTCCTGCAGGGTGGTGGGATGGGAGGAGTCCCCTCTCCTGCAGGGCGGTGTGCTGGGAGGAGTCCCATCTCCTGCAGGGCGGTGTGCTGGGAGTAGTCCCGTCTCCTGCAGGGTGGTGTGCTGGGAGGAGTCCCATCTCCTGCAGGGTGGTGGGGTGGGAGGAGGCCCATCTTCTGCAGGGTGGTGTGCTGGGAGGAGTCCCATCTCCTGTCGGGTGGTGTGCAGGGAGTAGTGCCATCTCCAGCAGGGTGGTATGCAGGGAGTAGTCCCTTCTCCTGCAGGGTGGTGTGCTGGGAGTAGTCCCTTCTCCTGCAGGGTGGTGTGCTGAGAGTAGTGCCATCTCCTGCAGGGTGGTGTGCAGGGAGTGGTCCCATCTCCTGCAGGGTGGTGTGCAGGGAGTAGTGCCATCTCCAGCAGGGTGGTATGCAGGGAGTAGTCCCTTCTCCTGCAGGGTGGTGTGCTGGGAGTAGTCCCTTCTCCTGCAGGGTGGTGTGCTGAGAGTAGTGCCATCTCCTGCAGGGTGGTGTGCTGAGAGTAGTGCCATCTCCTGCAGGGTGGTGTGCAGGGAGTGGTCCCATCTCCTGCAGGGTGGTGTGCAGGGAGTAGTGCCATCTCCAGCAGGGTGGTATGCAGGGAGTAGTGCTGGGAGTGGCCCATCTCCTGCAGGGTGGTATGCAGGGAGTAGTCACGTCTCCTGCAGGGTGGTATTCTGGGAGGAGTCCCATCTCCTGCAGGGTGGTGTGCTGGGAGTAGTCCCATCTCCTGCAGGATGGTATGCTGGGAGTAGTGCCATCTCCTGCAGGGTTGTATGCAGGGAGTAGTCACATCTCCTGCAGGGTGGTAAG
The DNA here is from genome assembly GCF_040938575.1 of Ambystoma mexicanum. NCBI lineage: Eukaryota > Metazoa > Chordata > Amphibia > Caudata > Ambystomatidae > Ambystoma > Ambystoma mexicanum. Next base: position 1,379,872,338 of record NC_090933.1, read on the forward strand.
CTGGGAGTAGGCAGAGACTAGGCAGGTATGGTCCCAGCTCTCACAGGGTGTTATGCAGGGAGTAGTCCAAGTTAGTGCAGGGAGGTATGCTGGGAGGAGTCCCATCTCCTGCAGGGTGGTAGGATGGGAGGAGACCCATCTCCTGCAGGGTGCTAGGATGGGAGGAGCCCCATCTCCTGCAGGGTGGTGTGCAGGGAGGAGCCCCATCTCCTGCAGGGTGGTAGGATGGGAGGAGCCCCATCTCCTGCAGGGTGGTGTGCACGGAGGAGTCTCATCTCCTGCAGGGTGGTGTGCATGGAGGAGTCCCATCTCCTGCAGCCTGGCAGGATGTGAGGAGTCCCATCTCCTGCAAGGTGGTAGGATGGGAGTAGTCCCATCTCCTGCAGAGTGGTATACAGGGAGTAGTCCCATCTTCTGCAGGGTGGTATGCAGGGAGTAGTCCCATGTCTTGCAGGGTGGTGTGCTGGGAGGAGTCCCATCTTCTGCAGGGTGGTGTGCTGGGAGGAGTCCCATCTCCTGCAGGGTGGTGTGCAGGGAGTAGTCCCATCTCTTGCAGGGTGGTGTGCTGGGAGGAGTCCCATCTCCTGCAGGGTGGTGTGCTGGGAGTAGTCCCATCTCCTGCAGGGTGGTAAGCTGGGAGTAGTCCATCTCATGCAGGGTGGTAAGCAGGGAGTAGTCCATCTCCTGCAGGGTGGTATGCAGGGAGTAGTCCCATCTCCTGCAGGGTGGTATGCAGGGAGTAGTCCCATCTCCTGAGGGTGGTATGCAGGGAGTAGTCCCATCTCCTGAGGGTGGTGTTCTGGGAGTAGTCCCAACTCCTGCAGGGTGGTGTGCTGGGAGTAGTGCCATCTCCTGCAGTGTGGTAGGATGGGAGTAGTCCCATCTCCTGCAGGGTGGTAAGCTGGGAGTAGTCCATCTCCTGCAGGGTGGTATGCAGGGAGTAGTCCATCTCCTGCAGGGTGGTATGCAGGGAGTAGTCCCATCTCCTGTAGGGAGTAGTCCCATCTTCTGCAGGGTGGTATGCAGGGAGTAGTCCCATCTCTTGCAGGGTGGTGTGCTGGGAGGAGTCCCATCTCCTGCATGGTGGTGTGCTGGGAGTAGTCCCACCTCCTGCAGGGTGGTGTGCTGGGAGGAGTCCCATCTCCTGCAGGGTGGTGTGCTGGGAGTAGTCCCATCTCCTGCAGGGTGGTATGCAGGGAGTAGTCCCAACTCCTGCAGGGTGGTATGCTGAGAGTAGTCTCATCTCCTGCAGGGTGGTATGCTGGGAGGAGTCCCAATTCCTGCAGTGTGGTATGCTGGGAGTAGTCCTATCTCCTGAGGGTGGTGTGTGCTGGGGGTAGTCCCATCTCCTGCAGGGTGGTATGCTGGGAGTAGTCCATCTCCTGCAGGGTGGTGTGTGCTGGGGGTAGTCCCATCTCCTGCAGGGTGGTATGCAGGGAGTAGTCCCATTTCCTGCAGGGTGGTATGCAGGGAGTAGTCCCATCTCCTGCAGGGTGGTGTGCATGGAGTAGATCCATCTCCTGCAGGGTGGTATGCTGAGAGTAGTCCCATCTCCTGCAGGGTGGTATGCAGGGAGTAGTCCATCTCATGCAGGGTGGTAAGCAGGGATTAGTCCATCTCCTGCAGGGTGGTATGCAGGGAGTAGTCCCATCTCCTGCAGGGTGGTATGCAGGGAGTAGTCCCATCTCCTGCAGTGTGGTAGGATGGGAGTAGTCCCATCTCCTGCAGGATTGTGTGCTGGGAGTAGTCTCATCTCCTGTAGGGAGTAGTCCCATCTCCTGCAGTGTGGTAAGATGGGAGTAGTCTCATCTCCTGCAGGGTGGTATGAAGGGAGAAGTCCCATCTCCTGCAGGGTGGTGTGCTGGGAGGAGTCCCATCTCCTGCAGGGTGGTGTGCTGGGAGGAGTCCCATCTCCTGCAGGGTGGTATGCAGGGAGTAGTCCCATCTCCTGCAGGGTGGTATGCAGGGAGTAGTCCCATCTCCTGCAGGGTGGTATGCAGGGAGTAGTCCCAACTCCTGCAGGGTGGTATGCTGAGAGTAGTCTCATCTCCTACAGGGTGGTATGAAGGGAGTGGTCTCATCTCCTACAGGGTGGTATGAAGGGAGTGGTCCCATCTCCTGCAGGGTGGTATGCTGGGAGTAGTCCCATCTCCTGCAGGGTGGTATGCAGGGAGTAGTCCCAACTCCTGCAGGGTGGTATGCTGAGAGTAGTCTCATCTCCTGCAGGGTGGTATGAAGGGAGAAGTCCCATCTCCTGCAGGGTGCTGTGCTGGGAGTAGTCCCATCTCCTGCAGGGTGGTATGCTGGGACTAGTCCCATCTCCTGCAGGGTGGTATGCAGGGAGTAGTCCCATCTCCTGCAGGGTGGTATGCTGGGAGTAGTCCCATCTCCTGCAGGGTGGTGTCCTGGGAGTAGTCCCATCTTCTGCAGGGTAGTGTGCTGGGAGGAGTCCCATCTCCTGCAGGGTGGTGCGCTGGGAGGAGTCCCATCTCCTGCAGGGTGCTGTGCTGGGAGTAGTCCCATCTCCTGCAGGGTGGTATGCTGGGACTAGTCCCATCTCCTGCAGGGTGGTATGCAGGGAGTAGTCCCATCTCCTGCAGGGTGGTATGCAGGGAGTAGTCCCATCTCCTGCAGGGTGGTGTGCGGGGAGTAGTCCCTTCTCTTACAGGGTGGTATGCAGGGAGTAGTCCCTTCTCTTACAGGGTGGTATGCAGGGAGTAGTCCGTCTCCTGCAGGGTGGTATGCAGGGAGTAGTCCCATCTCCTGCAGGGTGGTATGCAGGGAGTAGTCTCATCTCCTGCAGGGTGGTATGAAGGGAGAAGTCCCATCTCCTGCAGGGTGCTGTGCTGGGAGTAGTCCCATCTCCTGCAGGGTGGTATGCAGGGAGTAGTCCCATCTCCTGCAGGGTGGTATGCAGGGAGTAGTCCCATCTCCTGCAGTGTGGTAGGATGGGAGTAGTCCCATCTCCTGCAGGGTTGTGTGCTGGGAGTAGTCTCATCTCCTGTAGGGAGTAGTCCCATCTCCTGCAGTGTGGTAGGATGGGAGTAGTCTCATCTCCTGCAGGGTGGTATGAAGGGAGAAGTCCCATCTCCTGCAGGGTGGTGTGCTGGGAGGAGTCCCATCTCCTGCAGGGTGGTGTGCTGGGAGGAGCCCCATCTCCTGCAGGGTGGTATGCAGGGAGTAGTCCCATCTCCTGCAGGGTGGTATGCAGGGAGTAGTCCCATCTCCTGCAGGGTGGTATGCAGGGAGTAGTCCCAACTCCTACAGGGTGGTATGCTGAGAGTAGTCTCGTCTCCTACAGGGTGGTATGAAGGGAGTGGTCCCATCTCCTGCAGGGTGGTATGCTGGGAGTAGTCCCATCTCCTGCAGGGTGGTATGCAGGGAGTAGTCCCAACTCCTGCAGGGTGGTATGCTGAGAGTAGTCTCATCTCCTGCAGGGTGGTATGAAGGGAGAAGTCCCATCTCCTGCAGGGTGCTGTGCTGGGAGTAGTCACATCTCCTGCAGGGTGGTATGCTGGGAGTAGTCCATCTCCTGCAGGGTGGTATGCAGGGAGTAGTCCCATCTCCTGCAGGGTGGTATGCAGGGAGTAGTCCCATCTCCTGCAGGGTGGTATGCAGGGTGTAGTCCCATTTCCTGCAGGGTTGTGTGCAGGGAGTAGTCCCATCTGCTGCAGGGTGGTATGCTGGGAGCAGTCTCATCTGCAGATGGCCACTTTAGCAGCACACTGCGCATGTGCACAGCGTCCCGGGGAGCGCTCGGGAGGCAAACAAGATGGCGGCTATAGCAGCACACTGAGCATGTGCACAGAAGGAATAAAGACGTTAGTAGACTAGTATCGCTCTGCGCCCGGGAGAGCTCGGGAGGCAAACAAGATGGCGGCTATAGCAGCACACTGCGCATGTGCACAGCGTCCCGGGGAGCGCTCAGGAGGCAAACAAGATGGCGACTACAGCAGCACACTGCGCATGTGCACAGCGTCCCGGGGAGCGGTCAGGAGTCAAACAAGATGGCGACTATAGCAGCACACTGCGCATGTGCACAGAAGGAATACAGAAGTCAGTAGACCGTAGTATCGCTCAGCGCCCGGGAGAGCTCGGGAGGCAAACAAAATGGCGGCCTGGCTCACCCGACCGGAGATCCTCGAAAATGGAGAAGAGTTCACACTGCGCATGTGCAGAGAAGAACGTCTCTTCAGGGAGCCTGACCAGTAGAATGTAGACTATAGCGGCACAATGCGCATGTGCAAGGAAGAAGTGTAATTGTAGAAAGCCCGGCCAGTGGACTTTAGCAGCACAATGCGCATGTGCAAAGAAGAGGTATTTCTCCAGGAAGCATGACCAGTAGATTGTAGAATAAACAGCACATTGCGCATGTGCTGAGAATAAATAAAGAAGTGCAACCGCGGGAAGCCTGGCCAGCAGACTGTAGAATAAGCAGCACATTGCATGTGCAGAGAAGAAATAAAGAAGTGCAACTGCAGGGAGCCTGACCAGTAGACTGTAGAATAAGCAGCACATTGCGCATGTGCAGAGAAGACATAAAGAAGTGCAACCGCGGGAAGCCTGGCCAGCAGACTGTAGAATAAGCAGCACATTGCATGTGCAGAGAAGAAATAAAGAAGTGCAACTGCAGGGAGCCTGACCAGTAGACTGTAGAATAAGCAGCACATTGCGCATGTGCAGAGAAGACATAAAGAAGTGCAACGGCGGGAAGCCTGGCCGGTAGACTGTATCAGCACACTGCGCATGTGCAGCGAAGAAACGTCTCTTCAGGGAGCCTGACCAGTAGATTATAGACTACAGCGGCACAATGCGCATGTGCACGAAAGTCACGGACCACAGCAGCACAATGCGCATGTGCATAGAAGAGGGGCGTCTCCAGGAAGCCTGACCAGTGTCTCCAGGAAGCCTGACCAGTAGACTGTAGTAGAGGACTGCGCATGTGCAAAGAGGGGTGTCTCCAGGAAGCCTGACCAGTAGACTGAAGTTTATCTGCAGAAAACCTGGCTAATAAACTGCACATTGTAGCGGCACAATGTGACTGTGCAAGGAAGAATCTGTCCCTCATTACAAGTCAGGCGTTAAGGGTTTAACGGCGCCGTCGGCGCCGTTAACCCTTAACGCCTGATTCACACTTTTGCAGGCGTTAAAGTCCAAGGTGCTAAGCGACCTTGGTGCTAATTACGGCACTGTAGTAATTTACGGTGCCGTAATTAGCGCCTTCCCCATCCCCATTATGCCCTATGGGGCAAAAATGGGAATGGGGAAGGGCAAATGGTGAATGGGGAATTACCGCCCCACTCACCTTGGAATGGGACGGTAATTCCGCCATCCACCATGGCGGAATCCGGCATGGACCATGGTGCTAATAGCTAATAGCACCATGGTCCACCGCCTGACTTGTAATGAGGGCCTCTGTCTCCAGGGAGCCTGTAGACTTTAGACTAAGCAGCACACTGCGCAGGTGCAGAGAAGAAGTGTACCTGCAGGAAGCCTGGCCAATAGACTGGAGTTTCGCACTGCGCCCGGGAGAGCTCAGGAGGCAAACAAAATGGCGGCTCAACCTGGAGACCCAAGAAGATAGAGGGGAGAAGAGTTCACACTGTGCATGTACAGAGAAGTGAATCTCTGCAGGGAGCCTGACCAGTAGACTGTAGACTACAGCAGCACAATGCGCGTGTGCAAAGAAAAGGCATTCTCCAGGAAGCCTAATCAGTTGACTGTTGAATATGCAGCACATTGCGCATATGCAGAGACGAAATAAAGACGAGTAACTGCGGGAAGCCTGGCCAGTATACTAAAGCAGCATACTGCCTATGTGCAGAGAAGGACGCGACCTGCACGGTGGTGGGGCTGAGGGGGAGGGTTTGTTGGCTGGCCAGTAGACCGTGGTAGCAAACTGCGCAAAGAATTAAAAGAAGTGTAAAGTTGCATCAAACTGCACATGTATAGAGAAGATTTGTACCTGCAGGGTATTGACCAGTAGACTATGGCATCACAATGCGCATGTGTAGCGAAGATCTGACCCATAATGGCACACTGCGCATGTGTACATAAAAAGTGTAAATGCGAGGGACTGACCGGTAGACTGTAGCATCAGAATGCACATGTGCAGAGAAGAAGTGTACACATAGCGGCTCGATGCGCATTTGTATAGAAGTGTAATGGGGAGAGAGAACGGCGACTTGCAGCATCACACTGAGCATGTGTAGATAGATATTCATGGGCGTAATGTAGCTGAAGTGGTCGAGGTAAGAAAGGAGGAGAAATATGTATGTTTTTATATTTTTATTAGTTACAGATGACAAGGTATATTTGCATTGATAAGTAATCAGGTAGTATAAGGCCCCACCGACCGCGCTCCAACAAATCAGCAATGCTTTGAATCCAGTGTTCTCTGTACCAGATTAACATCTCGCACCCTCTGTAACGGAACGTTCCATTTCTCATGTTTCCATGAGCTGGCTCTCTCGTGAAGTCTCGTGATGGAGGAAAGAAAGCATATACAATATTACAGTAGCCTGCAGGCAGGACTCGTGAATTTTTACTTAACGGAACAGGAAATTTGTGTCTGTTCCAGATCTTTCTCCTGAATTGTAGTGAGAGCTGTTGTTATATTGGGTTATATATACGTGCTTTTATGTTCACCTCATATCTGTTGTGACGTCGTAATTATAAACGACGCCTGCGCGAGCCTCGTTTTGGGTCGCGCATGTGCGTTCTGAATAAAGAACGTCCGTGCAGCAGTTGCCGCCGTGACCCTGGAAAGCACAGACATATGTGTCATGACTCTGTTATTGAGTGTGCGTGTGTGTCAGTACGGGGCGGCCCGAGGCACGGGCTCGCCCATAACATTTGGCGATGAAGCGGGATACAACGGAGGGAACGTTGACACGTACCAATGTGTCAATCATTGCAGTTTTCTTCCTTGTGCTTCCCGAATCCGACGTGATCGATGACGATCAGGTTATCTTTAGTGCGTGAGGCAGTAGCGGCCCGAGAGGGTGCTCGTGCGCTGCCCACGTGCTAAGGGATAGCAGAACACCCAATTTTTGGAACTCCTGCAGTTCTCCCACTCAAGAGGACTGCAGCACAACCTGTGACCAGAGGATTCTTGGTGACAGGATGGCCACCTAAGCACAGAGTGCAGCCAGACACCGGAGCATCGGCACTACACGATACCACCACTGCCCAGTCAACCAGGTACGTCAACAATCTGTCAAAGTCAGGTTTGCCGCCTCTAACCCCGTTTTGAGGTGCCTTTGCGACCTGTGAAGATGACAGACAGTGACGGAGAAGCAACGGCAGCGCAGACGGTGGTGCGCAGACAACAGGGTTCATTACTACCTATGGAAGAATTTGACACTTCGGGTCCCCGCTCAAAGTTGGGCCCAAAATGGCTGCTGTGGATAAAAAAATTAGATATGTATTTCACCGCGACTGGAGAGACCAATGATGACGCTAAGAGGGCGACACTGCTCTACTCGGCAGGGATGGAGGTCCTCCGCATTTATGAGTCTTTAAACTTGCAAGTGGTGACGTACGATGCTGTTAAAACGGCCCTCAAGAACTATTTCATTACTTTGTCTAATGTGGACTTCAACAGATTTCTCTTCTGTGGCGAAAAACAGTGGGACGAGGAATCACTTGACCAGTTCTGCGCACATCTGCGGCAGATGGCCACCATAGCTCTCAACCATTTATGTTGCAAAAGCGGGTGAAAACACCCGATTTTACTTTTGGCGGGTGAGCGGCCCATTGACATGAATGGGCGTGCATGAGGTTTGGCGGGTGAGTCCGCTGTTTACAAGGCGGGTGACACCCGCCAAAAGCGTGTGAGTTGAGAGCTATGTGGCCACCACCTGTAGGTGGGACAATGAAGAAGTCATGGTCCGGAATCAAGTGATCCAAGGGTGCAGTTCGGGCAAGCTGCGCAGACAGGTACTGCGGGAGCCAGGTTTGACTCTGGTCCAAATTTTAGACAGTGGGAGAGTATATGAGCTGGCTGAGTCGAGAGGGGCAAAGATGGACGCACCTGTACGCCCTGGCAAGTCCGAAGAGGCGTTTACGGTGGGGAGGCAAGCATCGTCGAAAACTCGATGGAGCCAGAAACGCCAGGATGCTGCTCCAACACAGGGGTCTGCGTCCATTTCTCAGTACTGCGGGTACGACCTGCCCCACTCCGAGGACCGTCCCGCCAAATCGAGAGTCTGTGGCAGGTGCAATGGTCCTGGGCACTATGTCAGGATGTGTCGAGCCCCTGCACCGGTTGCCACGCAAAGGACAAGTGGCGGTGGTTTTAGGAGGCAACGTAGCATTGCGACGTTGGAGCAGGACGCCCAATGACTCAACATTGCGGAAGAAGAAGAGGAGGAAGATGAGGTGTTCTTTATTTCAAATCTCGCGACAAGAGCACGGAAAAAGAGGCAGCCCAAGTGTGTTGTAGACATTCAAGGTGTTCCTACACAAGTACAGATAGACACAGGAGCCTCTGTTGGCGTGCTTGCCACCGACCACTACAAGTCGATCCCGGGACCACCACCATTGGATGTGTCCACAGCGAAGATTTTCACTTTTGGAGGAGACACCCCACTTCCAATTCAAGGGGTGTTTGTGGCACCCGTTACCAAGGGGACCAAGACCATCAAAGCCTGATTTTTTGTCACCGACGTCAGCCCGCACTCCCTGCTCAGCAGCGCTGTGTCTGAGGCATTGGACATTGTACATTTTGCTCTTGAAGTCTACCAGGTGGACATAGATCAACTGCTGGCCAAGTTCTCTAGCATCTTTCAGGGAGTGGGCAAGCTGAAGGTTCCCCCAGTGCGGTTGCACATTGATGACATCATCCGGCCCACGGCCCTCAAACATCGACGAATCCCGTTCCATCTCAGGGAGCAAGTGGAGAAGGAGCTTCAACTGTTAGTAGAAATGGACATCACTGAGAGGGTGGAAGGGCCGACACCCTGGGTCTTCCCCATCGTGGTGGCCCCTAAGCCAAAGCAGCCGGGGGTGGTACGCATCTGCGTGGATATGCGCCTCCCGAATGCCACCATTAAACGGGAGAGGCATATAACACCGACCCTCGATGACATTGTGGGAGAGCTACAAGGGGCCAGAGTATTTTCGAAATTGGATCTGAGATCGGGCTACCACCAGCTTGAGCTCCACCCAGTTTCCAGATATATTACGACTTTTACCACGCATGAGAGCCTCTATCAGTTTAAACGCCTGATTTTGGCATTTCATATGCGGCAGAGGTCTTTCAAAATGCCATCATGGGAGCACTGGCAGGCCTGAAAGGCGTACTAAATATGAGTGATGACATTTTGGTTTTTGCTGAATCCAAGGCCGAACACATGAAGAGACTGGAACACACTCTGCGGCGATTGAGCGAGTTGGGGCTTACTCTGCACCGCGAAAAGTGTGAGTTCTTCAAGGACAGAATTGGCTTTTTTTGGCTTCATTTTTTATGCCAGCGGCGTCTCGCCCGATCCTGAAAAAGTCAAGGACATCCGCGAGGCAGTGGCGCACCAGTCCCCCACAGAGGCACGTAGTTTCCTGGGGATGGTTAACTACTGCAGCCGGTTTATCAGGGGGCTGGCATCCCTGTCGGAGCCCCTCAGAGCACTAACCAAGAATGAGGCCACCTGGGTGTGGGACAAAAGAGAGAGCAGGAGGCTTTTCAGGAAATCAAAAGAGCCCTATCCGATCGAGATACGATGGCGTATTTTGACCCCACCGCAGAGTCAGAGATTGTCATTGATGCCAGCCCGATGGGACTGGGGGCTGTTCTTATGCAGGCTGACAACAGAGGTGACATGTGCCCCATCGCATACGCGAGCAAGGCCCTCACAGACACGGAGAAACGCTACTCGCAATTCGAGAGGGAGGCGTTGGCCATTCTGTGGGGCTGCCGTCATTTTCGTCTGTACGTTTTTGGCAAGACTGTTACGGTCGTGACCGACCACAAGCCGCTCCTGTCCATCCTAGCAGGGGTGTCGTCAAAGCCTCCCCCGAGGATAGAGCGCTGGATGCTGGCGCTCATCGAGTACGGGGTTAGGCTGGTGTACAGGCCAGGGACTAATAATCCTGCAGATTACCTCTCTCGCCACTCGAACTACGAGAGGGCAGAAGGTCCCAGTGAGGTGTTGGATTGCCAGGGGTTGGTGTGTCACGTCGTAGAGAGTGCGATGCCTGTAGCTCTGTTCCGGGTCACTGTGGCTGCAGAGTCGTCTACAGATGAAGTATTTCAAATCATCAAGGCGGCAGTGAGAAGTGGTGACTGGAAAGAGGTGCTCCAGAACAATTCCAGGCGGGAAGCGAGGGCACAGAAGGACCTGGAGGGTGAGGGATGAACTATCGATATTGGATGATGGTCTACTGCTGCGGGGAAGGCAGATCGTCATTCCACAAGCCCTGAGGAATCGCATCCTGGAATTGGCCCATTCAGGGCATCAAGGGGTCGCCAAGACAAAGGCGAGGCTCAGGCCTAAAGTATGGTTCCCGGATCTGGAAAGCCTGGTGGAAATGTACGTGAAGAGGTGCCTACCGTGCCAAGCGGCGAGTCCTGTAGAGAGGGCTCCGCCCATCTGTTCCATGGAAAGGAGTGAGGAGCCGTGGGGCACTGTCCACGCTGACTTCAGATCGACAGGGAGGGGCATGTACTTTTTGGAGGTGGTCGACCAGTGGTTGAGGTACCGGAGGTGGAGGTGGTAGAGTCAACAGCAACCAACCACACCACCAGGGCGCTAGACAGAATGTTTGCAGCGCATGGCTTTCCCGAGATTTTATGTTCGGACAATGGACCCCCATTCACGGGTAGCCAGTTTGCTCAGTATTTGAAAGAAAAGGGCATCCAACACCGGAAGGTCTTGCCCCTCTGGCCTCAGGCCAATGGGGAGGCTGAAAGACTCATGTGGACCCTTAACAAAGTGTTCAGAATATCGGCAAGTGGAGGAGATGACCTACAGCAGAAATTGGTTGAGTTCCTAAGGGAATACAGGACCACGACCCACCAGTCGACGGGGGTCGCCCCAGCAGAAGCTTTATTTGGATGCTGTCCAAGGGGTTTGATACCCGAGATGGAAGGCCGGGAACCCGGGGTCATCGACAACGAGAAGGTCCGGGAGGAGCGAGCTGCATGCAGCGTGAAGGAGAGTGCGAGAAGGGGCCTGCAAAACAAGGAGGTGGCCGTAGGTGATTCTGTGTTGGTCAGGAATCGCAGACCTGAAGGGAAGCTGTCGCTGCCCTATGAGCCCCAGCCGTGGACTGTTACCCATGTGAAGGGGACCATGGTCACTGCGGCCAATGACCGAGGGGCTGTCACCCGCAACCGATCATTTTTCAAAAAAGTGGACATACCATGTGAGGATGCCGACCCAGACGGCGGAACCTCGTCGGAAACAGGGATCGAGAATCCCACAGCGGATGCCCCGCTGAGTGTGTTGCCGCATGTTGAGAGCCCCAGTGTGGTTCCCCAGAGCGGCAGTCGATATGCCGTGCGACATGATCTCAGACCGCCTGCTCGTCTCAAGGACTATGTCCTGGACTCAGGAGACTGAGCCAAGGTCCGAGTCAGGTCAGCGATCCACGTTGGGTCCAGTTGTTTGTTTACATGTTTTTACTGTTGTATTAATGCAAGTTTGTTTTGATTAAAGAAAATGGGGGATGTGGCATCGTAAGTGTAAATGACGCATGCGCGAGCCTCGTTTTGGATCGCGAATGCACGTTCTGAATAAAGAACGTCCGTGCAGCAGTTGCCACTGGGACCCTGGAAAGCACAGACGTATGTGTCATGACTCCGTTATTGATTGTGCGTGTGTGTTAGTACGGGGTGGCCCGAGGCACAGGCTCGCCCATCACATCTGTGACGCACTGTATGATTCTCGAACACGTGATCCAGAATCATACAGAGGCATCGTTGAGTGATGAAGGAGGCACCCACCCGGGGACCTCAAATACAATAAACCTACATGAAATATTCAAGTAGTCTGCGAGTATTCGTAGTAGAGTTAAACATAACATTTAGCGACGAGGATCTTACGTTCTAAACGGAGGAGGTCCCCGGCAGGAAAGTACAATGCAGCGCGAATCGATACGAGGACAAGTGAGGAGTGAATGCTGAAGCGAAGCGAGGCTGCAGTGTAGCCAGACCCTAGTAAAAAAAGAAATCCTCTTTTTGGATTGTTTTGAGATTGCTTCCGGCTTGTTTTCAAGCTGTAGATTTTTTTGGATTTACTTTTGATTTTGTGGGGATATTTCCAAGCAAGGATTTATTTGTCTTGGGTTAGAGGATTTATTTTGGATTTTTACTTACTTGTTTCTCAGTAAAAACAATCCACTAACACTATTTGCAGGCACATATCTTTACAGGATTTATTTTGATTTTTGGACCAGCAAGGATTGTTGGTCTTAAAGCTGAGCATTTATTTTGTATTTTTTTTAACTTGTTTCTTAATAAAACCAATCCAGCAACACTACACATTTTTACTGTATTTATTTTGGATTCTTTTACATGCAAGGATACATTGGAAGATTTATTTTGGATTTTTTCCAACGCTGTGAAAACTCTGGACTCCAACACTGAAAAAATTATGTCACACTATTTTCAATGTTAGTTGCAGTTATTTAGCATTTTATTCTGGTAAAACATTGCGCAGAGTTTAGGTTTTATTTATTTTGCATTTTATTGGTGCAAATTACAAGTCACTTAACTAATTTCTTCAGTAAATAATGCCTAGTCGCCAATGTTCAGGGTATACCAATTTGCAGCAACGGGTACAAGAAATGGCTCACACCTCGCCCATCCCATCTCCCATCGCCCCACCTGACTCGCTGGACGGTGTCTGCCTGTCTCCTGCCTGCCACCCGAAACACTGTACCCTTCCTCTGTGCCCCTATGTATACCACCAGCGGCTGTATATATCTTCTATTGTTAACTCTGAAAAAAATATATATATATGTACCCGCAATTACTATTTTATTTCTTTCTTTTATTTATTGGGTACTTTATAAGTTGAGGGTCTGGGTTGGCTCTAGAATTGAAACCTGCCCGTGCTGAGCGCCACTTCTATTTAGGGTTGGAGGACTGTTCTGGTGTCGCAAGATCACAGGAGTGGTTTGGGGTTTAGCCTGGACCCCAATTTGGTGCGTGGGAGAAGTGGGTTTGGTCCTGGTTATCTTGCTTTAAATTTGGGGATAAATAATCCTTCTAACACGGTAGTTAGTGCGATACATGTTCGCTTTTATTAATGGTATTTGGAGCGGTTCTTCTCACTACAATAGTGAGTGTCTAGAACACTGTTCTGGCATTTGTGCACTAGCTCGGTCAGCCGACACGTGTTTCGACCCAGAGGGTCTTTCTCAAGGCTGAACAATATTCAAGAGTGCAAGGTGATGTGTGATAGATGACATTTTGTGACAAGCATGTTTAATTACATTGATTTAACGTGGTGGGTGATGTGAGGTGGTGGTTACAGATTAAAAGCATTACATGATTGTACATTCCATTCATGGTTGGATTAGTATAACAGTTGGAAAAAGAAAATGAAAAGGGGGAGAGAGAAAGAGAGAAGTTAGCAAGAGGGGCAGGAAGGGGCGAGTGGTAGGATAAGATGGTGGAGAGGAGGGTGGTCCTCTTACCATGTAAGCAATGCTGCGATCCCCAAGTAGGGTCCTTGTCGTGTTTGTAGTGGCTGTCCTTAGGGCAGTCTGGCTCTTGGTTGGCTCTGAAAATAATTCATAGGGAAATTAGCGGTTTGAATACGAAAGGTGGATGGCTGAAAAAATTGCAGTTTGGAGAGCCTAATGAGAGCCCTTAGCAGACTCCTGTGCCGTTGTGGCTGATAAGTAGCTGGGAGTAAAAATCGGATGTGCCCAAAAACGCCGTTCCCTGTTGGAATGGGCGTGAGGTCCGTGCGTTTGAGGCAGGCAACCCCCCCCTTAGGTGAGCTGGGGGGGGGAGTAGTGCTTACCTGAGTACGAGTGAATCTCGTGCTGGGTTGCTCCCTGCGGCTTCAGTGGGGAATGGAGTGCCGCCATGATTAAGTACTCGCGCATGCGTCAACCAGCCGATGTTTGACTGGCGGCGCATGTGCGAGTGTGTAGTGTCCCTGCGGACGCTACCGCGCGTGCGCGAATGGTGGTGTCCCTGTGGACGCAATCGCGCATGCGCGAGTGTGAAGTGTCCCTGTGGACGCATCCGTGCGTGTGCACAAATTGGTGTATGTCTGAACAGTGGCGGTGCCTGATAATAAAAAAGGGGGGGTTTGCCTGTTGGGACAGGGGGCCCTGTGAGAGCAATTGGGGTGGGGATCAAACTATGGGAATCTGTAATGCTAAGTTGCTAGTTACTAAAATGAGGGAGATCCACATTGTGTTTGTGAGTGTGCCTCTTGAGGGTATCAGAGGGTACACTGGCTGGAATTGCCCATGTGGGACCAAGGTGTGTGGGGGTGTCCCAGCTGAGAGAGGCCATAGGGGGGCCCTAAAAACTGTATGGTTGTTAATGACTAGAGTCCACGCTAGTTGGACGTGCTGGGAGAAGCCCAGATGGATGGTTGATAGCGGTCTGTCTTGCAGTGGAAGAGGCCGAGTCAAGGTGGTGATCCACCTTGAGTTGGTGGGAAATGGTTGGTCCTCATAGTTGAGGTGATGAGCCTATGATGGCTCTGGTCCGGTCCTAAGTGGCTGGGGGTCCATTGCGAGGTGTGACATAAGCATCTTGCCATCCGGAGGGTCCGTCATGGCTAAGGATGTTGATGTCAGAGAGGTCTGGTCGTAATTGTTGTTAGGGCCAATGGCCTGGTCCATTCCATGGCGGTGTGAGGGCGACGTAAAGGCCCAAGGAGTGTGCCAGAGTGGGGGCAGAAAAGGGTGGATTGAGAGGTTACAGAAAGACATTGAGGTCGTGATCTTTGTTTAAACCATTTTTAACACATCTGAAGTGGCAGATTAGTCGCGCTTCTTCTCGTCTGAGTTTTTGGATTCTGTCGCCTCCTCTCGGGCCCAGCCGGACAATTTTCAGTCCGATGAACCTTATCTCGCTTTTGTCCTCCATCTGGTGATTCTTCTGCCAGTGATTGGCCAGTGGTAGTTTTGGATCTTGTGAATGTATACTGTTCATATGTTCTCTTATCCTGATGCGAGTTTCTCGGATGGTGCTGCCAATGTATATTTTATTGCATACGCAAATCAGAGCATAGATCACAAATTTACTTTTACAGTTAATGTGCTCTGTGATTTTGAATATTGGGCAACCTGTGAATTTGGCACATTTGGTTTGAGTCGCATATTTGCACATTGAGCATGTTCCGCATTTTGTGAAGCCAATAGGTGTTTGCTTGCTGAGCCAGTCCTGTGCCGTGATGTGTTTATCCGAGAGAAAGGAAGGGCTCAGTAGGTTCCTTAGAGTTGGTGCTCTACTGAATGACATGCTTGGGTATGTTTCCAATTGTTTCCAATTGAGGTTTAATATGTTCATCCATGCGGAGTAGTTCCCAGTGCTTGGTCAGGATTTTTTGGAGGGCATGACTGTCTTGGTTGTATCTTGTTACAAATCTAATCTTGGGGTTGCCATCTTGCCATCTTGTCTTCTGGGCTTGGGTGAAAGTAATGATGATCTTTCAATGTGCATAGCTTGTTCCCTTGCTGGTGTCAGGCTTTCGTGGAATAACCTCGACATCTGAATCTTCGGTCTAGTAGGTCACATTCTTCTGTGAAGGTTTTGTCTGTGTTGCAGTTCCTTCTTGCCACCCCACCTTGACTCGGCCTCTTCCACTGCAAGACAGACCGCTATCAACCATCCATCTGGGCTTCTCCCAGCACGTCCAACTAGCGTGGACTCTAGTCATTAACAACCATACAGTTTTTAGGACCCCCCTACGGCCTCTCTCAGCCGGGACCCCCCCACACACCTTGGCCCCACATGGGCAATTCCAGCCAGTGTACCCTCTGATACCCTCAAGAGGCACACTCACAAACACAATGAGGATCTCCCTCATTTTAGTAACTAGCAACTTAGCATTACGGATTCCCATAGTTTGATCCCCACCCCAATTGCTCTCACAGGGCCCCCTGTCCCAACAGGCAAACCCCACCTTTTTTATTATCAGGCACCGCCACTGTGCAGACATACACCAATTCGTGCACACGCACGGATGCGTCCACAGGGACACTTCATACTCGCGCATGCGCGATTGCGTCCACAGGGACACAAACATTCGCGCACGCGCGGTAGCGTCCGCAGGGACACTACACACTCGCACAATCAAACATCAGCTGGTTGACGCATGCGCGAGTACTTAATCGTGGCGGTACTCCATTCCCCACTGAAGCCGCAGGGTGCAACCCAGCACGAGATTCACTCGTACTCAGGTAAGCACTACTTTCCCCCCCAGCTCACCTAAGGGGGGGGGTTGCCTGCCTCAAACGCACGGACCACACGCCCATTCCAACAGGGAACAGCGTTTTTGGGCACATCCGATTTTTACTCCCAGCTACTTATCAGCCACAACGGCACGGGAGTCTGCTAAGGGCTCTCATTAGGCTCTCCAAACTGCAATTTTTACAGCCATCCACCTTTCGTCTTCAAACCGCTAATTTCCCTATGAATTATTTTCAGAGCCCAACAAGAGCCAGACTGCCCTAAGGACAGCCACTACAAACACGACAAGGACCCCACTTGGGGATCGCAGCATTGCTTACATGGTAAGAGGACCACCCTCCTCTCCACCATCTTATCCTACCATTCGCCCCTTCCTGCCCCTCTTGCTAACTTCTCCTTTCTCTCTCCCACTTTTCATTTTCTTTTTCCAACTGTTATACTAATCCAACCATGAATGGAATGTACAATCATGTAATGCTTTTAATCTGTAACCACCACCTCACATCACCCACCACGTTAAATCAATGTAATTAAACATGCTTGTCAGAAAATGTCATCTATCACACATCACCTTGCACTCTTGAATATTGTTCAGCCTTGAGAAAGACCCTCTGGGTCGAAACACGTTTCGGCTGACCGAGCTAGTGCACAAATGCCAGAACAGTGTTCTAGACACTTACTATTGTATTGAGAAGAACCGCTCCAAATACCATTAATAAAAGTGAACCTGTATCGCACTAACTACCGTGTTAGAAGGATTATTTATCCCCAAATTTGGCAAGATAACCAGGAGCAAACCCACTTCTCGTACTTTATAAGTCCCCTACACACACAAAAATGGTGTTTCAAGGCACCTCAAGACAAAATAAAAGGGGGGGAGGGAGGACAAGTGAGAAAGATAACAGTCCGGCTAGGCCTTGCAACATTTGGATCATTGGCAGCAAACCATGTTTGTGCGCTTTATAAATGCAAAAAAAAAAAAAGAACCAGTGTTCCTCTCTGCCTATGCTGTATCTGCCTTCCTTCGCCAACCCAGTCTTTCATCTCTGCCTATCATGTACCTGCTTGGAGAGGGAAAAACAATGGGGTTCTGGGAGTTTCTCTACTACCGGCATATATCCCAGGTTAGAGTCTCAACCAGAGTCTTTGGCTCACCATCCTTTCGCAGAAGAGAAATGTCCACTGCATATCAGTCTTTGTCCTGCCCAACAGCAGTCCAGCACCGAAAAATGCCTGGCAATTCTCTTCTGCACAAGAGTACCAACAGCAACCCCAGACACGTATTTCGGCCTGGTTGGGCCTCGTCAGTAAGGTGGAGCTGTGCCTCTCTAAGAACAGTGAGCAAGGGTTCCACTCTGGATTACCCTAGTAACTTAGGGTGAAAACCCAAAGCTATTTAATATGCAAAAACAAGGGGGCTCTGGGAGTTTCTCTACTACCAGCCTATATCCCTGGTTAGAGTCTCAACCAGAGTCTTTAGCTCACCATCCTTTCACAGAAGAGAAATATCCACTACATATCAGTCTTTGTCCTGCCCAAGGGCAGTCCAGCACCGAAATGCCTGGCAATTCTCTTCTGCACAAGAGTACCAACAGCAACCCCAGACACGTATTTCGGCTGGTTGGGCCTCGTCAGTAAGGTGGAGCTGTGCCTCTCTAAGAACAGTGAGCAAGGGTTCCACTCTGGATTACCCTAGTAATTTAGGGTGAAAACCCAAAGCTACTTAATATGCAAAAACAAGGGGGTTCTGGGAGTTTCTCTACTACCGCCCAATATCCCGGGTTAGAGTCTCAACCAGAGTCGCTCACCGTCCTTTCACAGAAGAGACATTTCCACTAGATATTATGTGCAGGTAAGAACAGCGTTGCCAAAGGTGTTTAATTTGCCTTTATTTAAAAACAAAGCGCTGCAGCAAACAGGGACCCATACAAAAATACGCTGCATGTGCTTACCTTCAAGCAGATATCAGCTCGATCTCTCCAACCAGTTTAGCAAGTGCGCTTTTGACGAAAATGGACCATAGGTCCCCAAGACCTGACCCCTCTCCAAGCAGGCAAAAACAAGGGGGTTCTGGGAGTTTCTCTACTACCGGCCAAACTCCCGGGTTAGAGTATAGTTCTTACCTGCACTACATATTGCTAATACACCAATTTACAGACACGCCCATATATTTTACACCATGCTACGATTTATTGGGCATACTGTATAAAAGAAATCACTGCGTTTATGATCTCTCTTAACCTTGTAAGTGCCAAGGGCGAGATAGCTCGTCCTTGGGATTACCTCCCCAGTGCCAAGGACGAGATAGTTTAAGGAAGTAATGTCTCTACAAGATGGCCGCTCTATGTACCATCCACACTTACATGGAAAATGTGGATGGGTGGCTCTTCCGTTTTTATGTTTGTTACGTCATTCATCAGCGACGTGGTGCCAGCCCACCGAGCCAAACACGTGATGCAAACCCCTGTGGAATTGGTGTTTGATTGAACCCAGTGGCTGTATATGAGTGGAAAATAAATTCAGGTGAGCGCCGCCATGAGAAATGGAAACATCTTGGGTGACGTGAGTTTCTGTCATTTCTCCTTCCCCTCCTCGATAGCCGCCTCCGTAGTGCACTCATGCTGAACAGTAAGAGGCTGTGTGGGAAATTCAAGGGCTCTGAGCGACTTTTGTTTTTTCCCATGTTCCCACTCTCCTTGAGCGCTTTGAAACACTTTACGGTGTATAGGCACTATATAAATAAACAATACAAAACAATAGATGTTTATGTTTATTGAGTTTATATAGCGCTTTAATCCAAAGCGCTTTACAGTAAAACAACAAGGTACAATATTGAAAGAAGCAAATGTACAAATATGAAACAAACCAGGGATACAGTATGTAGAACAATTTACTTAAAAGGAGGGGAAGGGGAGGAGGGGAGAGGAGGTAGGTGATTGGGGTTTCAATGTCTGATTTGAGGTTAGCGGGAGGAAGGGGGAAGGAGGGAGGGGAATGGGAGGGTGGGAGCCCCATGGTAACCTCCTACGCCCGTGGTGGTTTCAGTGTCTGATTTGAGGTCAGCCGGAGGAGGGGGAAGGAGGGAGGAGAAGGGAAGGGGGGCAGAGGGCTTGAGGGGGAAAGAGGTAGAGAAGGAGCGTCAGGGGGGAGTGGAGAAGAAGGGCTTTCAGAGAAGAGCGGAAGGATGAGTAGGTAGGGGTGGAGCGGATAGAAAGAGGTAGGGAGTTCCAGTGGAGGGGAGCCAAGAGTTGTAAGGAGCGGAAGCGTGAGGAGGCACATGGGGCTGGGGGTATAGTGAGAAGGTAGAGATCATCTGAGCGGAGAGAGCGGGAGGGATAGTAAAATGAGAGGAGGGAAGAGAGATGGGGGGCAGGTCATGGAGAGTTTTGTAGAAAAGACTGAGGAATTGAAATTTTTGTTGTGAGAGGAAGGGAATCCAGCCGAGTTGAGAGAGTGAGGTAGAAATAGAGTCTCGAGGGCCAAGAAGACAGAGTACGGATAGAGGAGTGGTAGATGAATTTTAGGGGAGTCAGGTAAGAGATAGGGAGTCCAAAGAGGAGAGAGGAACAGTAGAAGAGGCGGGAGAAAATAAGGGAGGAGATTAGGAGTTTAAAAGTGTGGAAGGTGAGAGAGGAGCGGATCTTGCGGATGTTGAAGAGGTGGTGCCGATATGCACGAGAGGTTAGAGAGATGTGGTTGGAGAAGGAGAGAGAGGAGCCAATGTGGAGGCCAAGATTGCGGGCATAGGTCGAGATGGGGAGATTGGAAGGGGGAAAGTGGATGAAAGGAGGAGGGGAAGGTGAGAGAGTGTTAGGAGGGAAGAAGAGCACTTTAGTCTTGTCAGTATCGAGGGAAAGAAAATGGGATGACATCCAGTTTTTTATGGCCGTAAGGCAGGAAGAGAGAGTATGGTGGAGGTCAGTGGTGAAAGAAGAGAAGGAGAAAAAGAGTTGGGTGTCATCCGCGTAGAAGTGGTGGGAGATGCCGAAAGAAGAGATGATCGGGGCGAGGAGGGAGGTGTAGAGAGAGAAAAGAAAAGGTCCAAGTACGGATCCTTGGGGGACGCCATAGTTCAAGGGGAAGTTGGAGGAGGTGCGGCCGCGCCAGGAGACAGTAAAGGATCGATAGGAGAGGTAAGAGGAGAGCCAGGAGAGGAGAGACCCTTTGAAGCCAAAGGAGGACAGAATGCTAAGAAGTAAGGGGTGATCTACGGTATCAAAAGCTGCAGAGAGGTCAAGGAGGATGAGAATTGAGGATTGCTTAGCATAGCGAGCAGTGGGGAGAGAATTGAGTACATAAGTGAGAGCCGTCTCAGTGGAGTGTTTAGGGTGGAAACCAGACTGAGAGGTGGTGAGGAGGTAGTGAGAGGAGACGAAAGCTGAGAGTCGAGAGTAGGCTAGGCGCTCGAGAAGCTTTGAGATGAAGGGGAGAAGGGAGATTGGTCTGAAGTTGGAGGCAAGAAGAGGACTAGCGGAAGGTTTCTTCAGGAAACGGATGATAGCGTGTAGTGTGTTTGAAAGCTGAATGAAAAGTAGCAGTGGAGAGACAAATGTTGAAGAAGGAGGTTAGGTAGGGGATGAGGAGAGGGTACATTTTGGGGATGAGGGTGGTGGGGATGGGATCAGAGGGGGCAGTAGTAGGGTGAATTTTGGACAGGAGACGGGAGACGGAGGCTGGGGTGATAGGAGAGAAGGTGGACATGTTAGCAGAAATGGAAGATGGGAGGGGAAGGAGGGGAGAAGGAAGAGGAGGAGAGGATGTTTTGGCATAGAGAGAATTTTGGATGAGAAGAAGTTGGCAAAGTCAGAGGGAGAAAGGGGAGAGTTTGTGGAAGGGTCAGAAGTAGGAACGGAAAGAAGGCGAGAGAGGGTCTGGAAAATACGGCGGGGGTGAGAAGCTTGTGAGTGGAGGAGGTTAGAATAGTAGGAGCGCTTGGCAGATATGAGGCAAGAGTCATAGAGAGAGTGATATGAGAAGTAGGAGGATTGATTAGTCAGAGAAGGGGATTTGAGCCAGCGTCGTTTGAGGCGACGGAGGAGGCGACGCATGGACAGAAGGTGAGAGTAGAGCCAGGGTTGGGAAGGTTTGTGACAGGGGGAGAAGGAAGTAAGAGGATAGAGTTGGTCAAGACTGGAGGATATAGAGGAGGACAGTGAGGAGAGGGCGTCATCGGCTGAAAGAGATGAGAAATCAGGGAGAGGGGGAAGGGAGGAAGAACAGGAGTCAAGGAAGAGAGAAGGGTTGAAGTTGCGGAGATCGCAATGAGAGAAGGAGGGAGGGGGAGGACAATGGGGAGGAGGGGGGAGTAATGGAGAAGGAGAGCAAGGCGTGGTTGGAGAGATAGTTGAGAAGAGACGATAAGGGGAGGAAGAGTAAGATGAGAGAAAGATGAGATCAAGAGTGGAGCCAGAGGAGTGGGTGGGGGGGTAGGAGGGGAGAGAGGAGATAGCAATCTAGTAAGGAGAGAAGCGGGGAAGAATGAGATGAGGTTGAGAGAGGGAGGTTGAAATCGCCAAGGACAGAGAGAGGAGTAGGGGAGGGAGAAATGAGAGAGAGAAAATGGTCCAGGTCTTCATAGAAGGAAGAGAGGGGGCCAGGAGGTCTGTAAATAATTAAGAAGGAGATTGTGTGAGGGTAAGTGAAGGATTTGAAGAGAAATTCAAAGGAGGAGAAGGTAGGGAGAGATAAGGTAGGGGAAGAGGAAAGATATTTATGGTGAAAAATGAGACTGACGCCGCCTTCGCGACCTGAGGGGTGTGAAACATGAGACAAGGAGGAAGAGGGGGTGGAGAGAGATGCAGGAACAGTGGAATTGAAGGGGGGGATCCAAGTTTTGGTGATGCAGAGGAAGTGTAGATTGAGTCGGAAGAACAGATCAAGGGCTGCAGTGGCTTTATTGCAGATGGATCGGACATTCCAGAGGGCAATGTTGATGATACTGGAGGGATTGACAGAGGGGAGGTGGATAAAACTAGAGCGAGAAGGGATTGCGCGAGTGGGAAGTGGTGGGCAGGGGGGAGGTGAGAGGGTGGATGGACATGAGGATGAGCGGAAGGAAGAGGAAGAGGAGGAGGGAGAGGAGGAGGGAGATGCATGGAGGCCGCCGAAGGGAAAGGCAGGTAGAGTGCATGACAAGAAGGGGATAAGAGTAAGTGCTGGTGGCCACACAGCAGAGTGTCCACAATTAGAGTAGGTATCAGGAGCTGTTGCAGGTTCAGTAGAGGGGAGAGAGAGTGTGAGAGGGCTGGGGAGGGTGAGGTCTTTGAGAAGAAGGATGGGTAGTCACAGTAGTTGAGTGGGAGTCCAGGCAGTAGAGTGAAGGTTGCAGCAGCAGAGCGTCCAAGGATGGATTGGTGAGGGTAGTGGGATCCTTTGGAGTTCAGCAGCACAGCGTCGGAGAGGTGAGCACAGCAGGATCCTAGATTCGAAATTGCAGCAGGAAGCGATCAAGCGCAGTTGGTGAGATCAGCAAGATTCATGGGGAGGAAGAGCAGCAGAGCGTCCAGGGCAGTGAGGTGAGCAGCAGAGGGCAAGGAGGAGGCCCTGAGGGGGGTGGAGTAAGAGCCCTGGGCAGAGTGGGTGTAAAGGCAGTGGAGTGAAGGTTGCGGCGGCAGAGCGTCCAATGGTGGATTGGTGAGGATGGTAGGAACCTTTGGAGATCAGCATCAGAGCGTCCGGAGTAGTGAGGTGAGAGCAAGAGGAGGTAGGTAGAGGGATGATGCCTAGGTGAGGAGGAATGGGGACCTCAGACGGTAGGACAAGCACAGGAGGAATTGTCAGAGGGAAAGCCAGAGGACTGGGCAGGCAGAGTTACAGTCCGTTGCAGCAGGGCGAAGGCAGGATGGGTCACTCGGTGGTCTGCTACAGTACTGGGTTGAGCGCGACAGTAAGTCTTCCCCGGCAAGAAAAGAGGGGATAAATTCAGATATATGGGGGCTAAGGACTAAAGTGACAGTTGCGGCCCACAAGCATTTTATGAAAGTACGTGCGTGCAGACGTTTAAAAAAAGCTAGAGGAAAAGACCCGTCGATGTGGAAATACGTGCCGCCATTTTGGGAAAGAGTCATGTTGCCATAGAAATGTGCTTCTATCCAACGAAACGTAGCTGTATATTAATGACACTAATGACATTTCATTGTTGAAATGAAGCATGGTCACCGCAATCGCTTATGCAGACAAATTTGAAAGACAAATACATACAGTGGAATGGAGATGTAGACAAATGATGAAAGAAGAAGAATATTTGAAAAAAATGAAAAAAAGAACAAGCTGAACTGTCAATTCCTAAAAAAAAAAAAAAGAAGAAGAAACACAGTTAAAGAATTGCCAAGAAACTCACATTAAATATCCAGAACATGATAGCTCCCATCCAATTTTTGGCACAGCCAGGACATCTAATAAGTACATGGGAGCAGTAGCAAGACAGTTTTCAAGTTTATTTAAGATCTATTGGTGGAGCTAAGTTCAATGATGATTTAAAGGAAGCAACTCTACTAAATTGTGTGGGTGCAGAAGTTTTACGCATCTTTAGGACTTTACCTGATATAGTAGATGTTGTGGAGGGCTCTAGTGATTCAACTGCTGCAACAAGTGGTAATAGAAGATATGAGTCGGCATTCATAAAATTAATGAGACATATTGGCAACAAGACTAACATTGTCCTGGAACGGTACCAATTTTTCTCCAGGCGACAAAATAAAGGAGAGAATGTGGACACATTCATGGCAGCATTAAGAGGCCTGATATCAACATGTAACTTCACCGGTATAGCTGATGAGTACTTGAGAGATCAATTGGTTTTACAAGTTGCAGATCCTCGCATGCAACAGCGATTGTGGCAGGCAAAGGACCCAACTTTGGAACAGGCTATGGAAATAGCTAGATCAATAGAATTGGGAGAAAAATGCATGAAAGAATTACAGAGCAGGGCAGAGAATGTTGAGGTTCCAGTGAGAGCAGTATGTAGTCACCCTGCGAGGGCACTATGTAGTCACCCTGGGAGGGCAGTATGTGGTCACCCTGGGAGGGGAGTATGTAGTCACCCTGGGAGGGGAGTATGTAGTCACCCTGTGGGGGCAGTATGTAGTCGCCCTGCGAGGGCAGTATGTAGTCACACTGGAAGGGGAGTATGTAGTCACCCTGCAAGGCCATTATGTAGTCACCCTGCGAGGTCAGTATGTAATCACCATACAAGCATAGTATGTAGTCACCCTGTGAGGGCACTATGTAGTCACCCTGGGAGGGCAATATGTAGTCACCCTGCAAGTGCACTATGTAGACACCCCTGAAAAGCAGTATGTAGTCCCCTTGGGAGGGGAGTATGTAGTCACCCTGTGAGGGAAGTGTTAGGGAGAATTCTCACTTATGGCTAATTTCCCTCACCTAGTGAGTCACCCAGCAGCTTGACTGGACTTCTGGAGTTTATTTTTTTCCACTTGGTAAGAGTGAGAGCTTTCCCCCCACTCTTACCTATGTTTTGCTATGTGTTTTTACCTGTTTTTGTGATTATGGACTCTGAAGTACACCACTTCAGTAGCCCTCTTCTTTTTGTGTGTCACACAGCAAATTCAGTGCCGTGGCACAGGGTTGTCTTCGAGACTCCCCTCGACTCCATTTCTGAGGCGACTACCATCCCCCAGAAACGGGTAAAGTTACCATTAACTTTACTTAGTCAATCTACCACAGATCCAGTACACCCCATCTTCCATGGAGTACTGGAAAGGGTTAATTAGTATCTCTTTTTATCTGTACCTCCTAGAGCATTGTTTTGCTCTTTTAACATTTAGACTTGGCTGGTGGCAGTGGTATCTACCCTAACTTTTCTACCGCGATTATATTAGATAAACGTGGTACTGTTCTTGGCTATTATATTGGCCTCGAACTTAAACCCACTTGACCAAATCATCTTTCTTTTGGCTCCGGTTGGGTTTATTCACCATTTCTTTTTGTTAAAGTCCTTCTTGTGTTTTACTTTGCACGGCAAACTAGGTTCGCCTTTGTTGTTCACTGTCTTTTGGCGGGCTTCTGCTCAGAAGCCCTCCTCAAGGCGCCTGGGTGTCTAGGTGGGCTGAATGTGAGGGAGGGGTGTAGTCACCCCCTGCACAGGGTATCCTAGGAAACCCAAGTCACACTTTGGCATGATTGGCCAGGGTAGTTGTCCGGGCTGGACAACCCCCCTGCTGGGTGATTGACAGCCAGGCTGTGTGAATGGGGGTTTTTCGCATAAAAGGCAGCTCTCTTGGGCTAGAAGTCAGAGAGTCGCCACTGGAACTACAAGGAACCGAAGAGAAGAGGAGTGAACGACGGCTGCTGCAACTACCCCA
The DNA here is from genome assembly GCF_040938575.1 of Ambystoma mexicanum. NCBI lineage: Eukaryota > Metazoa > Chordata > Amphibia > Caudata > Ambystomatidae > Ambystoma > Ambystoma mexicanum. Next base: position 1,379,898,045 of record NC_090933.1, read on the forward strand.
TCCCTGTGAAGCCCCGCTGCAGTCCTGAGCTATCTACCCTTTAACGACTACGAGGAGACCCAGTCCGGAGTCTTCTTCCCTTGAGCCTGGTGGGGATAACCAGCTCATCTTCCACAGCCAGAGGATCCTCTTCCTTGGTCGAAATCGCTGCACACTGCGGTAGTGATCCGGATAGCCACCTGAAAAGCCTCTCCTGTTTTTAAGGAGCGCACCTTTTATTCCTCTTTGCTGCTGCCGGCTTCATCCCTGCGTGGTGCAGACCCACTTCAGACGTCCTCCTTCACAACGAAGCTCCAGGAATCATGGGCCTGCGGGAAACCAACAGGAACAACTGCCAGGGCATCAGCTGCACCATTGAAACAAGGTACTGTGTTCTACTTGAGGAAACTGGGTGAATCCCTTTTCTTCATGTCCAAGGCTTGCCCTTGTCTTCCCGCCTTCCTATAACTTTTGCTTCCGAACATTGACAATATCGAAGTACTTTTGGCTACGTTGAATCGTGAACTGTCTGACTGTGTGATCTTCGGCAACAGGCCCCGGTGTCTTTCGACCCTGGCTCCGGCCCTTTGACTTTTGAACTCCTGTCTCTGTGTTTGTTGATTCTGCCTGCCTAACCAAAATATTGCCTGTGATTTTCTTCTCCAACTCCCTCTGGGTATCTCAGGTGCTAAGTGTGTTTTTGCCCCGGTAGCATTTCATGTCATGGATACGCGTTTATTTAGTAGACCGAACTGTCAAAAAGTGATCGCAATTGTATTCGCGGTAACGTGTTTTGTTCGTAACACCGGTTCATTCAAACACAGGGTACTTACCTTGAGACTTACTGTACAAAGTGAATTGGTTAGTTGTAGTATATTTAACGTGTGGTTTTTATTTGAGTTTAATAGAAGTGTTGTGTTTATAACAAATGGTTTAAAAATAAATATACTTATATTTTTTACCTGAAACCTTGAGTAGTGTTTGCTTGAGTCACAGTAATGGTGGTCCCTTTGTGTAATCTCTGCTACTGCAGCTTGTTCTTGTTATGGTCCCCACAAGGCAGAGGGCCTTGCAAGACAAATGGATAGGACCCTTCAAGGTTGTGGGTAAACCTGGAGAGGTGAACTATATTAACCCCTTCCACTTGTTCATCTAAAGGTAAGCCTCTGAGGAGGTCAGGCATAGGTTCACTCTCCTCCTCCTCCTCCTCCTCCTGAGCTGAAGCTAGGAGCAAGGCTCCTATGTCAGGTCTAGAGACATAAGCCTTTAAACGGTTGGTGCAAAAGACTCTAGGCGCCTCCATAGGATTGCCTAAGTCCACCAGATAGTTCACCTCTCCAAGTTTACCCACAACTTTGAAGGGTCCTTTCCATTTGAACAGACTGCTTGACCCAACGGCTCAGAGTAGAACATAAAGAAAAGATGACATCCGTCACCACGTTCTCGCCTATCAGCAATGTACTCAGAAAAACGATCCTGACCAACTGGCATCTGTTACAAACCGGGACCTTTACACCGGAAACGCCGCATTTTGCATTCAAAAGGAGCAAAAACCTGAAGGATCATCTAGTGCACACGTACCCAATAGAGAAAATCAAGACCACACCTCAAACAACACTCTGGCACCTCCCACCAGTAGTAGGACATTTCCATTGTGGCAAGTGTTCAGTATGCCACCTGACACAAGATCAGAAAGAGATATCCCTAAATGGCACCCTATGGAAATATAGAACTTTCTCCAATTGCTTGACCAAATGGAGCATCTATATGATCAAATGCCCATGTAACCTTGTATACATAGGTAAGAGCAAACGTGAGGTCAGACAGAGGATATGTGAGCACAGGTCCTGCCTTAAAAGCGCCGTAGGGGACAAACCAATGGTGGCCCATTTCGTCCTCAAAAAACACAAACACACAGAATTGAGATGGTGTGTAATCCAAATCATTAACGCCACAGCCCGAGGGGGAGACAGAGACCTAGAACTGAGAAAATCACAGCAAAAATTGATACACCGTTTAGACACTGTAAAAGACGGTTTAAATGTTTCCATCGAGTGGAATTTGTTTTTCTGATTTTTTCTGATTATTCGGTTTGAATATAACCTGTAAGTTTTGTAATTTTGCCTGGTCCGAATATGTTCCCACATTGTTCCTCAAGCATACACCATTCTGTTCTCAAAAATATTTCTGAATGGTGTCTATAATTGAAGAAAATCTTAACTGATTTGTTCCAAATTCAGTCATAAAATGTGTTATGTTTGAATATGACCCTTAATTTTTGCAATATGCCTAATCCGAATGTGCATTAACATTGTTCATGTAGCACCATTCTGCTCTCTAAAATATCTCTGAGTAGTGTCTACAATCAAGGATAAGCCCAACTGAATTGCTCTGAATTCAGCTGGCACTCCCCTGCTACAGTATGAACTATACATGGCTTCTGCCATTTAGAGCCATGACTAGGTATCCCAGAGTATAGTCAGCTCACTTACTCACACACCAGGGCCCATTTAGAGTCCCGTGCAGTGAGTACACATTAGCCAGTGCTCATCCATTGACACAGCCTCCCCCAGAAGAGAGAGACGCGTCAAGCGTCATGTCACAACGGGATAGCGCAGACACTAATCGCATACGCATGCGCACGATATCCCCGGTCGCATAGTTATGACCCACGCTCCCGCATTCGGACCCCACGCATGCGCGGAGCTTCTGCCGCTGCATTGAGACACACGGCACTAGGAGCAAGCAGAAGGTAAACCCACAGCTCTACTCTCGAGCGAGCGCTTGTATATTTTGTTAGAAAGCACATGGTGAGCACTACACTGCACTGTAATTAAACAGAAGGCTCCCACACCAGTGTTTAAGCGCACACGAATCTTGGGATACGCTCCCTGTATACACACGAGCACTACGATAGCCACGTACACCGTAGCTCTCAGGCTACCTACGCACTACCTCCTAGGGCTACCTTAGTAATAGCTGCCGATAGCTAACACGGCACCAACACGGCACCTTTAAAATTAAGAAATGATGCCATCAAATACTAGAATCTAGTTGATGTAACAACTACATGTCCACACAGTGCTACTAGAGATGTATTCTCTCCTTAAAGCCACTCTGCTGAAGAAAAGACCTTAGTTCCCAGGATCCCATTTTCAAAGGCGCACAGAAGGCATCTCTCTTGAAGATTTGGAAACTTTTGTCCATACCTGCCACACTGTGAAGTAAAGGCCCAGGTAGGATATGTTGCAACACATTTTACAGGCACCAAATATCCCTGTAGAGACACACCCATTTTTTAACTTTAATTTCCCTACTTTTAGATGTTCCACCCTAGGGAGACATCAGTGACACTACTCAGAAAACGTCACCAGTCCTGAAGATGGCACTAGTACATCAACCTTTTACTATGTGCCAGAAACACCATCCAGTGTCGACTAGATAGATGTTTGGTCACCATGACCTCATTCTAAGTCACTGTATATACTAACCCACACTGTCAAGAATCGAATGCGAATGCAAACAGTTATTGTATTTTTTTTTTAAGATGCCTTACAATAAGGCTCCCTCGAAGTAACATAAAGTTACAGCGTTAGCCCTGCGAGGCTACTTTTAAATCACATGAAAAAATAAAATGTGTTGATGTGTTACATGCAAATTGGGTGCTGTTCTCAAATGTACCCGTCGTAAGTCACAATGTGTTAAATGTCTGTTGCATCTACCACCAGCCAGTGGTAGACAGGTGGGGTAGTCTATGTCCTTGTCTTTTTTTTAACCGCTATACCCCCTCATGACATAGGCCCCCCTTATCAAAAAAGAGGAACTACTCCCCATTTTTGAATACGGGCCTTAGCCACAGCCGGAGCGGTAACAGTCCTCATAGGTATGGCTTCAGGAAACCTAGTGGCATGATCCACTGCAACCAGGATAAACCTGTTACCTGAAGATGTGGGAGGATCAAGGGGACCAACAATGTCAATCCCAACCCTCTCAAAAGGAACTCCCACCACTGGGAGAGGCACCAGGGGTGCCACATTCTTGGGTCAATCCCGACCCTCTCAAAAGAAACTCCCACCACGGGGAGAGGCACCAGGGGTGCCACATTCTTGGGTCAATCCCGACCCTCTCAAAAGAAACTCCCACCACTGGGAGAGGCACCAGGGGTGCCACATTCTTGGGTCAATCCCGACCCTCTCAAAAGAAACTCCCACCACTGGGAGAGGCACCAGGGGTGCCACATTCTTGGCTCCACTCTTGCCAGAATTTTGGCAAGTGTGGCAGCTCCTGCAGAATTTGTCAACTTCTGAACCTATCTTAGGCCAGTAGAAGTATAAGGAGAGCCTTTCCCTGGTCTTTTTGAAACTCAAATGACCAGCCAAAGTTATCTCATGGGCCAACTGTAGGAACTGGAGTCTTTTTGCTAGGGGCACTACAATTCTTTTGCAGTCCCCAGGGATAGACTCAGTCGGTTTACTGTAGAAGAGGCCATCTTCCCAGCTCAACCTATGCTTTTCAACTTCCTGCCCATCAAGTTGAGAAGCTGCCTGTTGTCGAAGACCTTCGCAAGTAGGACACTCTCTTTGTCCTCTGCTGAAGTCTGCCCTGTTGGGTCCACCTTCTGCCAGTAAAGACTGCAGCTCAGGATGGTCAACAAGGTCAAGATCTCCAACCAGAGTAAGATCTTCTTCTAGATCTGATTCCTCAGTATCTAGTTGAACCATACAGGGTTGAACCTCACACTCAGCCTCAGCTGGTGGAGGAGTCACAGATGTGACTTTGGACAATCTTGGAGATGTCCTTGTGGGCACAGGAGTGCTTTCTGGTTTCTTGCTGGCAGACCTGGGTTTCTCCTTTGTCTCTTTCTGTCCTGCAATAGCAGTAAGTAAGTCCTGTGGACTTGGGGTGATAGTTTCATCTATCAAATCCCCAGGAGAGCCTCTCAAGTTTCTCTCCCTAGCAGACCTTGTGAGCTCCTGCTTCCTTTTGCTGGGAGGCCTGGGGGTACTGGACACAACTCCAAGAGTTTTAAGGTCATTACCCAAAAGGACTCTCTCAGGCACGTTATTTAGCATACTTACAAGTATTCTGACAGTCATGTCATTGCACTGGATGAGAGCTGGTAACTGGGGAACCATTTGCACAGGGCCCCCAGCTAACTTGATTAGGTGTGTGGGTGCCTTATCAACATCCTCCACCTTGAAAAAACATTGATCAACCACAGTTATGCTGGCTCCAGTGTCTCTGATGGCAGGGTTTTCCTGACCATTCACAAGAACACTATCTTTGTAATACTTTTTAGTATTATCTGGGATTGAGTTATAGACATCTAAGTTCTGTTGTTCCCAAAGACCCAAGGACACTAAAGAAACACTGGCTGAGACTCTTATGGGCTCATCAGCTAGTAACTGAAAGTTTCCACTGGCTATAGGTACTTCATCCACCTGGGAGAAGGCTAAGGAGAGAGTGTGGATCCCTGAAGGTTTACCCTTACATCTGGGATCTCCTTTCACATGGTCAGTTGACCCACAAACAAAGCATTTACCAAATGCTTTATTGAATGGGGGGTTGTTCTGACCTCCATCTGGTTTGGGACCAGAGGGTACACTAGCCTGATTCGGTTTCCCTTGTGGCTTACCCTGGTTATGTTTGGGGCCCTCTTTTGGATTGGAATTATTGGAATTCTCGTTGTTGTCCTTCTTTGGCTGATTTTCCTCATCCTTCTTATGAGTTGCCCCAGAATCCTTGTGAGTAGCCCTGTTGACAACATTTAAGTCAGCAGCCTTAGTTAACTTCTTAGGATCTATCTCCTTGGAATCATCCAAGTGCTGTCTAAGCTCAGGAGAGCAGACATCAAAAATAGACTCCAACATTACAAGATTCCTCAAACCTTTATAAGAGTTCACTTTGTCACCCTTAACCCAGGTTTTTCAAACATTCACACACCCAAGTAGCCCAAGGGGTACCATCATGCTTTTTGAGGGTCCTTAACCTCTTAAGGTACTGGGAAGGGGTCTTCCCAAATTCAGCTATTAATGCTAGCTTCACACACTCATAATCCTGTTTATCCCCCTCCCCCAACTCCATTACAGCATCACTTGCAACAGGGGGAAGCCTAGAGAAAAGCCAAGGAATCAACTGATTCCCTGAGATACCTTGAATCCCATGATTGTACTCAAACATTGCTAACCAATCCAAAACAACAAGTTTAGTTTCATACGTACCAATCATTTCCTTTGGCATACAGGGTCTCTTAGGGCTGGCAGACCTAGAAGACTCTGGGAGAGAAACATTTTCCAAGGACAATTTCTTCATTTCAAGAGCATGAGCCATCTCCATTTCTCTGAGCCTTAATTCTTGATATTTCATGGCAGTTTGTGCTTCAAATCATTTCACTTCTAATTCAAGTCTCATTTTCTCTAGTGCAATAAACTCAGGAGTGAGTGTAGGACCTGGTTGTGGTTGCTGAGCAGGCAAGGGGTCGGTAGGAACTCCTAACAAAGGGTTATCTACTTCTTCTTCAACACTCAGAATCAGAAACATCACTATTCACATTTGCTGGGGGGTGGGAGGGTAGGCCCTTCTGACCCACTCTCCAGACTTTGTTTTCCCAATAACTTAGCAACCAGTTCAGATTGTTTTTCTTTACCAGAGAGGCTCCTCTCTCTACACATGGTTCTCAGAACCTCAGCAGTATAGAGTAACAGACCCTCTTCAGTGTAGCTTTCCATATTTGACATGATTTATATATAATAGAGTGTTAGGCAGTTAATAGTTAATAGAGTGTTAATACTGTTAGGCAGAATCCTGTGCAGTGCCCTTAGGGACCACTACACACAATTAAGACCACAAGTGGCAATACAGGTTCACCTTTGGTACAAGCCTGTGCTACACTGTTAAAGTGGTAGCAGTAGCGGAGCAGCCAGACTTATCTCAAGAGTAAATGAGCAGTAGTAGAGATTACACAAAGGACCACAATTACTGTGACTCAAGCAAAAACTGACTCAAGGTTTCAGGTAAAAAATATAAGTACATTTATTTTAAACCATCTGTTCACAAAACACTTCACTTCTATAAATTCAAAACCATACCTAAAATACACTACACACAACCAATTCCACTTGTTCCAGCAAATTCAAGGTAAGTACATCAGGATTTGACAGACCGGTGTTGCAATACTAATGCGTACCCGCGAATAGAAATGCTCACGAAGTTAAAAACTCTTTGTACTTTACATTTTCAAACAAGGGAAAAGTGGATCAAATCACAGTCAATACTTTTGTCAAGGCAAGGGAATTGGAGGACTCGTTCAAAGATACAGATTAAAGTCAACAGGCCTGCGCCAGTGTCAATGGAGCAGATGCTCAGTTGCCGAGGATCACACATTGAACAGTTCGAGATTCGAGATGCCAAGAGTACTTGGATATTGTCAGATGGAAGGAAAAGTTATAAGAGGGAAGGAAGAAGGAACAAATCTTCGAGGAGGAGAAGGGTTCACCCCGAATTCTCCCTAACACATGCGATTTCACTGGCGCGAGCAGGGTACGTGGATTCCGGGGTACGCGAGTGAGCTTTACACACGATTTTGCTGGCGCGAGCGGGGTACGTGAATTACGGGGTACGCAAGTGAGCTTTACACACAATTTTGCTGGCACGAGCGGGGTACGGGGATTCCGGGGTACTCGAGTGTGCATTACATGCGATTTCACTGGCGCGAGCGGTGTACGTGGATTCCGGGGTATGCAGGTGTGCTTTACACGCAAATTGGCAGTGCACACCCTACCGGGTGTGCCCTTCCCATGCCCCGCAGGCATCCCACACCACAGGGGGACCCCTGCAACCCCTGACCATGCCCCACAGGCAGTCCATCCACCCTGACCATGCCCTGCAGGCAGCCCATCACCCCTGGCATGCCCCGCAGGCAGCCCACACCACAGGGGGGGCCCCAGCAACCCCTGACCATGCCCCGCAGGCAGCCCATCCACCCTGACCATGCCCCGCAGGCAGCCCACACCACAGGGGTACTCGAGTGTGCATTACATGCGATTTCACTGGCGCGAGCGTTGTATGTGGATTCCGGGGTATGCAAGTGTGCTTTACACGCAAATTGGCAGTGCGGGCCCTTCCGGGTGTGCCCTTCCCATGCCCCACAGGCAGCCCACACCACAGGGGGACCCCTGCAACCCCTGACCATGCCCGCAGGCAGCTCATCCACCCTGACCATGCCCCACAGGCAGCCCACACCACAGGGGGACCCCTACAACCCCTGACCGTGCCCTGCAGGCAGCCCACATGGCACCATGCACTTGTGAGCCTCAACACATGCCCCCCCACCAGTGACAGCACCTGCCAGCAGGCCCCAACTCATGTCCCCCCACCAGTGACGGGCACCTGCCAGCAGTCCCCGACTCATGTCCCCTCACCCCACCACCATTAACGGCAACCTGCCTGCAGGCCCCGACTCATGTCCCCTCCACGCCACCCCCATTGATGGCAAACTGCCAGCAGGCCCACACTCATGTCCCCTCCACCCCACCCCCATTGACGGCAACTTGCCAGCAGGCCCTGACTCATGTCCCCCCACCAGTGACAGGCACCTGCCAGCAGGCCCCGACTCATGTCCCCCCCACCAGTGACGGGCACCTGCCAGCAGGCCCCGACTCATGTCCCCCAACCCCACCCCCATTGACGGCAACCTGCCAGCAGGCCCCGACTCATGTCCCCCCACTCCACGCCCATTGACGGCAACCTGCCAGCAGGCCCCGACTCATGTCCCCTCCCCCACCCCCATTGATGGCAACCTGCCAGCATGCCCTGACTCATGTCCCCCCCACCAGTGACGGGCACCTGCCAGCAGGCCTTGACTCATGTCCCCCCACTCCCATTGACGGCAACCTGCCAGCAGGCCCATACTCATGTCCCCTCCACCCCACGCCCATTGACGGCAACCTGCCAGCAGGCCCCGACTCATGTCCCCTCCCCCACCCTCATTGACGGCAACCTGCCAGCATGCCCTGACTCATGTCCCCCCCACCAGTGATGGGCACCTGCCAGCAGGCCCCGACTCATGTCCCCCCACCAGTGACGGGCACCTGCCAGCAAGTCTCGACTCATGTCCCACCACCCCCATTGACGGCAACCTGCCAGCAGGCCCCGACTCATGTCCCCTCCACCCCACCCCCATTGACAGCAACCTGCCAGCAGCCCCCGACTCATGTCCCCTCCCCCATTGATGGCAACCTGCCAGAATGCCCCGATTCATGCCCCCCCCACCAGTGCGGGCACCTGCCAGCAGGCCCCGACTCATGTCTCCCCCACCCCACCCCCATTGCTGGCAACCTGCCAGCAGGCCCCGACTCATGTCCCCTCCACCCCACCCCCATTTACGGCAACCTGCCAGCAGGCCCTGACTCATGTCCCTTATCCCCATTGACGGCAACCTGCCAGCATGCCCCGACTCATCTCCCCCCCACCAGTTACGGGCACCTGCCAGCAGGCCTTGACTCATGTCCCCCCACTCCCATTGACGGCAACCTGCCAGCAGGCCCATACTCATGTCCCCTCCACCCCACCCCCATTGACGGCAACCTGCCAGCAGGCCCCGACTCATGTCCCCCCACCAGTGACGGGCACCTACCAGCAAGCCCCGACTCATGTCCCCCCACCCCACCCCCATTGACGGCAACCTGCCAGCAGGCCCCGACTAGTGTCCCCTCCACCCCACCCCCATTGATGGCAACCTGCCAGCAGGCCCCGACTCATGGTCCCCCCCACCAGTGACGGGCACCTGCCAGCAGGCCCCGACTCATGTCCCCCCACCCCACCCCTATTGACGGCAACCTGCCAGCAGGCCCTGACTCGTGTCCCCTCCACCTCACCCCCATTGATGGCAACCTGCCAGCAGGCCCTGACTCATGTGCCCCCCCCCCAGTGACAGGCACCTGCCAGCAGGCCCTGACTCATGTCCCCCCACCCCACCCCTATTGACGGCAACCTGCCAGAAGGCCCTGACTCATGTCCCCCCAAACACCACGTCATAACAATACAGACCCATGGCCCTGATGCCAACCCAAATCCCACCCACCCAAAAACTCCAGTACAAACACGCAACCATCCACTGCACCCACTCCCTAGTAAATTACCCATGCCATGAGAGTCTAAAAAGAACCCATGAATAAATGTTCTACAGAGCCACACAGTGGCAACACTTGACTTAGCCAATGCTCATAGAGACATGCACGAAACCAATGAGAGAAAACCATGCAAATAATATAGATCCAATAAATGCATTAAGTGTAACATGTAAACTCAAAATCAAAAGCACACATGAAAATGGAAATTATTCAGAGTCAGTATGATTAAAAAAAATTAAATCCAAGAAAAAAGTAAGATCTATGAAAAGCCAAATGAAAAGTGGTCCATCGCCAATGTCCAAGAAACGAAATCCAAAGGTCAAAATAAAAAAAAACATTACTCCATGGGTCCAAAAAATTAAAAAAACATGACTCCATGGGTTCAAAAAAAGAAAGAAAGTATGTACATGTCTTCAACTATTGACAAAGAAAGTCACAAGGGTCCCTGATCTCCAGAAGAAAGACAACCTATACAAAAGCCAATAAAAAACATAACTATGTACAAAAAGGTGGCGCAAAGTCCAGGCACTCCAAATAATAAGAAAATAAAATGAAACATATGTGTAAAGAACTATGTACAAAAGCGGCGGGCCAGTCCCACGGCTCACTTGGTGATGTTCCGGGGCAGGGCATCGTCGAACTCCACGTCGATCATCCGGAGGCGGGCCTGTTCCCTGGCCTCGAGGTCTCGCAGGGATGCAGCCATGGTATCCACAAACTCCCTGCGAGTTTCCTCGAGGCACTCAGCCAGCCTCAAAGCCCGGTTCATGGAGTTCTCCGCCATGGCCATCCTGAGCCGTGCCCTCGCCGCCCGCTGCCGCTCCGCATCTATCTGCTGGCCCAACCGCTGCCACACGGAAGACACTCCCAGGCCTGGGTCCTCCTGCCCCTCGGCCGATGCCTGCCGCCAGGTGTTAGGCAGAATCCTGTGCAGTTCCCTTAGGGAGCACTACAGAAAATTAAGACTACATGTATAGGCAATAAATCCCCTTTGGTATCAGTCTGTACCACAAAGATTTAGCTGGTAGCTGTGGTTTAGCAGTCAGACTTATCTCAAGAGGGAGATGAGCAGTATTCAGGGTTTACACAATAGGTCTACAATACTATGAAACAAGGAAACACTGACCAAAGATTTGTATCAAAAAGAATATATATATTTATTTTACACACCCTGATGTGCACACAAATCACTATTCTTAAAGTAAGTTAAAACAGTCAGGAAAAGTGTACACAACTCCCTATTTAAATTGTAGACAAGTTTGAGCAAGAGTGAAAACTGAGCAAAACGGCACAGTGTTAACTAAGCAGAAATGGCACTCTAACAATTTCTTCAGAGGGAGGGAAAGAACAAGTTATACAGGTTTAGACTCCGAAAACACACCAACACTTCCCAATTGGATTGTGAACAAGTTAAGCAAGGCAGCACCGTAGCATCAACAGTACTTTGGTGAAAATCGAGCAAAATGGCACTTCAGCAATATGTAAAGGGGAAGGAAAGTGGTTATAAGCGTTTTAGGTGCACCAACACATTTCTTGAAGAGAAAGAATCTAGAGAAGGTAGTTGCAACAGATTTAGCCAGAGTCAGTGGTACAAGGCAAAGTGCCTAGGTTCAAAATGTTCTAGTAGCTACAGTCAAGTCTTTGTTAAACGATTGAAAAGGGGGTTGCAGGACGTAGAAAGATAATGTTAGACGAAAAGGCGGCCAGCCCAGAAGGTAAGTAAAGGATTTAAAACACCTTTAGCAATACCCAGTGAAAAGGGAGGCCTGGTAAAACAATGTACCTTGAAAGTGGAAGAGGCTCCTGCGGTGGCAGTAGTTCCTGGCAGTTCCTGCAGTTCGGGAGATCCAGCAGAGGAAGAGAGGCTCTCGTCGTGGAGGGAGGTTCGAGTTACTGCACTGCCCAGGGATGAAACCAGCCACGGTGCTGCCAAAACAGAATAAAAGGTACGCGCCTTTAAATCGCGGTCCGGGTGGATGGGTGCCTGGCTATCCGGTCTCCTAGTTCTTGGCACTGGCGATTCGACCAAGGCAGGTCCTGGAAGGCGATTGGCGAACTGGTTGGCCCCACCAGCTCAAGAGAAGAAGACTCTTGCAGGTGAAGATCTTCTCGAGTCGTTGGAGAAAAGTGGTGAGGTTCTGCAGCAGGGCTTCACCGGTGGTTCAGTCGTTGCAAATGTCTTTGGCTTCTCTCCTCTTCGGCTTCTTAGTTCCAGTGGCGACGTCTTGTCCTCCAGTCCTCAGGACCCTGCTTTTATGCAGCAAGACCCCCATTCATACAGCCTAGCTGTCACTCACACAGTGGGGTGGCTCTCCTGGCGGGAGAACCCCCCAGCCTATCAGGGCAGAGAGCGACTTGGGTTGCGTAGGAAACCCTGTCCAGGGTGCCTATTCCCCCTCCCACCCATCCTGTCTACCCCAGACTCAGTGGCGCCGAAAGGAAGGCTTCTGTGCAGAAGCCCACCAAAAGGACGAACAAAGGATCCCCGACCTGGGTTAGGATTTCAGAGAAAGACACGAGAAAGAAATATTATTAAAGTTCTGTCAATAAAAACCTACCGGAGTAAAGTTAATATTAAAATAAACCGGCGGTATGTTAGAGGCTGTCAGTAAAAATGGTAGCCTCGAACAATGTGAAAATCCCATAGGAAAATATTCACAGTCGAATATTTACGGTAGTAACCACTGCCATCAGCCAGAAACTTTGGAGAGCAGCCAGAAACTTTGGAGAGAGGACTGTACGGTACCCCCTCGAAAATGAACACTAGGGAAAAACTATTAACCCTTTCCAGTACTTCCATAGTAAGATGGGTTGTACTGGTTTAGTTCATAATTATTGACTAGTAAAGTCAATGGGGTCTTTACATACCCTGGGAGACAGTAGTCAGTCCCAGGGTATGAAGTCTATGTTTGGGGGTCGCTACGACACCCCTGTGGTACGGCACTGAGGGTGCTGTGTAACACACATGTTAAAAGGATTATTCCTATGAGGGTGAGAAAAACCCCATAGACCATAAGCACACGATAGCCTAAAACACATACTAGCAATATGTCTAAGAGTGGGATAAAAGTGTCTCACTCTTAGCAGGAGAAAAAAAGAAACCCTTCAAATCCAGCAAAGCTGCTGGGGGACTCTATAGGTAAGGGAAATTAGCCTTAGAAGAGAATTCTCCCTAACACAGGGATGTTGATGGCCCCGAACCATGATGCCTAACACGCTGAGCCTGCTGCTACCTCCAATACATCTGCCTCTGCCACCAAAACGGTCTCCGGGCTGATGGAGTCCCCTGGCGGTGTTGTGCACGTGCCCTGATTGTTGATGCCTGCACGTCCTCCATTTGCTGGGGTCCAGTTAGTGGGGTGGCCACCCCTGCTGGCCTCCGATTCCCGACTGTGGCAGGGATGTGTTCTCTACCAGCCTGGCCGCTGGCTCAGGGGCAGATCCACAGGCAGCCAAGGTGATACTTGGGCGGGAATATGGCATGGAGGACAACTAGGTGCAAAGGGGGTTCAGTTGAGGAAGGGGTCGCAACACCCTCCAGCACACGGAGGAACCTAGTGCCGACGACCCGTACTAGTAGGTCGACGCGCCCAAACAGGTATTCGAAATGATGTGCATTGTCCTGATGAGAACCCTGCACGTCATCCAAAAATACCACATGCGCGCAACGCCAACCCAGCCAGGACAGGCTCAACCCGGTCACAGATTGCCACGTCCGCAGGGAGAGGAAGGCCAGTTGTTGTTCGCACATACCCACCCTGAAAACGGGTCTGGACGAAGGCATCCCTGCTGGTGCTGGATGATGCAGTCACAGGATCAGGGACAGGATTACACACAGGCACCTGCGTGCCGGCCTGTGCTGCCTCCTGTCCTTGCCCCTGGACTGCACCACTAGCACCAGTGGAATCCCCCCTTCCAGGCCCTGTGCGTCGGGCTGTCACAGCCTCCTCCTCAACCAAACCCCCCACCAACCTGGATGACTCTGTGCCGTCTTCCTCCATAGGCCCCTGTGAGGGCTCAGCTGCCCCTTCTGCTGCCAAGAAGTCTGCCTCCAACCTCCGCCTCTTGGACCTTTCCACGGCAGCTGCAGCCATGGACGCAGCACCAGACTCCTCACTCCCGGAAGATATAATAACCTGGGAGGGGAACTGGGCCTTCATAAGGGGCCTGGACCTGAAGTCCTCCTAGCGCTTCTGGATGTGTTTCAAGTCATGGGTTGCCACCCCCCCCACGTTGATGGCAACCACGATGTCCGACCAGGTCCTCTTCCGTCTATCCTTGTCGGTGCACGGTCGTCTGAAGAGGGCATTAAGCCCCAGGACTTGCTCCACCAGGATGTCAATTTCTGTGGCTGAGAAGGTGACAACCCTATGCCTCTCTGACTTTGGGTTGCCAGTGGTCTCATATGGTGTTTGCCCTGACATGGCAACCTCAGAGGCAGGTGTGGGTGGAACAGCAGTCGGGAGTCTTCTGTTCCAGCAGGGGTGGTTGCAGCAACTGGACCCCTGCAGATGGGTGATGTGCAGGCAGCAAATAGCAGGGCACATGGGCAGCAGGCAGGCAGCAGCAGATGGTTCGTGGGAGGCTGCTCGGGGCTCTCGGGGGCAGGAAAATGGCCTTCCGGGCAGGAGCGTGGTCTTCCGTGTGCTGTCGCATGGCCAGCTTGATGCAGAGTGAATCTGCACGTGAAAATCAGCACGTTTGCTTGAAAATCGAGGAAAGGCTCTTTGCGTGTAAGTGTGAAAGTGACATGGCATGCGTAGGCGTTGCTGTGCACAGGGGTTAAAGTTCCCCGTAGGATGCCATTTTCTTGTACATGCTTTTTGTGTAGAGCAAGCGTGTGATTCTTGTACTTCTTGTGGATTGACACGCGTTTACTTCACAACGGTTGCAGAGCGTACTCCTTGTTTACTGCGGCAGAGCTCAATTCTTCATTTGGCGGGGGTGTTGCCAAGGCGCACACGTGTGTCTTTTTTCTGTTTATTTTCCAGGCAGACGGTGAGTCGCGCACTTATTTTTCCACTCTGGTGCCCCTGTGTGTCATGTACCCATTCAGAGGACATTGTAGCCTGAGTGTACCACGCGTATGCATTTTTTGTGCAACAGCGTACTGCGGGTCCTTCATTCCATGCACGTGGGCTACCGAGGGGTCGCGTGCATGTTTGTTGTTGTTTTTTGGGTGGCCTGTCTTTTTTCCACAGGGGTCGCAGACAGCCTTGCAAGAGCACAGGGGTACCTATTCCATTTAGTACCCTGCTCCCTTGACCCCAATTGCCCAGGACAACTGTTTTCTGCACCTCCCATTCGCACAAGTACATCAGTGCCATGGTTGGGAGGCGACCAAGTGGTAAGGGAGGCAAAGGTGGCCAACCTTCAAGAGGTGTCAGCGGTAGGGGACGTGGCCAGGGTGAGCAGGGTGGCCAGGGTGGCCAAGATGGCAGTGGTGGGCAACGTGGGCAGGGTGGTTCAAGAGGACAGTGTGTCCAGGACCATTCAGGGACATAGGACAGGCATAGGATGACTCAAAGGCTGACTTCCGTGTCACAAAGTCCAAGCCACGTGTAGCGGTGAAAGTTGCTGTCACCAGGCCACGTGGATCTGGGGCAGCAATGTCATCTGCTGCCCCGAGTAGCCAGGGTGAGGAAGCTGCAGGGGCAGCTGCAGCTCAATCCACCCCGGCTCTGAGTCACCCAGCCAGGACAATGTTGGTGCCGGACCCTCACACCAAGGCAGTTGTGCCGCTTGGTCCTGGCAACAGCACCCAGCAGCCAATGCCTGCAGAGAGACCTTTGGTCATCGTGCCATTGCCTGCTTCCATTGGCCAGTCCACCTGCGCTTCAGCCCCTACAGACCAGAGCAGCGTAAACCACTCAGGCTCTGCACCACCTCTCAAGAGGAAGAAGCGTGCTCTTGAGGAACAGGCTGGGACCTCAGACACGGCTTGCCCCTTCCGGTACATCAAGGAAGCAGAGTTTCAATAATGTAGAACTAGACGCACTTGTGGGCTACGTGTTGGAACATGGTGGTGATGGCAGGGTGCAAGACTACGCCTGCTCAGCGTAGGGCCCACTGGCAGACCATCGCGGACCACATTAGTTCCTTTGGATTTGTGAAGCGCACAGCTGATGATTGCTCAAAGCGTTGGAATGACCTCAAACGCAGAGCAAAACATAAGCTGGCTTCTAATTATGCGGATGAACTCACAGAACATGAGGCAGTCGCTGGAGAGTTCATCGCAGATGATCATATTGAAGGCGTGGGTGTCCTACCAGATCTTGAGACAATGTCCGGTGAGTGCCCAGTCGTGTGTGTCCAGACCATGGGCCTCATTACGACTTTGGAGGTAGCCATGGCGCTACTAGCGCCATGGCTGCCTCCAAAATCGGGTCCGGGTTCCCTGAATGGGGAATTACCGGGCCATTCCGAGTTTGGAGGGCCTGATAATTCCTCCTACTAGTAACCCGGGCCCGGACCTACCCCAGTCCCATTTGAGCCCCCATAGGGCTCAATGGGAATGGGAGTGGGAGCTAACAACGGGCCGATTACGACCGGCCGGTTGTTAGCTCCCTGGTCCCCTCGCGGGACCCGGTAATGACGCCTGGTTTTACCAGGTGTCCTTACAGGGTCCCGCGAGGGGCCTCGTAATCTTGCGGAATGGGTTTAACGGGTCGGCCTCCATTAGCGGAGGAATTTTCTCTGAGCTGTTTTCTATGAAGAAATTACACATTCAATGATGTGGTACACCAACCCATTTTGAATATAGGCAACTTATCCTGACCAATCGTGACATGATTTTTTATCTTAAAGATTTGATCTCGTAGATTTCCATATGATCTAAATGTGATCTATGTATGACCATTCTTGTCTGTTGACTTTGATATTGACACCGCCATATAAAAGTATTGCAATCTGTACATATCTGTACCTTGTAATTGTTCACTCCCTTGACCGTGTAGCTCTAGGTATGCTTGGACAATCACATTAGAGAATATCATGATTTTTTTCCCTGTGTCATGTATTACTCTTCATTGGTGACTACATCTATGAACATCGTAGTTAAATACTTAACCATCGTTCCAGTGAATTTGTCTGGATGAAAGATTATGCATTTCAATAAATATAATTGTATGGTATAATGCAGTGGTCAACGGTAAGCCATTGAGCCGCCTGATACCTCTGCTGATCCGGTCAGCCCCGGTTTAACATAGTCTCCCCTATATGCCCCCTTCTCTGGTCGTGTCACGATCCTGCTCACCTGCCACCCAACACCGCTTCACGCGCCTCTTCCTTTATTTCCTTGCTTTACCGCTGCAGTTTTGTACTAATCTAATTCCATGTTCCATTCCAGATTTTGGATTAAACCAGCAGATGCATTCTGGGACATGTAGGCTGTCCAAAAGGCAGAGGGCTGGAGGAGGCATATGAAATACATTTGTTTGCAGCAAGCTACTGAGAGCTGCAGAGGGCCTGATTGCATTCACCTGTTCCAAGCTACTGCAGGCTCGGCTGCAGAGAGCTGGAGAGCACTTGATTAGAATCCACTGCTGCTACTGCTGCAGGCTACTGAAGCTAGGGCTGGGCTTAATTGAACACAGCTGCCAGAGTTTGCAATCAGCTCCACCCTGCTGGCCTGCTGGCTGGGAGGACCTTTATAAACTCAATCTGAACAGAAGCAGTTGTCAGTCAACTGCTTTCTCTGGGAGTTCGTGCTGGTGCTCCTGTTACTGGTTTTTGACCTTTCCTGGAAATCCTCTTTTGGCCTTTGATTCTTGTTGCTGTTGATGCTTGCAGCTCCCTCTCCATTTTGCTGCTGCCTTTTGCCCTGTTTCTTTGGGCTCCCACTTGGTGGCTCTGCCGCACTCTGCTGCCTTCCGCCCTGCTCCTCTTGGCTCCCACCTGACGGCTCTGCCGCACTCCGCTGCCTTCCGCCCTGCTCCTCTTGGCTCATACCTGATGGCTCTGCTGCACTCTGCTGCCTTCCACCCTGCCCTTCTGGGCTCCTTCCTGGCGGCTCTGCCGCACTCCGCTGCCTTCTGCCCTGCTCCTCTGGGCTCCCACCTGACGGCTCTGCCACACTCTGCTGCCTTCCGTTCTCCTCCTCTGTGCTCCTACCTGACGGCTCTGCTGCACTCTGCTGCCTTCCGCCCCGCTCCTCTGGGCTCCCACCTGACGGCTCTGCCACACTCCGCTGTCTTCCGCCCTGCTCCTCTGGGCTCCCACTTGACGGCTCTGCCGCACTCCGCTGCTTTCCGCCCTGCTCCTCTGGGCTCCCACCTGATGGCTCTGCCGCACTCCGCTGCCTTCCGCCCCGCTCCTCTGGGCTCCCACCTGACGGCTCTGCCGCCCTCCGCTGCTTTCCGCCCTGCTCCTCTGGGCTCCCACCTGATGGCTCTGCCGCACTCTGCTGTATTCCGCCCTGCTCCTCTGGGCTCCCACCTGACGGCTCTGCCGCACTCCGCTGCCTTCCGCCCCGCTCCTCTGGGCTTCCCTGCCTGGCAGCCTTGCCACACTCCTCTTCCTTCTGCCCTGTTCCTTTGGGCTCCTTGCCTGGCTTCCTGCCTGTTCCAACTTCTGATATCCTATCTTGTCCTGTACCTGGTTATTTCTTCCAACACTGCTTTCTACTTGTATACATCTTGGTCCACTGTGGTGTCTCTACTTGAATCCGTTTTACAGTCTGACCCTGGGTTGGTCTCCGTTCAGATCGGATAAGGGAAGACTTCTGTTGCCTTCACGTAGTCCGTTGAAGTCATATCTGCCTCAGTATATGGTCTTTCAGTTTTACCCTTGCACTGAGTACAACAGTTTCCTTGGCACGCCCAAGTCATGACGTTGCTGTATGAATGTTGTTAAAATTAAGCTGCTGGTACCTATCCCAAGGGCTTTCCTTAATCCCTGGAGACCCCTTATCATATTCCAGTACACCCTTATTTCTGATCAATCCGTATTGCCCAGTGTACTTGCTTGTCTTTGCCTTTTCTCTGTCTCTTTCTTTACAGCCTTCTCCTGCAGTTCCTGTGAATACCTGTTTCAACTAACAGCTTGGTATGTACCTTTAATCTGTTATTTGCGAGCATTGTCTCTGGAATCTCCCTTAATCTACTTGCATACAGGGAGAGAGAGCCTCTGCCCTGTGCTCTCCGTCTAGACTTGTGACAGGTTGCCCCACTGTCTTCCACTCATTTTCCTCCATACTCATTTGGTTTAGCACTCCGTACCTCAGTTTGGAGATCCTTTTGGATATTACGTTTTTAACATCTAATAATTCTCTTTATTAATATTCTTCTGGGTGCATTTGGGCCCCTTAACCGTTTTACCAGCTTCTACCACTTTGCCTTTTTGTTTGGTAGATTTCTTACACTACACCCTATGGAGTACATCTCATCCTACACGTTTCCAAGATAGAGGCTAGCGACGCACAGCTGTTTTAGTGCCCTCTTTCATTTCTACTTGACTACCATATCACTTTACAAATATGGCGGCCTGCACCTCCGGCATAGACCGTCTCCCTGGTAACGATCGCGCAGAGATTCTGCTTGCCGATTCCTGCCTACAAGTATCCCGTCTGCAGACGAAATAGGTATGCGATCCGAAGCCTTTTGAGCCCTAGTAGAAGTGGTGATTTCCACCCACACATTAGCTACCACATGCCCAGCCTACTCTTCATATGTTCTCTACTTCGCAGTGCACCTCCTGCTTTAGAACACTGCTAATGCTCGGCAACCGCAACACATGTGGGCGTCGCCGTCTCCAAGGCCACTCCTTTCCGAGATGATCCTTGGGTTCCAGAAGCCTATGGACGGAGGTACTTGATTGCTTCCCATTGACTCTAGCATACAGTCGTGCCGATCTATATTTAGGCAACTTTAAAGTGTGGCTGTTTCCCTTCTGGACCCGTATCTCTTACTTTCACAGTTTCCCTGACATACTCTGGATACTCTGACCTTGTCAGGACTACTCGTGAATTCGACTTTTGACACCAGCTTCCACAGGACATCCAGACCATTCCCTTCCAATAGCTCCGTGATGAGGTAATGCACGCAGCATTCCAGATACTTGTCACCTTACATGGTTGTATTTACATATAAGTGCCACGTTGCACCGGTTTGTCCGTGTCATAAGAGCCTATTTGTGATACTATTGGTCTGTGCCAGTTTAGCACATCTGTTACACTTCACTTCTCTCTAGTTACAGTCTAGATTAGGTCTTTGGGAAGGTCCGTCCCGTACTGTCTGCCACTACTAGATGTACCTTATTACCTCTTTTAAGACTATACCATTTTCCCACAGCACTCATTTGTCTTGAATGACATCCGAACTTGAAACCTTGTCTTCTCGACCGGACGCCATCATAGAGTTGGCGTGGAATACTACACCGTTCAGCGGTGAGTTTGATTCCCACGTTACTTCATTTTGATCCCTTCCTTTACTTCACTCCCCTCTCCGGGACTGGAACTTGTCCATGGGCACTCATTCATTACTTTACTACCGGTCATAGTTCACTGACTCACTAGACTGAATGCCACCCACCTGGTGTATTCTCTGTACCGCCCCCTTTTGAGTATGCATGTAACTGTTTTCTCCATTTCAACCTCTAGTCATTTACATTATGACTTTGTTTGGTGCCTCGATTGTGACCCTAACGAGGTTGGTTACCTTTATTATTTATAAACAGCATTAGAATAACTTTTTCCTGAACCATGGCTCAATCGCTTTGCTCCTGACCAACGTTATATCAATATTTGTATTTGTTCTTTTGTAACATCTACTTACTGTTCTTCAGATTTATATATTCTTTTCTTTCTGTTTCCTTTAATTGTTAAAACTAGTCCAATTAGGGTATTTGAAGAAGAGGGAATCCTCGAAACGCGTCGGCCACAACACAATTGGACATCGCTATTTAAGTCATTTGTCGTTTTTTCGCATCTAAATATGTTGAATGTAATAAAACATTTATTTTAATTGAAACTGCTTCTCTGCACATTTCTCTGTGCCAAATAAATTGCCATTTATAATTTACATTTAACATTTGTATGTCTATGGGCCTCATTACACGGATGGCGGTAAGGATTTACCGGTACCGGTAAAATACCGGTACCGGTAAATCTTTACCGCCTTACTACGAGGTCCCTTTGCGGGTTGGGGGATTTAACGCCTGCTTTTTGCAGGCGTTAAAAACCAACCCGCTAAGGGACCTCGGAGCTAATTACGGCACCACAAAATTGCGGTGCCGTAATTAGCGCCTTCCCCATTCCCATAGAGCCCTATGGGGCAGAAATGGGAATGGGGAAGGGCAATGGCGGAAGGGGGATTTACCGCCCCTCCAACCTTGGAATGGGGCGGTAAATCCCCTTTCCACCAATGCGGTGCTGTTATTTTACCGGCATGAGCCATGGCGCTAATAGCGCCATGGCTCACCGCCTACCGTGTAATGATGCCCTATATGTTTGAACGCCCTATGGGGCATTTGTGGTAAGTGTGCAGGGGACGGCAGGATCCCAAGTTTGGGTCCTCTTACCTTGCTCATGTCGAAGTGACCTACCATTGATGTATTCATGTGCCTCCCATCACTGTATTTGAACACACTGGCGTTGTTGCAGTGCGTGACACGTGTGTTTTGTCCCACTCTTTTGCATGTTCTTTTTGATGATATGCGTTTAACATGGATGGGGGACAGTAGTGATTAACTCCCATCTGGGTGTCCTTGTCAGTTTTGGCATAGCTATGCTACGGGCCATCTGTGTGCTGGCATGTGTCATGTTTATGGATGGTCCATGCAGCATATGTGTTGCTTTTTCATTTTGTAGTCATCAGTGTCTGCTTTCAGGGTCCCCTTCCACTTCATTGCCACTGCATGCATGGCTGAGTTTGTGTCATGTGTGACATGTCTGATTAATGTATTGGATCTGTACACTGTGATGCCTATGTGTGTCAGCTATGCTGTTAATGTGTGTCTTCATGACTTCTCTTTTCATTTTGTGCAGGTGATGAGGCACTAGATGCTGTGGAGGAGGAGGAGATGGCGCAGGGGCAGGAGTACTCAGAGCCCCAACTAAGCACCACTGGAGGACGTGGGGTGGTGGGGCACGAAAATCCATTGGTCCTACAGACCATCCTGTCCACGGGTGTCTCTGGGTACACCCCCGATGATCTCTATGCCTCAGGTGCTAAATCAGACATTGACACAAATGTCCCGTCGCAGGTGAGTATTTCTGGCAGGGATGCTGTTCTGTCCAACACACCTGCACTGGGGGTAAACCCCTCAATGGCCCATTCAGTGTTGGAATGTCCGCCTGTGGCGGTTATGGATGCAGGGTCACACTCCACAATATTTGCTTCTGTTCCTGAGGCAGCAGATCAAAGGAGGAATGCAGTCCTGCAGCCTTAGGCAGTGCCAGCAAAGCAAGGTGCACATCACCTTGGGGCCGACAGGTGTCGTGTCCGGCAACGCGGTGGCCGTGCGCCACCGGGCAATACTGTGTGGGAGAACCCCATGTATGCAATTGCACAACAACAGGGGGCATCATGTGAGATGATGGCTCAGGCCGAGAATAGGGTGTCCACTTCCATTCTCCCCCCTGAAAGGCAGGTGGAGCTCCAGCAGCAGGCAACGCGGTCCACGTGCCACTCATACAAGCAGGACATGTTGGCCGCCAACAGGGACGGACGGGCTGAAATGGGGGCTCTGAGCAGAGCCATATCTGCAGAGGCACGGGCCCAGAGGGATGCCCTGAGGGAAGAAAACACCTCCCTCAGAGCTACTCTGGGTGCAATTGAGGTGTCCCAGAGTACACAGTCAGAACAGCAGCTGGTATGGTTGTGACAGTTGACTGTCCCTTTTGACATCATCATTGATTGTCAGCTGGTATGTGCCAGGCTGTGTGCACTCCGCAGGGGTGGGATATTAGGTGAAGAAATTTGACACAAGCTGGGTCCGGGCGGCCTCGCCACGTGCCCTTTCCTCTCCCATGTGCAGCGGCTGTGCATGTGGTTGGGGATGTGGGGGTACCACCATGTCCACCGGCACGCCCCGCCGGGTTGCAACGTTGTGCAGCACACATGCTGCCCCAATAATCATGTGCACTACTGGGGGCGCATATAGCAGCTGGCTGCCAAAGCGGTCAAGGGAGCGGAAACATGACTTGAGCACTCCGAATGTGTGCTCCACCATGCCCCGGGTTGCAATATGGGCTGTGTTGCATCTTACCTCGGGTGATGTGGTGGGGTTCCGTATTGGCGTCATCATGTAGGTGCTCAGAGGGTAGGCACTGTCCCCTGGGGAGGTGATAATGGTTGTCATTAGTTGGGCTTGGCCATTTCTCTGTGTGTGACAAGCATGCATGTGCAGAGGCATTTGTACTCACCAATCATCCATGTGTCGCCATGTTAGGGAGAATTCTCTGTTTAGGCTGAATTTCCTAACCTAGTGAGTCCCCCAGCAGCTTTGCTGGATTTTTGGGGTTTATTTTTTTCTCCTGCCAAGAGTGAGACTCTTTTACCCTCACTCTTGGACATGATTTGAGTGTGTTCCTTTCACTCTAGATGTGTTTAATGAGCTATGGGGTCTTTTACTCCATAGGGCTTCATGTGTTTTTGTGATGTGTGTTACACAGCACCCTCAGTGCAGTGACACAGGGGTATCATAGTGACCCCCCATTATAGACTCCATACCCTGGGGCTGACTACTGTCTCCAAGGGCATTTAAAGTCACCAATGACTTAACTAGTCTTGAATTCTGAACAGAACCAGTACAAACCATCATATTGTGGATGTATTGGCCGGGGCAATTCGATTGCTCCGGGGTCTGTTAGCCGAGGGGGCACGTCTCCGTCCCCCCTGATCGAGTTTTGACTGGTGGCAGTGGATACTACTTTTTATATTCAACCGCGAATATTTCTCTATGGGATTTTCCCATTGTTCGGCTACTATCTTTATTTATTTAATTACGATAGCCTCGAACATACCGCCGGTTTATTTATTTATTATTAATTCTCTGGTTGGTATTTTTTGCCAAAACTCGGTTCTAAAATGGCATTTGTGTTCTCTTCTGTGACTCCAACCCAAGTCGAGCCCTTTGTTCCACTTTTTGACAGGCTTCTCCACAGAAGCCCTCCAAAGTGGTGCCACTCTGTCTGTGGTACTTAGGAGGGGTGGAGGGGGATTTAGGCACCCTGGACTGAGTTGCCTAGGCAACTCAAGTCCCACTCCGTCCTGATTGGCCCAAGTGGTGAGCCGGCCGGCTCACCACTTAGCATGTTTGAGTGACAGCTAGGCTGAGTGAATGGGGGTTTTCTGCATAAAAGCAGGGCTTTGGTTACTGGAACTTCAGAAGTCGCCACAGGACCTAAGAATCCGACGAGGGAGAAGCTGAGCCGATCTGCACGACGACACCACCGGTGGAGCCCTGCTGGACCGTCTCACCACTTTTCCCAACGACAGAGGAGATCTCCCGCCGGAGAGTCTTCTTCCTTTGACTGGTGGGGATAACCAGTTTCACTGTATTTTCGCCTTCCCGACGCATCTCGTGGCTGCCTTGCCTGTGCCAAGCACCCTGGCAACCGGAATACCATGTTTTACCATGACCGCGAAATAAAGGGTAATACCTTTAACCGGAAAACTCTGCGGCCGGTTTCTTCCCTGGCAGTGCAACGACCTTCATCTTTCCTCCAAGTCGAGATCTTCTCTTCCCCTCGATGACGCCGAGACTTGCACCCGCTGCCAGGAACAACTGCCACCGCTGGAGGATCCTTCCCACTTAAGGTACCGTGTTCTGCCTGGCTTCCCTTGCCACCGACTGTACGGGGTAGATTTAGCCCCCGGCTTTCGAACCTGGGTTAGCCTGGGACACCCTGGCTAAACTTTTCTGAGCCTCTCTAAACTCTTTTCGAACTCCCTGCAAGACTTTCAACGCCTAGTGTAACTGTGTGATCTTGGGCGCATTTGTGCTCTGCTCTCTCTAAGAGTGGGCCCAGCCTATGGACTTTGGCTCACAAGTGACTTTTGCTCTTCTGCCTTGCTAAAAGTGTTCCTAAATCTTAGAGTGGTGTATCTTCACACATTCTGCCTTTTTCCCTCCCTTTTTCATGAACTTATTGGAGTGCCATCTATAGTTAAGTGCTCACCTCTGTCTGGAAATAAGTGGTGTTAACTAAGACTTGTCTGATAAGGAATAAGGGTTGTATATATCATAATAGTAACTGTGTTTAGAGTGTTTTACAAATAAGAGTGCTGGAATGTTTCAAACAGTGTGTTTTTAAATAAATAATTATATACTTTGATACCAAAGCTCTGGTCAGTGTTTGCTTGTGCTATTGTGTCTGAGTGCCTATTGGGTATACTTTGCATACTGCCTAACTGTTCTTGAGGGAAGTCTGACTGCTCAGCCACAGCTACCAGGTAAATCTGGGTGGTACAGACTGCTACCAAGTGGGTTTACTGCTAACACCTGTAGTCCTAAATCTTTTGAAGTGTTCCCAAAGGGAACTGCACAGGTTTCTGCCTAACACTGGTGGCAGCGGTGGGATTTGTATTAAGTATACATTTTACTGTGCTTTAGGATACCTTAGTGCAACTAACCACAAAGCTTAGCACTGAAAAAGTAATCTTTCGAACATGTTAACTATGGAAAGTTATAGTCAAGAGTCCCTTGCTACAAAAACTGCTGATTGTTTAAGAGTTCTCTGTAAGCATAAGAATCTCCTGACTAGAGGCAAGAAAATGGAACTAATAGAAACATTGTTAGCTAACCAATGCCTGGATGATGGTTCAGAGGAACCTACCACTCCAGCAACTGTAGATAACAGTAATGAGATTGAAACTGAACAAAATGTTGATTTTCTTGAGGAAGAGTCAGAAGAGGAGGGTGAGGCTGCTGTGACTGTCGCCCCTAGGCCTCTGTCTGCTCTACCTGCTGTACCTACTGGACCTTTACCAGGTCCCACACTTAGTCCTCAATATCTTGAACTAGAGAAGATGAAACTTGAATTAGAGTTTTAAAAAACGTAATACTCAGGCTGAACAAAGACACCAGGAACTGAACCAAGAACTAAGGCTAAGGGAAATGGAGCTCAAGCATGAGCTAGAAATGAAGAAATTGTCTGTTGAAAATGCTTCTCTCTCTGGCTCCTCTAGAAGTTCCAGTCTTAAAAGACCCTGGATGCCTAAAGAATTGGTTGGTATGTATGAGCCTAAGTTGGATGTGTTGGATTGGTTGTCTCTGTTTGAATATAATCATGGGCTCCAGAACATCACAGGAAATGACTTACTCACCTGGTTGTTCTCTAGGCTTCCCCCTGTTGCAACTGATGTGGTAATGGAGTTGGGGGAGGAGGATAGGAAAGAGTATGAATGTGTGAAACTAGCTTTGATAGCTAGGTTTGGGAAGACCCCTTCCCAGTATCTTAAGAGGTTTAGAACCCTCAAAAAGCATGATGGTACCCCTTGGGCTACCTGGGTGAGTGAGTGTCTGAAAAACTTAGAGGGATGGATTAAGGGTTACAAGGTGAACACTTATGAGGGAATGAGAAATCTTGTAATGTTGGAGTCAATTTATGATGCCTGCTCTCCTGAGCTCAGACAGCACTTAGCTGATTCAAAGGAATTAGATCCTAGAAAGCTAGCTAAGGCTGCTGACTTGTGGGTTGCCAACAGGGCTACTCACAAGGATTCAGGGGTCACTCAGAAAAAGGATGAGGGAAAGCAGCCACCTAAAGTGAATCCAGAGAATTCTAATACCTCCCATACCAAAGAGGGCAACAAGCAACAAAATAACCAGGGTAAGCCCCAGGGTAAACCAACTCAGGCTAGTGTACCTTCTGGTCAACAACCAGAAGGAGATCAGAACAAGCCACCCTTTCAGAGAGCATTTGGACAATGCTATATCGGTAAGGCTACTGACCATATCAAAGGGGATCCCATATGCAAGGGTAAACCTGCAGGGATCAGAACAGTCTCCTTAGCCTTCACTTCTGAGGATGAAGTACAGATGGCTTGTGCTCACTTTGAAGCTTTTGCTGAAGACCCCTTGGGTCTTCAAGCAACTATGTCTATAGAGTCCATGGATCTGGTTAAGTCCCAGAATAGGGTTGTGTATAACTCCCTACCTGCAAACTCTAAAGTTTATTACATGGACAGTGTTCTTGTCAATGGCCAGGATACTCCTGCCAGGAGAGACACTGGGGCCAGCAGAACAGTAGTGGATGAAAGCTTGTTTCAACCCGAGGATGTGGCAAAAGCACCCAAAGGTCCCACTAAGATGTCTGGAGGCCCTGTCCAAATGGTTCCTATTCTACCAGCCCTCATTCAGTGTAACAACATGACAGTGAGGATCCCTGTCAGTGTTCAGGCTGAGGTGCCTGGTTAAGTCCTGTTGGGGAATGACCTGAGAACTCTAGGAATAGTGTCACATACCCCTAGGCCTCCCAGTATGGAGAACCAGAACCTAACCAAATTGGCTAGAGAGGCCACCTTAAGGGACCACTCTAGGCCTGTGGGAACCTCTACTGAGACCCCCACTACAAGCCCTGGTGTTAGTAAGTTGACCTCTAACCCAGGCACATTTCAGGCTAGTACATTAGGGAAATGGGAGCCCCAACCAAGCTCCATCATTGTTCCCCCAGTTACAGAGTCTGTGACCCCCCTGCTTCTGAGGAAGAGGAGGATAGACCTACTGGACCCTTACCTAGGCCTGAGAGAACTGGTAATTCTCAATGCTGGTGGAAAACCAGGAAAGAAAAGTCTAAGGCCAAAAACCTTCAGACTGTTGGACCTTCTACTGAAGACCCCAACTCAAATCCTAGTATTAGGGGGGAAACTCCTAAAGTAGGTAAGGTTAGATCTAAGAGGAAGGGGAAGCAGGTACAATGCCTAACCCTAACTCCTCCAACCAAGAGGCCTAAGACCCAACCTGCTCCCACAAGAGAGGTGGTGAGGAACCTTGGAGGCCCCTCTAGATCCAAGGGAATCCTTTATAAGGACCCCTTGAAAAAGCCTAACACAGGTTCAGAAGTTGTAACAACTTCTGAGGGACTGGTCAACCAGATCCCCTATAACTTTAAAGACACTGATGTTCCTCAAAGGGTTTGTAGGTCATATAGCTTACAAAGGAAAACCTTTGATTTGAACATAGGTCAAGGTGTCACCATCAAAATGCTGATGGACTCTCTAGGATGTATGTCATCGATTAGAGGTATGAGGTTCATCCAGGAGTGGATTAAATCCTCCTGTCCCTTAGTCTGGGGGGGGGGGCGAGTGTTAGGGAGAATTCTCTGTTTAGGCTGAATTTCCTAACCTAGTGAGTTCCCCAGCAGCTTTGCTGGATTTTTGGGGTTTATTTTTTTCTCCTGCCAAGAGTGAGACTCTTTCACCCTCACTCTTGGACATGATTTGAGTGTGTTCCTTTGACTCTAGATGTGTTTAATGGGCTATGGGGTCTTTTACTCCATAGGGCTTCATGTGTTTATGTGATGTGTGTTACACAGCACCCTCAGTGCAGTATCACAGGGGTGTCATAGTGACCCCCCAGTATAGACTCCATACCCTGGGGCTGACTACTGTCTCCCAGGGCATGTAAAGTCACCATTGACTTTACTAGTCTTGAATTCTGAACAGAACCAGTACAAACCATCATATTGTGGACGTACTGGCCGGGGCAATTCGATTGCTCTGGGGTCTGTTAGTCGAGGGGGCACGTCTCCATCCCCCCTGATCGACTTTTGGCTGGTGGTAGTGGATACTACTTTTTATATTCAACTGTGAATATTTCTCTATGGGATTTTCCCATTGTTCGAGGCTACTATCTTTATTTATTTAATTACGATAGCCTCGAACATACCGCCGTTTTATTTATTTATTATTAATTCTCCGGTTGGTATTTTTTGCCAAAACTCGGTTCTAAAATGGTGTTTGTGTTCTCTTCTGTGACTCCAACCCAAGTCGAGCCCTTTGTTCCACTTTTTGGCGGGCTTCTCCACAGAAGCCCTCCAAAGTGGTGCCACTCTGTCTGGGGTACTTAGGAGGGGTGGAGGGGGATTTAGGCACCCTGGACTGAGTTGCCTAGGCAACTCAAGTCGCACTCCGTCCTGATTGGTCCAAGTGGTGAGCCGGCATGTTTGAGTGACAGCTAGGCTGAGTGAATGGGGGTTTTCTGCATAAAAGCAGGGCTTTGGGGACTGGAACTTCAGAAGTCGCCACAGGACCTAAGAATCCGACGAGGGAGAAGCTGAGCCGACCTGCCACGACGACACCACCGGTGGAGCCCTGCTGGACCGTCTCACCACTTTTCCCACCGACAGAGGAGATCTCCGGCCAGAGAGTCTTCTGCCTTTGACTGTTGGGGATAACCAGTTTCACCGTCTTCTCGCCTTCCCGACGCATCTCGTGGCCACCTTGCCTGTGCCAAGCACCCCGGCAACCGGAATACCACGTTTTACCACGACCACGAAATAAAGGGTAATACCTTTAACCGGAAAACTCTGCGGCTGGTTTCTTCCCTGGCAGTGCAACGACCTTCATCTTTCCTCCAAGTCGAGATCTTCTCTTCCCCTGGACGACGCCGAGACTTGCACCCGCTGCCAGGAACAACTGCCACCGCTGGAGGATCCTTCCCATTTAAGGTACCATGTTCTGCCTGGCTTCCCTTGCCACCGACTGTACGGGGTAGATTTAGCCCCCGGCTTTCGAACCTGGGTTAGCCTGGGACACCCTGGCTAAACTTTTCTGAGCCTCTCTAAACTCTTTTCGAACTCCCTGCAAGACTTTCAAAGCCTAGTGTAACTGTGTGATCTTGGGCGCATTTGTGCTCTGCTCTCTCTAAGAGTGGGCCCAGCCTATGGACTTTGGCTCACAAGTGACTTTTGCTCTTCTGCCTTGCTAAAAGTGTTCCTAAATCTTAGAGTGGTGTATCTTCACATATTCTGCCTTTTTCCCTCCCTTTTCCATGAACTTATTTGAGTGCCATCTATAGTTAAGCGCTCACCTCTGTCTGGAAATAAGTGGTGTTAACTAAGACTTGTCTTATAAGGAATAAAGGTTGTATATATCATAATAGTAACTGTGTTTAGAGTGTTTTACAAATAAGAGTGCTGGAGTGTTTCAAACCGTGTGTTTTTAAATAATTATATACTTTGATACCAAAGCTCTGGTCAGTGTTTGCTTGTATTGGTGTATCTGAGTGCCTATTGAGTATACTTTGCATACTGCCTAACTCTTCTTGAGGGAAGTCTGACTGCTCAGCCACAGCTACCAGGTAAATCTGGGTGGTGCAGACTGCTACCAAGTGGGTTTACTGCCAACACCTGTAGTCCTAAATCTTTTGCAGTGGTCCCCAAGGGAACTGCACAGGTTTCTGCCTAACACACCATGCCTCCCAGCTTCCACGTCCCGGTTTAGGGGTGACATTCTGAATATGAAACTATCATGGGTGGACACTGGATAGTTTGCATAGACAGAGGTGATGATTCCCTTGGCATCGCATACAACCTGAACGTTGATGGAATGCGGTTGCGATAGATGTGCTCAGTGGCCCTAGGTGGACGTAGGGCCACATGGGTGCAATCTATGGCAACGAGCACTTTGGGGAAGTGTGCCACACCGTAAAAGTCCTGGACCACGCCTGCCTTTCTGTGGATGTTCTGGGCATGTGTGCCTGCGGCATGAGGGGCGTGCAGTCATGATTGCCAACACCTGGTGTAGGCAGCGTGACTGCGTGGGCTGTGAGACGCCCCCAACTATGGCACTTGTCCGCTGGAATGACCCAGTGGCCAAAAAATGCAGTACATTGATCACCTTTTCCAAGGGGCTCAGTGCTTGGGAGCACAGGGTGGGTGAAGTGAGTTCATCCTCCCACTCAGTGACCAGGTCTAGGATGATATGGGGTGGAAACCTGTACCTGCCATAGACCTGGTCATCAGGCATCCCAAAAAGGCTGGTCCTGGGTAAAAAAATGCGGGGTCTGGCTATCCTCCTCCTCCTGCGGTGTCCCACGACCACTTCTGCGAGGAACGGTATATTCATTGTAGCGGTATGAGCTTGTTTGTTGTTTGCGCGCACTTTTATGCTGCGCGGGGCACTTTCGCCAGCTTCCGCCTGGCGTACGTGTTTCCGATTTAGCACGTCTTTTGTGGCGCGCGTGTTTCCCCTGTTCGATTTCATGAATACGTGTCGTGTGTGGGCGTTGGGAGGATTTGGCAGCTGCACATCCCCCGTAATGCCCACATTTTCACGTGTTGTTCCCCATTCCGTGTGTTCCGCCCCCTTTTTAGGTGTGTGCACTGGCCTGTGTGCACCTTCACTGGCCGTCTCACTCACAGCCTTCGGGATGCCGCAATGACGTGTGCGCCACACACAGCGCAGATCACAGGTAAGCCATGCGCAGTGCCTTCCATGAATTGACAAACGGGCGCTTGCGCGGCTTTCGCACGTGTGTGCTGCGATTTTCACGCTTGTACCCCTATTTTCAGCACACATTAATTCCATGAATTACCCTGAAAGCTGGATATAATGGAGACAGTGAGGCAACGGTGGAAGTCAGATAGTAAATGTTGAGTGAGTAGATAGCCAAGAGGGCTAGTGTGAGCAAGTAGATAGGAGCATCAAGGCCTAGGGATGGAACGATGAGATGGCCGCGCTTTCCAGCAAGTTAGCTTTGATAGAAAAGGGAGCAGGTGAGAGAAGTGTAGATTAGTTTACTGATAGCTTGTTTCCACCATGTCCACATCTGAAATACGAGCATTACGTTATAGGGGTTGTAAAGGCAACACACAGAAATAACATCTAGCATGTAGTAACAAGAGAGCAGGTCAATGCCCTGATTGGCAGTGAAGTCAACAATATAGAAACAGAACAAATGCTGTTAAACAAGATGAACCATCAGTGTGCCGGGGTCCCTCCAGAAAGATGGCTTATTTTGAGCGACAGTGAGATGAGTTCTAGGTTTGTATGCTTGTGGGGATGCATGATTTCTGAGAGGATGCGAGTGAGGTGAGGAGTGATTTGGGAAGGGGAGGTTTTGTGTTTAGGCATGTTGGAAAGCAGGTGAGATGTGTTGCAATGAGACTGAGCAATGTGTTGACAAAAGAGATCAGAAGGTGTGCAAATAACAAGCTGAGCACTTGGGTGCCGGAGGGATTGTGTGTTGTGTGATCATGTGAGTGCCACCTCACATTAGCAGTTCCTTAGAGCTGTGTTATATTGGTAGCTGTGCTGCACTGTATATTGCAGTTGTGAGTTTTGCAAAGAAGCTGTTGTAGTTTTTAAATATGTGCGTAATCATAGAGATAAAAGCATTACCTGCAAATAGCAAAACATGAGATAAACATGAGTTAAACCGTAGGAGGAATAGTCCTGGCGTAAAGTAAAACGAAGTGTTGTTATTGAGTTTACTGAGTTTAGTGACAGAATCCGTGATCTAGATGGCTCAAGGACAAACAGATTGGCGAGCCATGTATCATTCAAAGGCATTGCAGGCGGTCGCCAGGGCTGAGAAGATCTGGACATTCTGCCCTAATTAGAGAGCCTGATGGTGGAGCTCAGATGCTTGAGAGATACTGAACAGTTCTGAGCTGAGGCTGTTCAGATAGAGAATTCTGTTCAGGTGTTTAAAGATGAGACCGATGATGGTGGAAGATGGTTCGGCACTGGTACACCTGCCTGGGTTTCCATTTCTTTGGTGAGCAGATTATCCAGGAAGCGGGATAGGGCTGATGGGTCATTGAAGTCCATAGTTCTGCCATTATGTGTGACTTTGCATCTGCCGTGGTGCAGGTTCCCGTAGCGGATATTTAACTGTCTCATTTCCAGACGTAGGCCCAAAAACGGATTTTCCCCCTAGCTCTGGAGGCCCTCGAGACGTCCTGAGGAATGTCGATGTTGTGTGCCATCCATGAGATCTTCTTTTCCTTCTTTGCTGTCTCGAGAACTTGCATAGTCTGAGTGTACTCTAGGAAGTACATGATTAGACCTCTGGGTCTTGGGTCTTGGATCAGAGGAAGCAGTCTAATATTTTGGGACGTAGAGACTACAGAAAAGCCCTCAGGGCATCTTTTTCAGCTCCTTCCGGGATTACAAAAAAGTTGTATGTTGTTCCTCCTATTACGGTTTTTGCTATTTTCACACCGCCTTTTTATGTTGTAGATTTCCTGTTCCATTGATCTCATTTATAGCAGGAGATATTCGAGGCATACAATCCTCTTATCGGTTTCTTGGGCTTTCAGGTCCATTTTATTTAGTTTCTCCTTTATAGCTTCCAGTTTGGCTGTGGTTAATTCCATGAAGGGTCTGAAATTCATGAGCTCAACCATAAATCTACTCCTGCACCCTTATGAACGCCACCAACATCATTGCCCCTATCGAAGCAAAAAAAGAGAAAAAATCTATGAACACCAACTCGTGGTTCACTGAGGACTTAATGGCCCTCCGCGCTAACAAACAGACTGACAATCCAACCCCTGTGAAGCCACCAGAGATGCTTTTAAAAATACCTCCTCAGAATACAAAAAAGGAATATTCACAGCCAAATCCAATAACATCAACGGTCGCATCTCCAAAGCTAACTTAAATCAAAGGAACTATTCTCCATTTTCAAGAACCTCACATCTCCTCCGACAAGCCCTGATGAGAAAATCAAAGACCAAGCCTGGTGCAACAGTATACAAGTAGCACTCCTAGACAAAATCTCACTCCTCCAAGCTAAAATTCTTACCCAGCGCACACTCTTATCCTTATCAGACCCCTCAGATGCACCAACCACCCCCAATTGAAAGCCTCCCCCCTCTCTTCACATTCAGAGACGTCACTGAAGTGAAACCAAAGTCACTGCGTTCATACAACACATCAAACCCTCTGCATGCAAAGGCGATATCTGCCCACCTAAAATCATCAGAGACAGCGTTGACTCCCTTGCCCCACTCATCACAGCTTTCATTAATGCATCCTTCTCCTCAGGCATCGTCCCAGCCAATCTCAAAGAAGCCTGGGTCCTCCCCCTCCTCAAAAAAACCTACCCTAGACCCTTCATCCCCCAACAACTATTGTCCCATCAGGACCATCCCTTTCCTCCTCAAAATCATTGACAAGGCCGCCCACATTCAAATCCAGCCTACCTTGAAACCCACTCCATCCTAGGCACAAGGCAATCAGGATTTTGCAAAGGCCAATGCACGGAAACTGCACTCCTAGACTTAAAAAACCAAATCACTAAAATAATGGACACAGGCAAACCAGCCCTCCTACTACTACTAGATCTATCAGCCACGTTCCACCTCGTAGATCACAAAACTCTTACCTCCCACCTCACTAGCGCGGCCCACCTCTCCACCCAGGCCACCACCTGGATCACCTCCTTCCTAGAAGGAAGAGCAATGAAAGTCTTTTCAGACACTGCTAACGCTGATCCCACCACTATCCACTGCGGTGCGCCCCAGGGATCCTGCACCGCCCTCACCCTCTATAATCTGTTCACTAAACCCCTCTTTGACAAACTTGACTCCCTCGGCATAGCTTATACAAACTATGCCGACGGCACTCAAGTCCTCCTCCCCCTCACTGGCTCTTACGACCTCGACTCTGCAGCTCTGCTCCGAATCCACACCACCATCCAAGCATGGATGGCCACCAACGGTTTATGCCTCAATGGAGACAAAACCGAGATCATTATCCTAGGCCCTAAAGCAACTCTGAACAAACTGAACCCTAAATACAACAGCTTTAGCATTGAAAACACCACCATCCCTGTCTCTCCATCGGTGAAGATCCTAGGCGTATATTTAGATGGCACCTTATCCATGAACAAACAAGTCAGTGCCATTGCATCCGTCGCTGCTCACACCAATAAACTTCTAACAGCTGTTAAACACTTCCTCACTCACTAACAAAAACTGCCTTTCCATTGCTAGAGCCACCATCGGTGCAAAGCTTGATTATTGTAACGTCTTACTAGCTGGCACATCTGCAAAACACCTAAACTGGCTTCAGACAGTGTACAAAATAATACGCTCAGAACGGCCTTCAACATCCCCAAGAGAGACCAGATCACCCAAGCAAGAAGAGATACCCATTGACATCCGGGTAAAGATAGAATTACCTTCAAAGCTCTTACCTTAACCCACAAATGCCCCAGCCTCTCTGCCCCCTCTTACCTCTCTGAAACCATCAAACGCGAAACCTCCACTCGCCCCAGAAGGATACATCATTCTAACCAAAGCAGGAGGTATAGGCATCCCCTACATAGCCCCCAAGCTTTGGAATGCATTGCCCAACGCCTTGAGAGCCGAGCCCTCCCATGCCGCATTCCATAAAAGACCCTGTTCAACTGACCCACCTTATCTGCTGCTGACCTCCCTGGATACCAACAACTGTAACTAAGTATGCATTAATAACTGTCATTGTAGCTGCAATTCCTTCTCATGCTTTGTAATAGTTTGTACTTCTCTGTAACCATATCTGCTTGACCTGTTATCATCACCTGTAACAGATTCCTTTCATGTAACAGCGCCACTGTGCCTATGGGCTGCTGTGCGCTTTATAAATGCTAATAAATAAATAAATAGAGTCGAGCACAGAGTCTCTCTCTGCTTTTTTATGTGATGGAGAATCAACATTGGGTTGCTTTGAGCTGATGTTGGTTGAGTCTTTCTTGAGTGGTTGTTTGCCTTGTTTGTTTTGGAGAGGGATGTTCTTGCTTTGTATGTCTGGAGAAAATGTTGGCGAGGATCTTTGTGTGATGTAGTCCGTGGAATTGGAGTGATCGGAGGACAGGCTGCCTGTTGTGCTGGCTTCCATTTTGGGTCTTTTATTAAGAACATGCGTCTTTTGCGTGTGCTGCCCCTGCAAAAGTCAGTGGGGTGCAAACTCGAGCTGTGCAGGCTGTGTGAGAAACCATAAGGTGTCTCACCCTCTAGTCCCCAGGGATCTGTCATCCAGGTGGCCAGGACATGGCCATCGTTTTTGGATCCAGTTCCTGGGGGTGAACCAGTGCTGGAGGATGACCTGGGTGAGGGGTCTTTAGGGAGTGGGACACTGGATGGTGAGAAGCAGTATCCCCTTCCCTGTTACACCTTTACCCCATACTATCAGGTAGGATACTTGGGAACTGAGCCCCCTTCCCCTTCACAACACAAACACTTTCTCATGGACAGCCCACTGTGAGAAAGAATTGACTAACACCCAAGTCGTATACCTGACGTGCCCCAATACAATGGTCAGGCAGGGTCAGGTAATTACTGACCATCACACACACCAGACTTCCATTACACTTCCCCACATGGATAAAAGGCTGAGCACAAGAGCACACTCTGAGCGAGGCAAAGCACACGAGGAAACAGCGGTTCCAAGATGGCAGTTTAACACAAGGAGGAAGAAGGGAAAACCGAAGGGAATCACAAGGAGGGAAGTTCCTTTGACCTTTTCAACAAGGAACAGTTACTTTCACAAAACTTCAAGAATAGAAATCGTAAGACCAGGAAAGCAGGCTAAATAATCCTGCACTATATATCTGAGGTACCCGGGGACCTCCTGCATCAATAGTCAAGGCGGGGAGAATCACCAGATGCTGTGGTACTGTCCTTGGCTCCAACAAGAAAGCAGCATCAGTGAAATCAACACAGCCTGTGAGTTGGGGAGACTGATACAAGACCGGTCTGTGTTGAAGCCAAGGTTGCAAGTGGCAACATTCTATGGCAAGCTCTGGATCTGAGAACACTGAGTGAAACACGTGTGATAACCAACGCAAGTAAAGTTGAACAGCAGATGAGTAATTTAACTTTGAAGGCAAAATATATGATACCTTTGACAGAGTGGTCCGGTACTGCGTGCATGCTCAGTCAAAGGTCTCTGCAAGGTGTCCAGCTGAGAGATGGTAAAAGGGAAAGAGTGGCAAAGGAATGGGAATCGAAGTAGTCCTGCAACGGGTCAAGAAAAATCCTGTGCACAATCTAAAGTCTTCGATATTGATACAGTAAGAAAGTTGATGGCAAAGTAGGTAAAGTAGGTCTGAGCCCAGCAGAGGGAGATACATTGAAAGCTTTGTGTTAAAGGAAGTGTCCGAGGCCGGCAGAGGGAGACTGATTGAAGATTTTGTGTTAGAACAGATCTGAGCCCAGCAGAGGGAGATACATTGAAAGCTTTGTGTTAAAGGAAGTGTCCGAGGCTGGCAGAGGGAGACTGATTGAAGATTTTGTGTTAGAACAGATCTGAGCCCAGCAGAGGGAGATACATTGAAAGCTTTGTGTTAAAGGAAGTGTCTGAGGCTGGCAGAGGGAGACTGATTGAAGATTTTGTGTTAGAACAGATCTGAGCCCAGCAGAGGGAGATACATTGAAAGCTTTGTGTTAAAGGAAGTGTCCGAGGCTGGCAGAGGGAGACTGATTGAAGATTTTGTGTTAGAACAGATCTGAGCCCAGCAGAGGGAGATACATTGAAAGCTTTGTGTTAAAGGAAGTGTCCGAGGCTGGCAGAGGGAGACTGATTGAAGATTTTGTGTTAGAACAGATCTGAGCCCAGCAGAGTGAGATCTGGGGTGAACCGTGAGTCACCCGAGAAATTGGATATGTGGAAATCCTAAGAAAATTCTCTATACGTGAAAACCAAACATTGTGCTAAAGTAGATCTGTGCCTGGTGGAGGGGGAGCCGAGGTGAAAAGAATATCACCTTGGATCTGAAAATAATGTGCATATGAGAATCCTCAAAGTAAAGGAACTTTGTTATTTGTTTGTTGCATCAGGCCCTCTCAAAGAAGAGACTTTTGAACGGCAGAGAGACTTTGGTACAGAAGGCCATGATGTTGGAGTTTTGAACTGCACCCTAGTGCTAGAGAAGCCAGAGACTGTGCTAAGCTTGAGTGTCCCGCATGATCCTGTGCTGAAACCATGGTTATGGGAAAGCAATGGCCTGAATATCCTGCTATATCATTTCTTGACCAGACAGGGTTAAATGTGATCTGTTGGAATACGCGGGGTCCGACCACATTTACATCTAAAAAAATGAAAGAGCATCTTTTTCGAAACAATGATATTTTGATATTACAAGAAACGTGGCTGGTTAATCCAATTAGTATCGAAGGATACACAATTTTCAAACTATCCGCTGTTCAAAAGGTAAAGGGCAGACCCTCTGGTGGTCTGCTTCTGGCATTTAAAAATGAAATATTCGGAGACATCACATTAGTTATAAACAACAAAATAGGAATTCAAGTGTGCAGAGCAACCATAAAACATCAGAATCCACATTTAGAGGTGATTTTGGTCAACATATATTGGAACTCCAACCGGTTCAGGTTTTTCTTGGTGAACTGGCAAGGTCATTGGAAAAGATTAAGCTGCTCTTTGGATGAGCCCATATAATTTTGGGCGGGGACCTGAATTCCCAATGTATTCCCTTGTCAAAAGAAACGACCAAGCAGAGCCCCCGCAGAGTCTCAGAGATGGGCAAATCCTGGGTGGAGTTCCTTTCAGGTTGGGGCTTGAAAATGGCGAACGGGGGGCTTCCCGGAGATACTCCAGAAAATCCAACTAGGCACCATGGGTCCGCTGCATCGTCTCTTGATTATATTTTTATGTCTGCAGGTCGTTATACGTTGGAGGTTTCCTTAAATATTAAATGAGAAGGAGGAAGCAATCATTCTTGTTTAGAGCTGAGTTTTCCAGTTGATATTCCTGGGCTGCAAGACAGACAGAGACAAGCTATTACAAGCAGGAAGGGGAGTATATGTCTCCCTAAATATAAGTCGGAGGGAGGAGAGTTGAATGGCTGTCTAATGGAGGTGTCTGTTGAAGTTGATTGGAAATAGGAACTCTAGAGAGTTCTGGTCGGTTATACACCAATTGGAGGGTAACTCAAGGAGCCTGCAACGTAATTTTGTGTTGGAAAGTGGGTGGATAAAACATCTCTCTGAGATTTTCAAAGATCCTTCAAAAATCACTTTCTCCTGGAACAAGGATGTAGCCTTGGTTCCTCCATTTGGTGAACAGTCCTTGGTAAACCTGATCAAAAGTAGTTCAACATTCAAGGCAGCTGGCCCAAATGGACTTACGTATCAAGTCTTGAAAAACAACCCCCTTCTCTGGGCAAAACTTCTGGTTTTGCTGTTCAATGAGATCCTTAAGACAAAAATGTTTCCTCCGTCATGGAAGTCCACAATAGTTATTCCATTGTTTAAGGGTGGTGATCAACTGATTCCAATGAATTATCGTATGATCGCCCTCCTAGACATAGTGAGTAAACTATTTATGAGAGTGATTTTGTGGGAAATAGAGAATTGGGTGATGGATACTAAAATCCTCTCGAAATTTCAAACTGGGTTCAGGAGGGGTCTCTCCACGACCCTTAATGGTCTGGCGCTCAAAATCATGAGTGAAAATACAGGGTGCAAGGGAGAGCAACAGCTCTTTGGGGCATGGGTTGACTTTTCGAACGCCTTCGACCAAGTAGTTAGTAATTGGCTATGGGCGAAGCTAAGAATGTGGGGCATCCGAGAGGGGATCGTGGCAATGCTGGCCGATATCCACAAGGACACTACAGTTAGAGTGCGTCTGGATGAGGAGGGGCATCTATCTGAGCCCATAAGGGTGGAGAGAGGGGTCAGGCAGGGTTGCCTGGGGGCACCCCTCTTCTTCAACTTGTATTTCGGTGATGCGGGGGAATGGCTGAAAACATCAGCATTGGCCAGTCCAGTGATTAACGTAACCGAGATCCACTGGCTGGCCTACACTGACGATGTGGTGCTGCTTGATATGACTGTGGTGGGTTTCAGCGCCTGTTGAATGGTCTACATTGCTACGCGAAGGAAAATGGGCTCGCACTTAACCCAAATAAATCTAGAATCTTGGTCTTTAGACACAGGAACAAAAGGGTCCTTTACCCCGAACGGGCGATGGGAGGTCCGCCTATCATGAGGGTTGAAGAGTTGGTTTATTTGGGCTACAAAGTCTATGCCTCCCTGGCAGGTGGAAAAAGGGGGGCGGGATATTTATAATAAAATCTTGCAACTCATCCCCCAGATGAAAAAGTACTCAGGAAATATTGTAGATTCTCGTTCCTCCCATTGATCAAATACTATCAAGCGAAGATAATTCCTGTAATCTTGCATGGGTTAGAGGCAAAGCAACTTTTGTGGAACGTAAATTGGCAAAGATGGGAGGGTCTTATTTGGAAGAAGGCTCTCAGGCTTCCTATGAGTTTACCAATGTCAAGTCTCAGATTTGAATTAGGCCTGAGGTCATTAAAGGGCCAAGCAGGATGGAAGCTGATCTCTCTCTTCCAACTTATTGT
Organism: Ambystoma mexicanum; assembly: GCF_040938575.1. Classification (NCBI taxonomy): domain Eukaryota; kingdom Metazoa; phylum Chordata; class Amphibia; order Caudata; family Ambystomatidae; genus Ambystoma; species Ambystoma mexicanum. The sequence goes on from NC_090933.1 coordinate 1,379,938,415, forward strand.
AACAGCAAAGGAGGGGACACTATATGTGGATATTAAAGCTCATCTTGAGAATTTGAAATCAAAAACGTTAACAAACATGAGAACCTGGGTAGAGGAGGAATTGGCCAAAGTAAATTTAGATACCACAACTTTAATTCAAAATCCAATGGTCAAAAAACTCTGGGATGAAATGAACTGGATATGTACAACTGATAATATGCGCTCTTTGACATGGACAAACTCATTTCTGAAAGTTGATAAAAAGAGCAAGGTTTCTTAGCAAAATATTTGGTAATGTTTCCAGATTGGAAGATTAGAAATAATTTCCTCAGAGTATGCTTGAATGTAGCTCACACTGGAGAGGTCCTCTCGAAAAGGGGATTGGGGGACTCTTCCATTGGTTTATGTGATGCCTGCAAAAACCCAGAGGAACGATGGTAGGCAGAATCACATACAGTCGCCTTGGGGGACACTACATGTAATTAAGACTACAAGTATCAGTACAATTTCACCTTTGGTACAGCCTGTACCACACAGTTATGTGGTAGCATTGGCTGAGTAGCCAGACTTATCTCAAGAGTTGAGTGAGCAGTAGAACAAGTTACACAAAGGGCCAACAAATATAGTGAATCAAAGAAACACTTATTCAAGTTTTCTTGGTAAAAGAATATACATTTATTTACATAGTCAGTTTGAAAACATTACACTAGCAAGAGCAGCTCAATATCATACGCTAATAAACCACAAATACACAACTAATAAGTTACTGAACAAGTTCAGCTCCCCTGACGTGGGAGCAAAATGGCACCTCAATTACTTTAAAAAGGCGTAAAAAGACAAGGTTATAAGAATCAACAGCACAAATGCATTCATAGGCAGAGCAAAGGGTTTCAGTTAACTACAACCAGCAATTCAGTTCATAGGCCTGGGCCACAGTCAATGGTTCAGAGTCTTTGTATTGGATAGCACAGTTCTGGTAGTAAACGGTTAAGTCTTTGCTGCGGATCTTAGAACAGTTTGGCTAGGTGAAAAGTTAAACAAATGTTTAGGGAAGGACAAGCCTTTGAAGTCGGGAAAGTTTCACAAACTTTCACCGTGGCCGAAAAGATTTCCAGACCGTGTTTGCACAGTACCTCAGAAGTGAAGAAGAGATGTAGCTGAGGCAGTTGTTCCTGGCAGTTCGAGCAGATCTCGCTGTTCCTGAGCTTCAATCGTGGGGACAAGAAGGAGGACGTCGGGAGGTTCCTGCACTGCCTAGGGATGAGGCCAAAAGCTTAGCAAAACGCCAGTTGAAGGTGTGAGTGCCTTAAAGTCCACGAGTTGGTTTCCTTCCCCCTGGCTATCCGGTTTTCAACAGCACTCTGAAGAAAATTCGACCCGGAGTCGGCAGAGACTGCATTTAGAGTAATTGAGACACATAGACATTAGTCTAAGAGAAAGAAAAGCGAGATAATGTTGGTAAATAACGAGACATACAAGAGCGAGAGAGGAGTCTGAAAGAGAGTGTTACTAGGAGTAAGTAAGATGCCAGAGAGTACGTACAAGTGAGTATCGGATGTATGAAAGAACGCCCATAAGAGGAGTGAGACCGAGGAGAGGAACCTCTTTCTCATGCACTTCCTTAACTCCTCTTCTGTTTTCTCTTAGCACTTTGTGGGGCTCGAGGAGCAGCCAAAGCACTAAAGAGGGAATGAACCATCAAGTTCCCACCTCCCTTCTCTTCCATACGCTATTCTTCCATACGCTATTCTTCTGACTTTCCTCCAGTTTATGCCCCTCTTAAAACACAGTGGGGGAACACAACATGGGGGGGGGGGGGTTGTCAGCCATACTGAATGCCCCCCCAGCCCCAAGCCTGGCAACAAAGGACTGGCAGCGCCAATCTCCAGGCAGGGCTGGACCACCATGCATGTGCAATGTGCATGGTATTGTATTTATTATTTATATAGCGCTCTTTCCCCATTTGTATGGCTTCAATGCACTTTGTGGTTGGAACACCCTCAGTGACCTCAGCCAATGTGTAAGTGTTTAGATTAAGAGATGCTTGTTTGCATTTTCACCATAGAGTTTACAAATTGCATAATAAAGCCACATGACAACATGTAAATACGTATAGCAACATGTTAAGCCAAAAGAATATGATTGTGGCTTTAATGGTAAACTATAACTCCCAGAATGCAAGATAATTCCAAACTGAAAAATCTAGTTAACCCCACGGTACTTCCAGGGCACTTTCAGTGATTTAAGACATGAAATAAGAGAAGTTGTATAATAAACAACGATAGATATGTGTGTCACTATCCCGTGCCAGCAGTTGCTGCACCACCAAAGATGTGACATGGAGCAGCAGCAGTGTGATGGGCTGGTGGAGGGCCGATCGAGCAATCAGCCGGGCGGCTGGTGCCGTGATGCCGCCGGGCCCGGCATTAGTGAGGCAAGAATTTTTGGGCCCTGGCACTTATTTTTTTACAAAGTAAGCACTGGTCGACTCTGCTTTCCAAGTCCCAGAGACCTGCTTTTAAACAGTTTTCTCCAATTCATTCTAGCCTGGCTGTCACTCACCCAGCAGGGTGGCTGTTCTGGCCGGACAGTCAGCCGGCCAGTCACACCAGAGTGCATTCAGGTCTCCTAGGAGACTAAGCACAGGGAGTTTTGGCAACTCCCTCACATTCTGTTCATCCCAGACACATGGTTTAAGAATAACTGTTCAGAAACGTTTTATTTTATCCAAATTGTGCTAATATTGGGTGTTCTTCTGTAAATGGTTTCATTAACCAAATACAATAAAAAAAATGTATTTTCAAAAGAACACTTTTCTTTTGCATAACTTTGTTTTCCACAATATTTGTATTTAGAAGTAAGGATTGGCAATGGGTTTATTAGTATAGGCCCTTTTATTTTGACAAGACACCGCTACGACTGTGTTATTATTATTTGATGGTCGTAGCTTGCTCTCATCTTTAGATTTAGGATTAGATGGGCATCTTTCAAACCGAATTGAAGTTCAATAAAACACCCTTGAACTGTGGTCACTTGTGTCTGTCTTATTGTTGATACCATGCCTTCCTTACAGCTGGTATGCGCTATTTCACAGGTACTCTTCACTGACCCATATCGTGGTTATGTGTATAGATGGTGTCGTCTGTGCTATTGTATGTTTGCAGATTAATTTCCTTCTCCGCTCTTGTAGAATTGGTAGACGTGCAGTATCTGTGGCAGTATTACTGTACTGCCTGCTTTTGGAGTCAGGCCTTCTTATGTCGATAAAATGGCCACTTCTGAAAGATTTTTGCAAAGTTGTCCACCACACATTACCGGCCTGTCTCAGCCTGAAGTCATAATTCCCTCCAGTATTGACATATTCTTCTGTTATGGCAGACGTGCTCCTATTCCACCACACTCTTTAATTTCCCTGGCACATGTGACACATACAACACCACTTATTCTGTATTAATCACATTGCTATGTGTTGGGTAGAGTCAAAAAGCAGGGAGCTGAGCGTACTGCACCAACCAGTTTTCTGTTTTCATTGCATGCTAATCAGTACACAGCAGCCTCTGGCTTTCCACAGGTTCATTGAGATTAATCAGATCCTTTTTGCTGTACCTGAATTGTATGTGGTATGACTGTGATTGAGACCTATGATCTTGGGCAGTCCATTACAACACGTTGTGGATTACAGGGACTTTTCCTTTTACTCTTTGTAGTGATATCCCTTCCCCTGTGTTCAAAAAGTTGGTGCTGAAAGCCTTTATTCCAGAACGTGCACTTTACTGGGGTGTGGCTCCCTAGGCTGGGGCTTCACGTGCTGCATCAGGGAGTGGAAGGGTGTGGCAGACAGGCTGAAGCTGGTGGGTCTGGCTTCTGAGGCTCAGCTATATAAGCAGCTCCATCCTCCAGGCTGGTGCTTCGCGTTACATTGCACCTCCGTGCAAAGAGACGCTCACCTCAGACCCGGACCAGCAACAGACTTACCTCGTTGAATCCTTTGCTGCAACTGCTTGCTTACCAGGACTCTGGCGCTCATCTACACGCCAGCATTCCATCTTCCTGACAACACACGCTTGCTTACCTGGACTTCGGTGCCCATCTATACAGCAGCAATCCATCTTCCTGACAGCAGCTGCTTGCTTACCTGGACTTCGGCGCTCATCTAAACGGCAGCAGTGCATCTTCCTGACAATAGCTGCTTGCTTACCTGGACTCCGGTGCGCATCCACACAGCAGCAGACCATCTTCCAGACAACACACAGAGCTTGATCTCGACGGCGCAGCACCTGCGGTCTTCATTCCAACGAAGCCGAATTCCTGAAAAGAAGACAGGACAAGGTTAGAATAACTATCGACACGTAATCTTGGGTCACGCTGCAGTTAAAACCCACACGCACCCCTAGAAGTTACTTACCAGTTACCAGTCCGTCGTAACTACTCACCTCCTATCTCCGGTACCGCTTCAACCTGTGCAGCGACCGCCGGAACCATAGCATCACCTGCATGAGGAAAGCGCAGAAAAAGAGACATTATACACTCAACAGACATTAGATTAAGAACAAACTTTACCAATACAATTACGAAAAGTAGAAAGACTAGCAGACGAGTGAAAACAAGGGAAATACTTACCAGCAAGAGTAGTGGACTAGCTGCAGTCAGCCTGGGCTACCACAACAAGAGACCAGTGAAGGAACTCGGTCCATTAGACAAGCGCCCCTGCGAGAAGCAGCAGGACGGAGAGCCTGCCATTATCATTCAACAGGTGAGCCATTCAGAGGTAACGCATCCACTGGGAAGGCACCTCTTGGGAGAAGAGCTCTTAAGAGGGGGTCAGGGCCGTAAACTGCATACTTACAACCACTTTAGAGTCACGCGGGAATCGCGCTGTCCCGCCACAACTCTCCACATAGGCACAGAGGGAAAAGCCAGAGGGAGGGAGGGCTGCGACCGTGCCCCAACGCCTCTGCAGGGACCAGGTGAGCATAACAGGGTGATATATGGCACTATACTTGTGTTCCATGGAGTGTGACCTACAATAATCTCCCATCTCCTTTGAACAAAATTGAGTTCCATTATCATTAACTATAAATCTGGGGAACCCCTCTCGTTCACTGATCTCATCTAAAAAATCAATAATTGACTTTGTGGTGATGCATGGTTTGATTAATACCTCAGCCCACCTGGTAAGCAAATCAATCACCACCAAACAAAACAATTGTTCACTATCACTCCATAATGTGCTCGACACATCCAAACCCAAGTTTTCCCATGGCTTCTCAGGAAAATCCGTCAAAACCTTAGGATATTTCGAATTTACACCCACCTTTTCACTATTACAACAAAGGATACAATTGGGAACTGCTCTCTCAATCTGGAGGTCGCATCCAGGCCACCAATAGTCGCTCCTTATCCTTTGTTTGGTCTTGATAATTCCTTGATGTCCCTCATGGCCCAAAACTATAATCATCAGTCGTACATTCATAGGCGGGATGATCTTGTCTCCGCACATCAACAAACCATCCTGATGCTCAAATCATCAATAACATACCAATAAGTGCTAGACTCGACTCCTGAAAATAACTTTTCCTCTGTGCACCGTCACCTTGTATTGTGTCTTTCAGCATGTTGAGAGATTTGTCCTCTCTCATTGTTTCCTCCCATTCATCTCCTGGGACTGGTGCAGAATTTATGTTAAAAACAACATCCTCATCAAGATCTTCCTCATCCACTTCTACCACATTTGTAAGTCTGGAAAGACAATCTGCAGTTCTATTCTTGATATCAGGTACATATTTTACCACATAATAGAATTCTTGCATCTGGGTCACCCATCTCCTGATTCGACTTGACACCTTGTCCAGACCCTTTGACGTATATATCTCTAGTAAAGGGTTGTGATCCGTGCGGAATTCAAATTCTGTGCCCCATATGAAATTTATAAACTTATCTGCTGCCGATTTAATGGCTAGTGCCTCCTTCTCAATAGTGGTGTAGGATTTTACTGCATTTTTTAACAGCCTAGATGCAAAAGCAATGAGGAGCTCTCTGCCATTGTCTTCTTGCGTGATAACTGCACCCAAACCCACATTGCTGGCATCAGTAGTGATAACTGTCTTGCGATCATGTCTGAAATTCTTCAATCCTGGAGCCACAGCTAAAGCTGACTTGATGTGTAAGAATTCCTCCTCAAATTGTTTTGACCATGCAAAAACACTTCTTCTATTAATGAGTTCACGTAGGAACACTGGGTGTTCAGCAAAATTTAGAATAAATTTAGAATAATATTCAGCCATGCCTATAAAAGTGCAAACTTCATCTTTTGATTCAGGTCTGGGCATGTTCTTAATGGCGTCTGTTAACTGCCTCTTGGGATGTTCTCCCTCTGCTGAAATAATATGTCACAAATATTCAATTTCTGGTCTATTCATTTTACACTTCTCTCTACTTAAAGTCATACTGTCACGACTCGCTCCCTTCGCTCCCATTCCCGCCACTTGGGGGCATGTTTTGGGGTTTATTCCCTACTGGACATTTCCTCCGAACCTAATGCTACAGTGCTGTGATGAATTGGGAGCGCTAAAACCTTATTTTACAAGTTACTTCCCTTCCAGATCCATTCCAGGTTTTTGGCAGCCAGCATGCTACTTTAATCAAATGACTATGCTTCCCAGAATGCCTGGCTCACTGCTTCACCTCCTCCCTTGCAGGACAAGGTTGGGTGGAGGATAGGCAACACCTGTGGCTGCAGGTGCAGCAGGCGGCACACCTGAGGGGTGTGCTTGTTAAGCAGCTTTAAAAGCCTCAGTTTGCTTCAGTCCAGCGCTGGTCATTGTTGCAGTGTTCCTGTTGTGACTGGTCCCTTGTTCCTTGTTCCTAGCTTTTGTGCCTAGTTCCTAGTTCCTGTTTCTTGTTCCTCCGCCCTGGATTTCGGATTCATGTGCTTAATTGAGTTCTGCTTTCTGGATTTCCCTTTCTGTCTTCCTCTGTCTGCAGGCAGCCTTTCTCTGTGCTTTACCCTTTGATGCTGCTCAATTTGCCTGTGTTCTCTGTTTCTTTGATGCTGTCCTTTGCTACTGAAAAACTTGATGCATTAGTCTTTCCCTTTTTAGATTTAGCTTCCTGCCTTTTCTCCTTGGATGGGTGGGAAAGGTTTCCTTTTGTGATATCATTTTCCCTGCTCCTGATCCTTACTTTCTATTGGGATCCATTCCATGTTTTCCATTACACTTATGCATTTATTTCCCATTTGATTATTTAGGTGTGGGGTGCTGTTGTAACTAGTCCCTGTGTGAATGCCTTTTGTTTTCCTCACTATTCTATAATCACAAATCCTACTTGCTCCTTGACTTAGGTCTTATGTATTTAGTTATCCTCCACTCATTGCTGTTATAGCCTTCTGGGTCCCTGTTTGATCAACTGGGTTCGTGGGTTTACTGACATTCAAGTGGTCTTTCTGGTTCTCGTGAGTACTGTTTCTAAGTTCCTTATTCAGTATAATCCAGAGTGTCAGCACACAGATCCTGTCCTTGCTTGCCCTCTACGTGGGCTTAGCGCTGTCAGTATCTGTAATAGCATAGTGGGTAAGGAGTTTGCTGACTTTCCTTTCAGTCATAAGGAGGTTCTAAGTGCTTACCCCACATCCCTTTTCATATATTGGTATTTTTGTTTCACTCTATCTGCACTCCTGGGTTTTAGTACACATGAGTCGTGGTTCTTGTGTGCACGTTGTTTGATTCAAGGTTATTCACTGTGCGATTTTGTGCACATTTCCCTTGCCGTATTCGCTGCCTTTGTACTCACTTGATGAATCCTGACAGAATGACCAGCCCTAAATTCCCATTGAATATGGCAAGTTTAAGAAAGAAAGGCAGCAAGGCCTCTAACAAGTTTGTACAGAAAGCTTCCCCTACATTTACCTGTGACAATCAAATCATTAGTCCTGACTTAAATGAACTCCTTGTCACGAATGGGCATTTACGTGCAGAGTATTTTTCCCACAGGATGGCACATCTTACATTGCCTGATCCTAGTTCTGTCTTTTATTCTGATCCAGATTCTATGTCAGCACAAGCCTTAGCAGCAGAAAACAACACACTGTTAGACTTATTATACAAGAGTACCTCTGTTGTTGAACCCCATGATTCCAGTTGTGCTTCACCTCAGATTGAACAGTTTCATGATACAAACATAAAGAATGGAGGGGTTCCTTGCATAACTTCTGTTTTCTACCCTCAGTCTAAAGCATACTCCTTTGCACAAGTACATACTGTAGTCCCTAATGCCAAGAGGTCTAATGTCAATAGTTTGCTTAAGGGAAACACAGACCAAGTTGGTAAGAGAAAGTATAAATCACAGAACCTGCAAGCAGTAGATGACAATGTACAATCGGTGCACATCCAGATTGCTAGTGCAGGATCCAGCCCTGATGCCACCATGCCTCCCCCTGTGCCTACTGATAGTGATGTACAGTTAATGCAGGGCATGCTAAGAGCTAAACTTAGGAGTTAAGACAAGAATTCATTTCTTTACAAGAAGAGAATAAAACCTTGCACTCTTTACTGAATACACCTCAGACTTTATCCGTTGATGTTGATGAAGTGAACACTGTTCAGCCCCTGAGTGCAGAGACTTTGGTAAACCCTGACATTTTTCAATATGTTAGATCTATTGGGAGTGAAAGTCTTTCTTCTAGCACAGCGCTTAATCTGGGCACAGTTTCTGACAATTGTTCTGCTGTTTGTCAGGGATTGCAGTTAGCTGAAGATTTACAAGCCACTCCTTTACCTAAGATTTCCTGTGTAGCAGTTTGTCATAATTCTGAGCTTGAACACATACATGGTTCTGATTTCCAAACACAATCCACAATGGTGGCATACACAGAATCAGTCACTACTGTAGGCCTAGGTTCTGGCCTTGATCTTGCTGCTGAGACTGAAGTAGACGTTCAAGTTGATGTGGAAAACGATGCTACCTCTGTGTTCGCTCTTCCTTCTGCCAATTTTGGTCACAACGAACAGAGACAGTACAGATTTCAGATTTTGATGGACCCATTCCACAGGATATTGAACCAAAAACCTGGCAGACGATTCCTGAACTGTTGATTGTTAATCTGCCACTTTCAGAAGCTAAGACAGAGGAATGGACAATTGACGAAATCCTGATTAACAGAGACGTTACTTTGGTGATTCCTCCGGTTGATATTGACTTCTACAAAGGAAGAGACTCTGTGCCATCCACTAAGGAGAGGGACTGCAGGGGTACAGCTCAGTCTTTGGTTACTGGTGCCAAGGAGTCAACTGCCCTAAAGGCGTTTTCCATTCCTGAGCCACAAATGTGTCTGTCGACTTCTGGGACTTCAGTCGGTCCTCCTACAACCATTGACTCTTCTATTATCCAGTCCACAGCTCTGCAGTCATCTTTGAAACACGTGTCTTCAATCAATGAACAACTGCCATGTCTGCCATTCACTCAAGAGCCTTCACCATGTACGTGGTCAGTGCCAAAGACCTTGACAAGTTTGTCTTCAGCTAACGAGATGGCTCCAGCTTGCATGCCTTCAGCCTCAGAATTTCCTCTGGCATGCCTGTCTTCGGCTACAGTGACTCATCCAGCAGATTATCCTTCAGCCATGGAGCCTCCGGTAGTACATTCTAAGTGCATGTCTTCGTTCCCAGAGCCTACTGCTAGTTTGGCTTCAGTTCATGAGAGACCTGTATCCTGCTCAGCCTCGCTGCCAATATCAGAGGTGTACCTGTCTACACTGTCAGATCCTGCTGCATATTCTTCTGCTCCAGAGATTCCTCCTGAATCCCAACCATTTATTACCGATGAACGTCCAGCCTGCCCTTCTTATGCTTCAGGGGGATCACCAGAATGCCTGCCTTTTACACAAGACAATTCTCCCAACTGCTTGACTGTAGCATCAGAGCCTCCCGAATATGCAACATCTGAGTCTGAAACTTCTGCCAGCTCTCACTTCAGAAACATCAAGCTGGATCATGACTCGGGAGAGCCTTACATGCGAGGCCATTGGACTTGCCTGGAGTATTACGAGAGGGAGACTGATACCATCCGCCACGGCCCAGTCACCGAACAAGTAGCCGACCAGGATAGCGGGCTGGGTGGTTCGCATCTGGGGTCCGGTTCGGATCAGCCGCTTGTCAGCTTTTTTGTTGCCGGATCACACATGAGCCTGAGGGAGGGGACGGGCACGGCCCCCCAGCTGCAGAACCAGTTGGGTGCTAGTAGCCAAAGGAAGGGAATGACTGCTGCAGTTCAAGATGTGCCTGTTATTGCTCCTGCTGCGAGTGTGCCTGATGTACTAAGTACTGCGTCTATCACTCCTATCAGTATGCCAAACGTCCCTGCGGTTGTATCCCACGTGCAACAAGGTGGCTACACGACTGTCACCGGGAGTGCCAGCCTCGAACAACCCATAGGACTTCCAGGCCTCCAAGGCATGGAACATATGCAGTCAAACCTTAGTCACTTTCAACCACAAGCCTTTTCCCAGATGGATGACAGAAGAAGATCCAAACCTCTACCTCGGCCGCCACCTTCTTTTGCTGAACATAAACATTTCCTGAAACCTGCAGTTTCCTCACCTCCTGCGTGTCCACTCTCGGCAGAAAGGCTTACAGGGCTTCTACCATTGTCTAAGGCATGTTGCACCAGCCTGCCTCCCTCCTCAAAGACTTATAAGTGTCCACTCCCAGTGACTGAGCTTTCTGGACCTTCCAACTCTGCTTCAGGTCTTGCAAGTCCTTCATGCCTTTCTTCGAACCATGAGTCTCTTCCTCACCAGAAGCCTGCCTATGACTCTTCTAGACTGCAGCCTGATTCTATTCATTCCAGTCCATCTGCTTTTGCCCACAGGCCACCGTTTCCATCAGTGCCACCTCCAAAGACAAAGCGCTCCTATCATGGATGGAAGATGTTTTGTGCGGGTGACGGTCACCTGGAGACGGCCGTGGGAGGGGGTATACTGTCACGACTCGCTCCCTTTGCTCCCGTTCCTGCCACTTGGGGGCATGTTTTGGGGTTTATTCCCTACTAGACATTTCCTCCGAACCTAATGCTACAGTGCTGTGATGAATTGGGAGTGCTAAAACCTTATTTTCCAAGTTACTTCCCTTCCGGATCCATTCCAGCTTTTTGGCAGCCAGCATGCTACTTTTATCAAATGACTATGCTTCCCAGAATGCCTGGCTCACTGCTTCACCTACTCCCTTGAAGGACAAGGTTGGGTGGAGGATAGGCAACACCTGTGGCTGCAGGTGCAGCAGGCGGCACACCTGAGGGGTGTGCTCGTTAAGCAGCTTTAAAAGCCTCAGTTTGCTTCAGTCCAGCGCTGGTCATTGTTGCAGTGTTCCTGTTGTGACTGGTCCCTTGTTCCTTGTTCCTAGCTTTTGTGCCTAGTTCCTAGTTCCTGTTTCTTGTTCCTCTGCCCTGGATTTCGGATTTATGTGCTTAATTGATTTCTGCTTTCTGGATTTCCCTTTCTGTCTTCCTCTGTCTGCAGGCAGCCTTTCTCTGTGCTTTACCCTTTGATGCAGCCCAATTTGCCTGTGTTCTCTGTTTCTTTGATGCTGTCCTTTGCTACTGAAAAACTTGATGCATTAGTCTTTCCCTTTTTAGATTTAGCTTCCTGCCTTTTCTCCTTGGATGGGTGGCAAAGGTTTCCTTTTGTGATATCATTTTCCCTGCTCCTGATCCTTACTTTCTATTGGGATCCATTCCATGTTTTCCATTGCACTTCTGCATTTATTTTCCATTGATTATTAGGTGTGGGGTGCTGTTGTAACTAGTCCCTGTGTGAATGCCTTTTGTTTTCCTCACTATTCTATAATCACAATTCCTACTTGCTCCTTGACTTAGGTCTTATGTATTTAGTTATCCTCCACCCAGTGCTGTTATAGCCTTCTGGGTCCCTGTTTGATCAACTGGGTTTGTGGGTTTACTGACATTCAAGTGGTCTTTCCGGTTCTCGTGAGTACTGTTTCTATGTTGCTTATTCAGTATAAAGGTTATTCACTGTGCGATTATGTGCACATTTCCCTTGCCATATTCGCTGCCTTTGTACTCACCTGATGAATCCTGACACATACCTGCCAGATTGAGCTTCTTGAACACATGTTCTAACCTCTCATTGGGCCTCAGTACGAGGCTGGCGCCCAGAAATGGGCAATTACCGGGTCATTACAGCCTTGACGGACCCGGTATTTGTCCATTCCTGGGCGCCAGAAAAAATTGTTCCCCATTCCCATTTGAGCCCCATAGGGCTCAATGGGAATGGGGAAGCCGGATGCACCGGCACTTTTATAAACGGTGCCGGTGCATCCGACATGTTCTGCTCGCGGGTGCCGTTACGGCCACCAGGTCAGACCTGGCGGCTGCTATGGCACCCGCGAGCAGAACTCATAGTTTGCTGGTCTGGGAACCACAGTACTAGCATGCTTACCGGTACCGTAGTACCCGTACTGGCAAACTTATAATGAGGCCCACTGTGAAGCTGTATGTCGTTGGCATATACCAGTATATCATCTTGGAAGCATACTATGCCATACTCCCCATCAAACAGCCTATGCATGATCCTCTGGAAAACTGAGGCCGCCGACACAAGACAAAAGCCATCCTTTTGTATTGAAATAACCCGTCCGGGTTGATAAACACAGTGAGAGCTTTTGATTCTCGATGCAACTTGACTTGATGATAGGCTGACGTTAGGTCTAAAGTGGAGAAAAACTTGGCTGGACCAATCATGGATACAAACTCCTGAATGTTGGGGAGTGGATGCCTCTTAGGGATCACGCATTTGTTGAGTTCTCACATGTCAACGCATAACCTGATCTTTCCTGTCTTCTTCCTTAAGACTACAAGAGGTGAAACCCATTCACTGGAATCTGTTCTCTCTATAATGCCCTGCTGTTCCAATTTCTTTAATTCTGCCTTTACTTCATCTCTCATGGATAGGGGAATGCCCTGTAACTTTTGCACCACTGGTCGATAGTTTTCTTTCATCTGAATTTTGTGGGCCAATCCACGCAGACACCCTATCTCATCACAGAAAACTCTTTCCTTAACGGCTTGTATATCATTGGCACTTCCATGTGTACTGCAATACCCCACCGCAAACACATTGGGCCTCATTACGAGGTTGGAGGTGCCGGCAAGGCTACCTCCAAACTCGCATCCGGGTCCGGCATCCGCGAATGGGAGATTACTGGGTCATTGCAAGTTCGGCGAACCCAGTAATTGCCCATTTGAGGGTGCTGGTAATAAGGGGCTCCCAATCCCCGTTCGGCCCCATAGGGCTGAATGGGAATGGGGAGCTCGGATGCACCGGCACCGTTGTTACTGTACCGCCATAGGTGTAATGAGGCCCATTATCTATGGCATTGGGGTCAAGTCGCACTCTGAGTTTCCGTTGATGAGTCCAACTCAACAAGAGAGTCTTTCCCTTAAGTGTCACATAGATCTTTCCTCGAGCTGTTCTCTCCTTGAACTTCAAAGTGCCCCAGAGCCATCCTAATATATCGATCGCTACACCCCCGTATGCTCTGGGGTTAATGTCTGATTCATGAAGAAACTCGTGTTTGGATTGATCACAATTATTCAGTGGCAGCAATGTGTGTTTCACACCAGAGTCTATCATCATGATTGTTTGTGTGCCATCTATGAATACGGAGGTTCTGGGGCTTTCGATTTCCTCTTCATCGTTATCATCATCAAAAATCATATACACGCACTCTTCTGCTTCTTCTTCACTTTGCCCATCACCAATGTAATTAGAAGAGGACCTCTTCACTCTGCAACACTTCAACAAGTGTCCTTTTGCCTTGCATAATTTGCAAATGATTTTCAGGGCAGGACATTCAGGATCATCTGCCCAGTGACCTACATTGGCGCTCCTGAAACATCTGCTTGGACTACTTCTCCTGGGGCTATTCATTCTTCGTCCTCGAATTGACATTCTACCTCTTCTGTCATTCCTCCGATCTGTCCTGCAGGTTCATTCATAGTACTTCCTTTTCCCTGAGGCATCCTCAATTGGTGCCACATTCTCACTCATATTTGGAGTATCAACACGCGTGACGTTCTTCTTAGGTTCTTCATTACTGATGTTTATATTCTTTACTCTAATTTCTAGCATTTTGACACACGTATCCATGTGCTCTACCTCCTTCACAACACGCAGGACTACCGCCAACGATGGGTCGTCCTCCGACCATAGTCTCTCTCTTTCTTTGGCATTGTTGCATTCAAGCATAAACTGGTCCCTTAGACGCTCATCTAATTGTTGATTGAAATTGCAGGTTCCTGCTAACTTTCGTAGGGCAGTTATGTACTGCTCTTTGCTCTCACCCTCTTCTGTGTTCTCTTCCCAAACTTGTAACGTTCAAGGACGATACTGAGTTTCTTTTCGTAGTGTTTAGCAATCTTTTCTACTGCCTTCTCAGACGCATACAGATTTCCCCCTTCACTTTCAGGAAGTTCCGGCAAGTCTTCGAATTTTTTCTGCCCTGCTGGGCCCAAACAGTGTAATAAAACTGATTTTCTCTTTTCCACACTGCAGTTCTGTCCGCAGACCACATTAGCATAATGTTCGAATGACTTGATCCACCTTCTCCAAGGAATGGCGGGCTCACCCACCTCGGGCAAGAAGAATGCAGGGGGCGGCACATTGCTAAATGCCATATCAATTGACACTGTTCAGAAGTTAGTGATGGGCTGTAGACAGCAGACTTGCTTAGCCATGCAGAAAACTTGTAACTTTATTTCTGAGGCTTGTGGCAATGTTCATCGAAATTGTTGTAGTTCGGAGAAAGGAAATGGCTTTGAATGAAATTTGAGATGCACCTCTAGTATATTGCAGCAATAATTCTCTTACAGGGGCTTGCGCCACTATTTCGTGTGCACGGTAATGTTTTCGATGTGCTCCTATACTTTGCAGGCGGTAATTGGACAAGGGCTGTCTCTTCCTTCCAATGGAGCATGCGTGCATGTGCCAACCAGACATGAAGTGTGACAGAGACACACAGCATTTATGTGGCTGGCAGTGTCAGGACGAATTTGAGTGTGAAAGTGTGCAGGTATCTGTAGTGTTTTGGGTTCTAGCAGCAGGAGCAGGTAAGTAGAGGTTACTCTGGAGGCCGGTACGTATAAAAGGAAAGTAGCTTTATTATGTTTCAGGGCTAGTTAATAAAGGGAGGCAGGAGTTAGGTGACACACATCCTCGCCAGTTACTTCTCCCATCCTGTGACCCTAACTGTCATCCTTGGAACCTTAATGTACTGTGAGGTTCCCGGCAACAGGATGACATTCTACTGCCTGCATTGGTGCACACAATACAAGACACATACTACACATCCTCTCTCCTTACAAGACACACACACAACAAGATTCATTGACCCCGCCCCTCAGAACAACCATACCAAACCTACAACACCGAACAATCGGACAAACCAACCACATTCAAAACCCTCACAGCGTACTCCACATTCGTGTAACTAACATTCAGCATCTTTCCTAAACAACTCAACCACCACTTAACCGGGGCCGCCTGGTTTTACAGCTGCCACCTGCAAGCACAAACCTCATCCAAACCACACTCAACAACCAACTCAGTGTACTCACCTTACACTCTGTCAGCCACAAAGAGATATGGGCCTGCCACGCCCGCAGCACAAACACGACCAACCAGAAAACTCAACTAACATTCCAGTACCATATGAACACACCACAAATCCACAATCCGGCACCACCACTCATTCTCACCAAAGAAACCAGTCAAATGCTCCATTATACGCATACTCCAACTACCTCCAAGAGAACATTTAAAAGTAGGAATGGAAAAGTAAAGACACAAACACGACAACGATCGCATGTAAACAACGTGACTGAATAGACACAGTACGTAAAAGAAACATCACAACCGGGAGTTGATCAGAAACCCTGAGATGTGCAAAGATCTCACCAATAGAATGCATTCACTAAAATAAACATGCGTGCATCTAATAGGCCATATGCTTCCATACTCCATACAATATATAAGGTACGCCCATCCATACTTCCATGCTCCATACAATATATAAGGTACGCACATCCATACTTCCATGCTCCATACAATATATAAGGTACGCCCATCCATACTTCCATGCTCCATACAATATATAAGGTACGCACATCCATACTTCCATGCTCCATACAATATATAAGGTACGCCTATCCATGCTTCCATGCTCCATACAATATATAAGGTACGCCCATCCATACTTCCATGCTCCATACAATATATAAGGTACGCCCATCCATACTTCCATGCTCCATACAATATATAAGGTACGCCCATCCATACTTCCATGCTCCATACAATATATAAGGTACGCCTATCCATGCTTCCATGCTCCATACAATATATAAGGTACGCCCATCCATACTCATGCACAGGGCTTGTCATTACACATTACACTGGGCTTTCAACACATCCCCTCCATATGCGCTTTTCACTTAACACATAACTATTGACTTCCAAGACACCGCCCATGCATCTTCACTTACTCTGAACATACAGTGTCCCTACAGAACTTCATACATCCCAGAATGCGCCCATTTCAAAATACCCAAATACACTGCACTCCATTTCCTACATTTCACAACATCACCTAATATCTCAAATATGTTTCATTTCATACATTTGGCAACCATTACATGTCCCAAATTAAAATAACACTTTTTCCCTATATGGTGCCTATAAATCCATATATGCCTAAAAGTCCATAGGTGGCGCGCACCTTTACCCTAAAAATCCTCAAAATTGTTAATAACCCAGCATATCACCCGTTTCTGACAAAGAGATTTTAGCCCGAAATACCTGCATAGTTTTCCAGGTTTGCTGTGAGATTTAAATCAGTCATTAACCATCACGAAGTTTACTGCTTACCGGCAGATCCATAAAAACATAAAAACAGTGCCAATGCCAGGAAAAGCAACATACACAGTAGGTTATATTCATAGCACCCTTCTGCCACATTAGTGTGTCTTCCCTTGGTCCAACGAACATGCATTAACACACAGCAACCCAAGGAACATGCATTAACACACAGCAAACCAACGAACATGCATTAACACACAGCAAACCAACAAACATGCATTAAAACACAGCAACCCAACGAACATGCATTAACACACAGCAAACCAACAAACATGCATTAACACACAGCAACCCAACGAACATGCATTAACACACAGCAACCCAACGAACATGCATTAACACACAGCAACCCAACGAACATGCATTAACACACAGCAAACCAACAAACATGCACTAACACACAGCAAACAACGAACATGCATTAACACACAGCAAACCAACAAACATGCATTAACACACAGCAAACCAACAAACATGCATTAAAACACAGCAACCCAACGAACATGCATTAAAACACAGCAACCCAACGAACATGCATTAACACACAGCAACCCAAGGAACATGCATTAACACACAGCAAACAACGAACATGCATTAACACACAGCAAACCAACAAACATGCATTAACACACAGCAAACCAACAAACATGCATTAAAACACAGCAACCCAACGAACATGCATTAACACACAGCAACCCAAGGAACATGCATTAACACACAGCAAACCAACGAACATGCATTAACACACAGCAAATCAACAAACATGCATTAAAACACAGCAACCCAACGAACATGCATTAACACACAGCAAACCAACAAACATGCATTAACACACAGCAACCCAACGAACATGCATTAACACACAGCAACCCAACGAACATGCATTAACACACAGCAACCCAACGAACATGCATTAACACACAGCAAACCAACAAACATGCATTAACACACAGCAAACCAACAAACATGCATTAAAACACAGCAACCCAACGAACATGCATTAACACACAGCAAACCAACAAACATGCATTAACACACAGCAACCCAACGAACATGCATTAACGCACAGCAAACCAACGAACATGCATTAACACACAGCAAACCAACGAACATGCATTAACACACAGCAACCCAACGAACATGCATTAACACACAGCAACCCAACGAACATGCATTAAAACACAGCAAACCAACGAACATGCATTAACACACAGCAAACCAACAAACATGCATTAACACACAGCAAACCAACGAACATGCATTAACACACAGCAAACCAACAAACATGCATTAAAACACAGCAACCCAACGAACATGCATTAACACACAGCAAACCAACAAACATGCATTAACACACAGCAACCCAACGAACATGCATTAACACACAGCAACCCAACAAACATGCATTAACACACAGCAACCCAACGAACATGCATTAACACACAGCAACCCAACAAACATGCATTAACACACAGCAACCCAACGAACATGCATTAACACACAGCAACCCAACGAACATGCATTAACACACAGCAAACCAACGAACATGCATTAACACACAACAACCCAACAAACATGCATTAACACACAGCAAACCAACGAACATGCATTAACACACAGCAAACCAACAAACATGCGTTAACACACAGCAAACCAACAAACATGCATTAACACACAGCAAACCAACGAACATGCGTTAACACACAGCAAACCAACAAACATGCATTAACACACAGCAAACCAACGAACATGCATTAACACACAGCAAACCAACAAACATGCATTAAAACACAGCAACCCAACGAACATGCATTAACACACAGCAAACCAACAAACATGCATTAACACACAGCAACCCAACGAACATGCATTAACACACAGCAACCCAACAAACATGCATTAACACACAGCAACCCAACGAACATGCATTAACACACAGCAACCCAACAAACATGCATTAACACACAGCAACCCAACGAACATGCATTAACACACAGCAACCCAACGAACATGCATTAACACACAGCAAACCAACGAACATGCATTAACACACAACAACCCAACGAACATGCATTAACACACAGCAAACCAACGAACATGCATTAACACACAGCAAACCAACAAACATGCATTAACACACAGCAAACCAACGAACATGCGTTAACACACAGCAAACCAACAAACACGCATTAACACACAGCAAACCAACGAACATGCGTTAACACACAGCAAACCAACAAACATGCATTAACACACAGCAAACCAACGAACATGCATTAACACACAGCAAACCAACGAACATGCATTAACACACAGCAAACCAACGAACATGCATTAACACACAGCAAACCAACAGACATGCATTAACACACAGCAAACCAACGAACATGCATTAACACACAGCAACCCAACAAACATGCATTAACACACAGCAACCCAACGAACATGCATTAACACACAGCAACCCAACAAACATGGATAAACACACAGCAAACCAACAAACATGCATTAACACACAGCAACCCAATGAACGTACATTAACACACAGCAAACCAACGAACATGCATTAACACACAGCAACCCAACAAACATGCATTAACACACAGCAAACCAACAAACATGCATTAACACACAGCAACCCAATGAACATACATTAACACACAGCAAACCAACGAACATGCATTAACACACAGCAAACCTGCCGCCGAACCATTCCTCTTGATGCTGCTGCTGGTGCTGGAGCTTATGTCATCATAGCGTAACCCCACAGCACCCAGACTACGTCATCATTAGTAGTGCAGCTTCCAAACTGCACGGAGCTGATGCCTACATTCAAGTGCACCGGGGAGGGAGATTTCCACAGGGAAATCGGGAGATGCATATTTCCCCATAGGAATGCATTGGGGCTACAGTTATTTTAGGCGGGAGATCGTGAAAAATAGCAATATTTTTCACCTAAAAATCGTGAGTCTCATGCCTAAATCGGGAGGGTTGGCATGTATGCGCTGTTAATGGCATTGCTCTGCGCTTTTGTCCCAGGCATCCAATTTTCTTGCGAGCTGCATAGCGCCCACATATCTTTTCACGGCAGAAACCTAATACGAATTGACAGTACCTTGAAGGGACATTACTTCCCAAGATATGCAGCAGCCCTGACAGCTGCTACTGCCGACCACACGCGCCAGCTCAGCGCGCCGTTTGCAGGCTGCCTGCATGGACACACCTCTGTCCACATGTACACGGCATTGCAGGACTTATACCAGGGGCGTTGCTAGGTTTGTAAAAGATCCGGGTCTAGTGCCCATTGCAAGTTTGGACATCACATAACTACATGATATGAACGCACGCGTGCGTTGCGGTTTCAAGCGTTAATATTCCAAACTATACTGCTCAAAGTTCTCATACTCATCGGGAAGATTTGCCACTCCAAAGCCTGAAGACTCATCCAGTAGTGCTATGCTATGTAATACTTTATGAGGGTATACAAGTCAACGAAAAGCCTTTGCACAGGACTGCCAAAGACTTGGCGTGGATTGAGAAATTGTATTTCAGCAACAACTGGAGAGCTTATCTGTTTGCTTCATCCACCATACAGTCACGTACTGCTGGTTGTTGGACTGACAGGCGGGAAGCTAGTGGGCTTGCAAAGTGGTGGGTCTAATGAATGTAATTATCCAATGTAGCGAGCGAGCGCATATTGATACCAAAACGCCACCCTACATTGTTATCAGTTGTCCCGTACGATACCAAAAAGGGAGGCCAGAAATTTTCCCCAAAAGAAATAGCAGTGATTCTAATGTAGCTTTCCATCTGTGGGGTCGACCCAGAAGACAAGGATAGCTATCTAGGAAATTATTTCCGCCTGTGCAACTCTCTTTTCACATAAAATCGGTAAGCTCCCCTGGCATATTGAAAGGATTGCCAACTCACGCTGCACCAAACACTTAGTTCTCATGTCCTCACCTCCAGCAGAGATTCAGCACTGGTGGTCATAGCAGTAAACATACGATTTGGTTTGGGCTATTAGCCGCTTTAGCACCACCTATAAACCAAAACTATTGCATTTGAATTCAGATGGGGAGAAATGGCATATGAGGAGGGACACAAAGCTTGTATGTGTTGTTTGTTTATTTGGCCACCCATTGACTGCCCAGGGACATGCTAATCCTTATGGCCATTTCCACCCGGTTTCTGCCGCTCGACCCCTCTCCGCCCAAAACACCTCCTCAACGCTTTGAGCTCTCTCTAATCAAGTCTTCCCATCAAACTTTGCGCTCAACGTGCCTGCCAGTGTTTTTTTTAAGCAGTCGTCTGAACATTAATGACTTAAATGGAGCTGCACTACTGATGTACTAAACATGTCTTTACCAGGTCTGCCTTCAGCCACTCGATGTATAAGCAGTCTACGTGTCCTTCACTGAAGTGCTGTTCAAAACAGGCATTGGCAAAGCCAACAGTTTGCATTTTTGTGTAGGCATAGGGCAGGCACTTATCAGGCACTGCCAGGGTGGGTCTGCATGCTCAGAAGCAAGTAACCGCTGGAAGATGGTGCAAGTACGTGGGCATTCTTTAGAAACACCCACCTACTCCTTACATTTTAGCCAAATTATTGGCTTTGCCAATGCTTGTTTTAAACAGAAATGTGGTGCAAGGACACATAACTCCATGTTTAAAAGGACGGCAGAGCGTCCTTCACAATTAGGCATCGGAGGTGATTATTGCAGTGGGGCTTACGGCTCGAATAACATTTTATTGTACTAAAGTCAGACATGAGAAAAAGTGCAATAATCTTCACAGGCTGAAAAAATGGAACTCCAGGACAGCAGGAAAAGTAAACCGACCCTGCTGCTGAAGCCGCAAACACGACCCTTCTATAGGACATAAGAAAGGCCCCCCACATACCTCAGCAGCTCTACCCACCCCCACACCCCCAGATCGTCACAACACACAAAAACGCTCGACCAGAGAGGAAAGGAAAGCACATCAAGGTAATATCCAAAGATGAACCGGATTGTAAAAACAACACAGCATCCCCGAACTAATGCCACGAACAGGAGCCCTCACATCTGTAAATCATAAACCCTGTCAAGTTTTACTCATATCTAGCCTGGCCCCTATGTATTTCCTGGGGCTACTGTACGAGACCATCAACATGTCTTATATGTTTAAACAGACATGCTAATTAATTGACAAGGCTGGTTTGATTGATTGATTGATATTTTATTTCTATCGCGCTCGTACACAAGTGTTTCAGAGCGCGACAAGGCAAGGGAGGGGAACAGGGGAGAACAAAACAGCGATCTTACTAGGCCCAGTGACATTGAGAACGCGCAAGTGCATGGGAGAGGGGGAAGGGAAAAGTGCATGGAAGGAGGGAGAAGTGGAAAGTGCGAAGCAGAGGAGAAACAGATAAATAACAATAAATAAATAATAAAGGCAACAAACAGTGGTAATGCAGCCAGCAATGTGCAAGTGCTAGGTATAAGGCAGAAGACAGGGTAGGTCTGATAAGTGCAGGAAGAAAAAGGGGGGGCTGTATGGGTACAGATACAGACCGCAGTGCAAGGGGTGGCCCGGAGGCAGTGCAGGAGGGTGGCAGGGTGAGCAGGTACCTGGGCCCGAAGGACAGAGGGTGGCCAGGTGCACAGTGCCAAGAGAGAACAAACAGATCAGCAGGCTAGAGGGGGAGCGAAGGCAGAGGAAAAGAGGAAGGTCTTGAGGTGCTTCCGGAACCAGAGATGGTTCTCCTCAAGTTTTAGAGTGGCAGGGAGGCTGTTCCAGAGGGAGGTCTCAGCCGAAGACAAAGATCTACCCCCAGCTTGTTTCTTTGAAAAACGACTGACCCTGAGGGAGTTAGAGGTAGAGGAGCGAAGAGCTTAAGAGGGGATGTATTTGCGGAGGGATAGCTGAAGGTATTTTGGACCCAGGCCCCAGAAAGCCTTGTGGACAATGCAGAGGGTTTTGAATTTAATCCTTGCATCCACTGGGAGCCAGTGGAGAGATTTCAGAGCTGGAGAGATACGATCCCAGGGCTTGAGGCCAAGGACAAGTCTCGCAGTCCTGTTCTGGATTAGTTGCAGAGGGCGGAGAGTAGAGGCAGATAGATTTAGAAAGAGGCTGTTACAATAGTCCAAGCTAGAGAGAACCAGAGCTTGAGATACCATGAGCTTCTGGGGGAAGGAGAGGAAAGGCAGAGTACCTCTGAGGAGGTGCAGTCGGAAATTTGACTTCTTAGAGACCTCAGAGATGTGGGCGGAGAAGGAAAGGGTGGAGTCAAAGATGACCCCAAGGTTCTTAGCCTCGTAGGTGGGGGTAGGAGAAGGGCCAAGGGAGGCCGGCCAGAGAGTGAGGGGAAAGGATGGTGAAGGTGTGCCGATGAGGAGGATCTCTGTCTTGCTGGCATTCAGACAAAGATCATTGGTGGCACACCAATCTTGAATGGCAGTTAGGCAATCTGTTGCAGTGCAGTGTATCTAGTCTTCTCGTGATGGGGCCCTTTCACTAATATGGTTGGTACAAGTTGGGTCATGGTTTTGTGGGCCAGCAGGGAACATAGTCCCACTACTTTGTTTGGTACATTTCGACAACTGGGTGGCTAAATAATTAAACATTACCCAAGAAGTAGATTGTGTCCAATATTCTGCTTTGACAAGTAGTGCCGTGAAGCAAACTAAAAAGAATGGTCATTTCAGTACAACAACCTCCATGGTAGGATGACCAGATGTCCCGGTTTTGGCGGGACTGTCCCAGTATTTGATGCTCTTTCCCCTTTTCTCAAGATGATGTTTCCATTGGAAACTGCAGTGGTCACAGTTTTCGTAGTAGGTCTTTATAGCTGGCAGGCAGGAATGCACAATATCACAGAGAAGAAATGCTGCATTTTACTATTTAAGACAGTGTTAGATTGTGATAAATTAATTATAATGTGTGTTTCTTTGAACAGTAACACTTAAACCCCCTTCTCCTCCAAACGCTACTGAAGTGTAGTCACTTGACAGCTACTTTCACAAGTTAGTGTTTTTAATGTTAGTTGCTGTGTCCCAGGTTTGCTACTTTTTAAATCTGGTCACCCTACTCCATCTATGGTCACGGCACCCGCTGCATTTGATGCAAACCCTGATGCGTAAGCTGCAGGCTAATGTTGGAGATCTCCTACCGCCACATGAACTGCCACACGCCTCTCCGGGCTGCCCCAGCACAGAGATGCTGTGCTTCTGGCAGAGCGCGTGGTCTGCAATGAAACGGCTTCCAGAGCAGCCTGTCCAGTGTCCACTAGTCCTCACTTTGCACCAGGTACCCACAATTTAGCCGACATGAATTGCAATAGATTGGGAATAGAAAGTAAGCAGCATTGCCTCGTATTCAGCAACCTAACTGGCCCGGTGCGGCGGTGGCGGCGCCATCCAGCGTGTTCCCTTCAGCTGCAGTAGTGGGTTATTGGGAGGTTGGGGGCGTGGATTCCTTTTGGCGGCCCGAGATGAAATTAAAGAGAAACTCACATGCGATGAATCTTCGAGGGCCACTTTGATTGAACCATCAGAACTGATCTTGTTTTGCAGTGTTATTAGCAAGCGCTGTGCAAGGTTTTCCAATTTAGCGTTACCGCGAGGGTGCTCGCTCACCACATTTCACAGCTGCACAGGGTTCAGCGGACCTATGGTGACGTTTTAAAGAGGTGTTAACCGGTATTGTGTTCTCCCATTATCAATGGCTCCGAATGAATGGCGTGATGTGGGGACGTGTAGCAGTCGCTGCACAGTTATTGTATGTTTAAAGCACCCCAACACTAATCTCAGTAAACGGGGGGCTTTTGTAAAATGAAATGCATCCATTCATGACTAACGAGGAAGCTGAGGAGTTGGGTTTGGAAAGGACATTGTTTTTACAGACCAGGCTCACAGCTCTCCATCGTGACGTGTTTAACTGTCATGGTTGCTAGCTACAGCTGCTTTCTGTTGCTTTAACTCGACCTATATAGCTCCTTCAAAAAGCAGAAGAGGAAAGGGGCAGTGGAGAGCAAAGAAGGGAAGCGAAATGCCATCACATAGCAGGTCCCGGATGGCTGAGTGATAGAGTTTACACGAGTGCACCGACAGCCACCCACACCCTGTTCTGTTTGTGGGCTAGCTGGGTGGCGCTCAGTTACACTTAGGTAACCACCTGGGCTGCCTGTGGCTTTTGGGGGTTGGTCGCCTCTTGTGCCGCAGCCTCTTATGCAGGGGCTTTGTTCCCTGTCAAATATCTGCATCAATCCCACCCTTTTTCCAGCCCACCTCCCCTTGCTGCACATGCATATTTTGTGTTAAAACGTGAGTGTGGGGGCGGGTGGGACATGGTTCACATTACTGGGTATCTGTGCCTCACACACCGCAGAGCAGCGAATAATGGGACTACTGATTGTCTGGGGTGGACTTCTCACCTCTTCTCGATGTGGATCATTGGGGGGTAGTGGTGGGAAGTGGTGATGAGTGCCCTGTGCCTCTTAAAGAGGCTCATGTTTCCCAATGGCAGAAAGCGATGGCAGAGGTGGACCACGTCTGTATAGCCTAACGCCGGGTTGAAAGAACAACTTAAAACAGTTACATCATGTGATCACCCAGAGCACCTTGCTATTTTCATGAATGAAACGAAGCACTGTGTTTATTTGTGCTTGGGATGGGCGGGGTCAGTCCGTAAAAGTCAACTCCGAACCAACGTTATTTTAGACAGTTCACTCAACTCTCTAAAATAATGTCGGTTCGGTTCCAATTTCAAACATAGCCATATATTACCTACCTTAGGTGCACATGGCATGGGGCCCGGGCCAACAGCCGGTAAATTCTTCCCAGGGGGAGCGGTGGGGGGTCACACAAGCAGGTGGTGGCGTCCTGGCAGTGTCTGCAGACACGTGGCGTCTCTAACACCTGCTGCTGCCTACTGCGCAAGTGCACGTGCAAGGGAGAGACCCAGGGCACGTGCGTTTGCCCCTGGGCGGTGGCTCGGCTGCCTATGCGCAGGCGCAGACTGGGCAGCCACGGACAGTCAGCAGCAGTACGAGCAGCATCCCAGGAGGCAGCGATGGTCGCATTGCTGCTGCCTCCTGGCCTGCATCGACTTGTTCCATTTCCCATGGAAATAATGTTTGTGGCTAGCCTTTGCTTGTAGCCCTGTGATTTTCATCCGGGGCTACAAGCAAAGGATCCGGGGCTATAGCCCCTCTAGCCCTCCCCTGGCAACGCCCCTGACTTATACCACACCTCATCTGGCCCATTCCTGGACACCTTCACATTTCACTGCATTTGGCTTCATCAGCTTCGATTTTCTGGCATGGCCATCATCAGCTCTGGGCTTCTGCCATCACTGGACTCACTTCAAAGAACACCATCCCATCCTGGTCGCCACTGTAGAGTTTTGGGTTCTCAGCAGGAGCAGGTAAGTAGAGGTTACTCTGGAGGCCGGTATGTGTAAAAGGAAAGTAGCTCTATTATGTTTCAGGGCTAGTTAATAAAGGGAGGAAGGAGCTAGGTGCCACACATCCTCGCCAGTTACTTCTCCCATCCTGTGACCCTAACTGTCATCCTTGGAACCTTGATGTACTGTGAGGTTCCAGGCATTGGTGCACGCAATACAAGACACATACTACAGTATCTCTACGCAGCGTCGTCGCTGGTTGCTAGACGGCACCGTGGAGGAAACAAATGGATGGCTCTCACCTCGATGGAGAGTACGGTTCACCTCGATGGAGAGTACGGTTCACCTCGATGGAGAGTACGGCTCACCTCGATGGAGAGTACGGCTCACCTCGATGGAGAGTACGGCTCACCTCGATGGAGAGTACGGTTCACCTCGATGGAGAGTACGGCTCACCTCGATGGAGAGTACGGTTCACCAACCGTACGGCTCACCTCGATGGAGAGTACGGCTCACCTCGATGGAGAGTACGGCTCACCTCGATGGAGAGTACGGTTCACCTCGATGGAGAGTACGGCTCACCTCGATGGAGAGTACGGTTCACCAACCGTACGGCTCGCCTCGATGGAGAGTACGGCTCACCTCGATGGAGAGTACGGTTCACCTCGATGGAGAGTACGGCTCACCTCGATGGAGAGTACGGTTCACCAACCGTACGGCTCACCTCGATGGAGAGTACGGCTCACCTCGATGGAGAGTACGGTTCACCTCGATGGAGAGTACGGCTCACCTCGATGGAGAGTACGGCTCACCTCGATGGAGAGTACGGCTCACCTCGATGGAGAGTACGGCTCACCTCGATGGAGAGTACGGCTCACCTCGATGGAGAGTACGGCTCACCTCGATGTCCGCGAGTTCTCGGCTGCGGCGTAGTGGGGCTCGCTGAATTCTCGTCGTCACTTGTAATGATGAGGTGGCGGCAGAAAAGGTGAGTACAATTGTTACTATAATTACTATAACTTAGAAGCATAACAAGCCCCACTGATGCAGTTCCCTTCTCCTGCTCTTTCCGCTAACCGTCTCTGTGGCTCGTGTTCTCCGTTCCCACTCAACTTGCCACACGCGCTCCAGACACGAGTCATCTCTACTCGGGCTCTGGAACCCTGTGCTTGCAGACCAATGCTACAGCTCCCAGAAGAGTAGTGTCCTGATTTTGGACAGCGACTCATTTTGAGCATTTTGAACATAAGGTAGTTGGATTCAGAGTTCAGGTGATTATAATAAGGAATGACACGCAGTCTGTATTTTGTAGAAGATATAGATGTTGAGCCGTGGCGCTGTGCCACCACTTTCTCCTCTTCCTAGACACTGAGGCTGCACTTGTGCACAGCGTTGATCGGCGGGCAGACACACGCGCCTTCTTGAAGAGCAGGCGTGGAGCATTGAGCCTCCATCAATGGAAAGCTGCAGTCATGTTTATTTTTCTTCTTTTTTTTCGGCACGTATTTGAGCATGAGCGATAGCGCATATCCACACGGGAAAGCTGCTTGTATTGTATGTATCTCTCCCAGCCTCCTGGCGGTATAGCTTTGCCACTGCCTGAATTCTGGAGCATAGACTAGTCTTACTGCATTGTGGCGGCCATTCCAGGGGTTGTGTGCACAGTGGGAGGGCTTCGCAGGAGGGCTAGGCAGACAACCGCCAGCAGCACATGTAACCCACGGGAATAACGAGCAAGCCAGCACGTGAGTGCCCGCTCTCGGGCATGCTTCTTCGAGTGGACGTTTCTACGCATGCTCATTTGTGTGGTCTGCCCTTTCTGTGCATGCTTCAGTTAGGGAGAATTCTCTCTTTAGGCTGCATTTCCTAACCTAGTGAGTCCCCCAGCAGCTTTGCTGGATTTCGTTTTTTTTCTCCTGCCAAGAGTGAGACTCTTTTCCTCCCACTCTTGGACATGATTTATGGTGTTCCTTTGACTGCTAATGTGTTTTATGGGCTATGGGGTCCTTTACTCCATAGGGTCTCATGTGTTTTTACTATGGGCCTCATTACGACCCAGGCGCTAAGTGTTTAACGGCGCCGTAAAAGGCTGCGGCTCCGTTAAACACTTAGCGCCTAATTACGAGGTCCCTTTGTGGGACCCGACCTTAACGGCTGGTTTTACCAGCTGTTAAAGTAGGGTGCCGCAAAGGGACCTTGGTGCTAAGTACGGTTCCGCAATTTGCGGCACCGTACTTAGCGCCTTCCCCATTCCCATTGAGCCCTGTGGGGCAAAAATGGGAATGGGGAAGGACCCATGGTGAATGGGAATTACCGCCCCGCCAACCTTGGAATGGGGCGGTAATTCCGCCATTCACCATGGCGGACCCCGGCATGGACCATGGTGCTAATAGCACCATGGTTTAGCGCCGGAGTCATAATGAGGCCCTATGTGGGTTACACAGGACCCTCCATGCAGTAACACAGGGGTGTCATAGTGACCCCCCACCATAGACTCCATACCCTGGGACTGACTACTGTCTCCCAGGGCATGTAAAGTCACCATTGGCTTTACTAGTCCCAAATTATTAACAGACACCAGTACAAACCATCATATTGTGGATGTACTGGTCAGGGCAATTCGATTGCCCCAGGGTCTGTTAGTCGAGGGGGCACGTCTCCGTCCCCACTGATCGAGTTTTGACTGGTGGCAGTGGATACTACTTTTTATATTCGACCGCAAATATTTCCCTGTGGGATTTTCCCATTGTTCGAGGCTACCAACTTTAATTATTTAATTCTCATAGCCTCGAACATACCGCCGGTTTATTTAATTAATATTAATTTGCCGGTTTGTATTTTTTGCCAGGACTCGATTCTAAAATGGCGTTTGTGTTCTCTTCTGTGACTCCAACCCAAGTCGAGCCCTTTGTTCCACTTTTTGGCGGGCTTCTCCACAGAAGCACTCCAAAGTGGTGCCACTCTATCTGTGGTACTTAGGACGGGTGGAGGGGAATTTAGGCACCCTGGACTGAGTTACCTTGGTAACTCAAGTTGCACTCTTGTGTGATTGGCCCAAGTGGTGAGCCGGCCGGCTCACCGCTTAGCATGTTTGATTGACAGCTAGGCTGAGTGAATGGGGATATGCTTCATAAAAGCAGGGCTTTGGGGACTGGAACTTCAGAAGTTGCCACAGAACCTGAGAATCCAACGAGGGAGAAGCTGAGCCAACCTACCACGACGGCACCACCGGTGGAGCCCTGCAGAACCGACTCACCGCTTCCCGACAACAGAGAAGATCTCTCAGCTGGAGAGGCTTCTTTCCCTGACTGGTGGGCACAACCAGTTTACCTTCTTCTCTTTGCACCCCAGACTGGTCTGTGGTCGAATTACCCGTGACAAGCACCCCGGCAACCGGATAGCCACTCACCACTGGACCGCAAACTAAAGGACCGCACCTTTTACCTGAGAAACTCTGCGGCTGGTTTCTTCCCTGGCAGTGCAACGGACTCCTGTCTTCCTCCTCGACGAGATCCTCTCTTCCCCCGGACGAAGCACCGACTTGCATCCGCTGCCAGGAACAACTGCCCCGCTGGAGTATTCTCACCACTTTAAGGTACCGTGTCCGCCAGGCCTCCCTTTCTAAAGACTGCTACAAGGTAATAATAACCCCTTAATGTTCTGGACTGGGCTGGCCGCCTTGACCCTCTAACTGGTCCTTTTCTTTGGTCCAACTCCTTTTTGAACCGTTACAAGACTTTTGTGCACTGCAACCGTGTGACCTTGGACACATTTCGTTTTGATCCTCTTAAAGCGGATCCGACCTACTGACTCTGAATTCACTGTGTTTCTTTGCCTTCCTCTCTTGTTGTGTTCATGAAAAAGTGTTGGGATCTGTTTCAATTTATTCTCTGCTTTTCTCTCCCTTTTTTAACCGAATTATTAGAGTGCCATCTACGTTAAGCGCTCACCGCTGTGTGAAAATAAGTGGGGCTTTACTTAAGACTTGTCTAATATTCTTTTAAGGGAGTGTATATCTTTTAGTGACCGTGTTTTTGAATTGCTTACTATTAGTGCCTGTGTGTTTTTCTAGATGTGGTTTTAAATAAATAATTATATCTCTTTTACACCAAGCCCTGGTCAGTGTTTACTTGTTCTATTGTGTTCTCTTGACCTATTGTGAATACTCTGTATACTGCCTAACTCTTCTTGAAGAAAGTCTGACTGCTCAGCCACAGCTACCAAGTGAATCTGTGTGGTACAGACTACTACCAAGTGGGTTTAGTGCCAAACACTGTAGTCTTAAATCTTTTTCAGTGGTCCCAGAGGGAACTGCACAGGTTTCTGCCTAACACTGGTGTACAGCGGTGGGATTTGTATTGAGTAAACACTTTAGAGTGCTTGTTGAACAATTTAGGACAACTAACCACAGAGCTTAGCACTAATAAGCTGATTTTCTAACTATGGGGCTCATCACGACTTGGGCGGTAACGGTAACGCTATTAGCGCGGGCGGTATTAGCCCTACCGCCGAAGTCCCCGGTGTTAGGGAGAATTCTCTGTTTAGGCTGAATTTCCTAACCTAGTGAGTCCCCCAGCAGCTTTGCTGGATTTTTGGGGTTTATTTTTTTTCTCCTGCCAAGAGTGAGACTCTTTTACCCTCACTCTTGGACATGATTTGAGTGTGTTTCTTTGGATCTAGATGTGTTTAATGGGCCATGGGGTCATTTACCCCATAGGGCTTCATGTGTTTTTGTGATGTGTGTTACACAGCACCCTCAGTGCAGTGACACAGGGGTGTCATAGTGACCCCTCAGTATAGACTCCATACCCTGTGACTGACTACTGTCTCCCAGGGCATGTAAAGTCACCATTGACTGTACTAGTCTTAAATTCTGAACAGAACGAGTACAAACCATCATATTGTGGACGTACTGGCTGGGGCAATTCGATTGCCCCAGGGTCTGTTAGTCGAGGGGGCACGTCTCCGTCCCCCCTGATCGAGTTTTGGCTGGTGGCAGTGGATACTACTTTTTATATTCAACCGCAAATATTTTCCTATGGGATTTCCCACTGTTTTAGGCTACTACCTTTGTTTAATTATTTACGGTAGCCTCGAACATACCGCCGGTTTATTTAATTAATATTAATTCTCCGGTTGGTATTTTTTGCCAAAACTTGATTCTAAAATGGCATTTGTGTTCTCTTCTGTGACTCCAACCCAAGTCGAGCCCTTTGTTCCACTTTTTGGCGGGCTTCTCCACAGAAGCCCTCCAAAGTGGTGTCACTCTGTCTGGGGTACTTAGGTGGGGTGGAGGGGAATTTAGGCACCCTGGACTGAGTTGCCTAGGCAACTCAGGTCACACTCCATCCTGATTGGCCGAAGTGGTGAGCCGGCCGGCTCACCACTTAGCATGTTTGAGTGACAGCTAGGCTGAGTGAATGGGGGTTTGCTGCATAAAAGCAGTGCTTTGGGGACTGGAACTTCAGAAGTCGCCACAGGACCTAAGAATCCGACGAGGGAGAAGCTGAGCCGACCTGCCACGATAACACCACCGGTGGAGCCCTGCTGGACTGCCTCACCACTTTTCCCAACGACAGAGGAGATCTCCCGCCGGAGAGTCTTCTTCCTTTGACTGGTGGGGATAACCAGTTTCACCGTCTTTTCACTTTCCCGACATACCTCGTGGCCGCCTTGCCTGTGCCAAGCACCCCGGCAACCGGGATACCACGTTTTACCACGACCGCGAACAAAGGTACCACCTTTAACAGGAAAACTCTGCGGCTGGTTTCTTCCCTGGTAGTGCAACAACCTTCATCTTTCCTCCAAGTCGAGATCTTCTCTTGCCCTGGACGACGGAGTGACTTGCACCCACTGCCAGGAACAACTGCCACCGCTGGAGGATCCTTCCCACTTAAGGTACCGTGTCCCGCCTGGCTTCCCTTGCCACCGACTGTACGGGGTAGATTTAGCCCCCGGCTTTCAAACCTGGGTTATTCTGGGACACCCTGGCTAAACTTTCCTAAAGCCTCTCTAAACTCTTTTTGAACCCTCTGCAAGACTTTCTAAAGCCTATTGTAACTGTGTGATCTTGGGTGCATTTGTGCTCTGCTCTCTCTAAGAGTGGGCCCAGTCCTTGGACTTTGACTCACCAGTGACTTTTGCTCTTCTGCCTTGCTAACAGTGTTCCTGAATCTTAGAGTGGTGTACCTTTCCATATTCTGTCTTTTTCCCTCCCTTTCTCACAAACTTATTAGAGTGCAATCTAGTTAAGCGCTCACCTCTGTATGAAAATAAGTGGTGTTTTACTGTGATTTATCTAATAGGGAAAAAGGGGTGTATATATCATAATAGTAACTGTGTTTAGAATATTTTACAATAAGAGTGCTGGAGTGTTTCAACTGTGTGTTTTTAAATAAATAATTATATACTTTGATACCAAAGCTCTGGTCAGTGTTTGCTTGTATTATTGTATCTGAGTATACTTTGCATACTGCCTAACTCTTCTTGAGGGAAGTCTGACTGCTCAGCCACAGCTACCAGGTAAATCTGGGTGGTGCAGACTGCTACCAAGTGGGTTTACCGCCAACACCTGTAGTCTTAAATCTTTTGCAGTGTTCCCTAAGGGAACTGCACAGGTTTCTGCCTAACACTGGTGTACAGCGGTGGGATTTGTATTGAGTATACACTTTAGAGTGCTTTGGGATACCTTAGTACAACTAACCACAAAGCTTAGCACCGAAAAAGTAATCTTTCTAACATGTCAACTATGGAAACCTATAGTCAAGAGTCCCTTGCTACAAAAACTGCTGATTGTTTAAGAGTATTATGTAAGCATAAGAACCTCCCGACTAAAGGCAAGAAAATGGAATTAATAGAAAGGTTGTTAGCTAACCAAAGTCTGGATGATGGGTCTGAGGAACCTACCATGACAGAAAATGTAGATAACAGTATAGAAATTGATATTGATCCAAATGTTGATAATCTTGAGGAAGAGTCAGAAGAGGAGGGTGAGGCTGCTGTGACTGTCCCCCCTAGGCCTCTGTCTGCTCTACCTGCTGTACCTACTGGGCCTTTGCCAAGTCCCACACTAAGTCCTCAATATCTCGAATTAGAGAAAATGAAACTTGAACTAGAGTTCAAGAGACTGAATACTCTGGCTGAACAGAGACATCCGGAAATGAATCAAGAACTAAGGCTAAGGGAAATGGAGCTCAAGCATGAGCTAGAAATGAAGAAATTATCTGTCGACAATGCTCCTCTCTCTGGCTCCGCTAGAAGTTCCAGTCCTAAAAGACCCCGGATGCCTAAAGAATTGGTTGGTATGTATGAGCCTAAGTTGGATGTGTTGGATTGGTTGTCTCTGTTTGAATATAATCATGGGCTCCAGAACATCACAGGAAATGACGTACTCACCTGGTTGTTCTCTAGGCTTCCCCCTGTTGCAACTGATGTGGTAATGGAGTTGTGGGAGGATGATAGGAAAGAGTATGAATGTGTAAAACTAGCTCTGATAGCTAGGTTTGGGAAGACCCCTTCCCAGTATCTTAAGAGGTTTAGAACCCTCAAAAAGCATGATGGTACCCCTTGAGCTACCTGGGTGAGTGAAGGGTTGAAAAACTTAGAGGGATGGATTAAGGGTTACAAAGTGAACAATTATGAAGGTATGAAGAATCTTTTTATGTTGGAGTCAATTTATGATGCCTGCTCTCCTGAGCTCAGACAGCACTTGGCTGATTCAAAGGAATTAGATTCCCGAAAGCTAGCTAAGGCTGCTGACATGTGGGTTGCCAACAGGGCCACTCACAAGGATTCTGGGGTAACTCAGAAAAAGGATGAGGGGAAACAGCCTAAAAAGGACTCCAAAGAGAATTCTAATACTGCAAATTCCAAAGCGGACCCCAAACAAAACCAGAAGGGTAAGCCACCAGGGAAACCACAGCAGAATAGTGTCTCCTCTGGTGCCAAACCAGAGGGAGGTCAGAACAAGCCTCCATTCCAGAAGGCATTTGGTAAATGCTTTGTTTGTGGCTCTACTGACCATGTGAAAGGAGATCCCGGATGCAAGGGTAAACCTTCAGGGGTCCAACTTGCCTCCTTAGCCTTCGCTCCAGAAGAGGAAGTCCCAATGGCAAGTGGAAACTTTCTACTGCTGGCTGATGAACCCATTGGAGTCTCAGCCAGTGTTTCTTTAGTGTCCCTGGGTTTGTGGGAACAACAGAATTTAGATGTGTATAATTCTATCCCAGATAATACTAAAGAGTATTATAAAGACAGTGGGCCTCATTACACGAAAGGCGGTGAGCCATGGCGCTATTAGCACCATGACTCATGCCGGTAAAATACCGGCACCGCCTTGGCGGAAAGGGAATTTACCGCCCCATTCCAAGGTTGGTGGGGTGGTAAATTCCCCCTCCGCCATTGCTCTTCCCCATTCCCATTTCTGCCCCATAGGGCTCTATGGGAATGGGGAAGGCGCTAATTACGGCACCGCAATTTTGCGGAGCCGTAATTAGCTCCGAGGTCCCTTAGCGGGTTGGTTTTTAACGCCTGCAAAAAGCAGGCGTTAAAGCACCAACCCGCTAAGGGACCTCGTAGTAAGGCGGTAATGGTTAACGGTCACCGTTACCATTAACGGTGGCCGTTAACCATTACCGCCTTCCGTGTAATGAGGCCCAGTGTCCAGGTAAATGGTCAGGAGACTCCTGCCATTAGAGACACTGGGGCCAGCATAACTGTGGTGGATGAATCATTTTTCAAGGCAGAGGATGTTGCTAAGGCACCCAAATGCCTCACCAAGTTAGCTGGAGGGCCTGTGCAGATGTGTCCCCAGTTACCAGTTCTCATCCAGTGTAATGACATGGCTGTAGAAATACCTGTCAGTGTACAATGTGAAGTGCCAGGTAGGGTTCTGTTGGGTAATGACCTAAAAGCTCTTGGAGTTGTGTGACATACCCCCCAGACCACCTAGTAAAAGGTTACAGGAGCTCACAAAACCTGCAAGAGAGAAAACCCTGTGAGGGTTATCTCAGGAGATGATGACAGAGATCACTCCTTTACTACTGGAGCACTGGAGCAACTCACTGCAGTAACTACCAGATCAGGAGCCAAGGGGCAACCCAAGACTCCTAGGAAAAAGTCAGCAGCAAGCACTCCGGTGCTTCCAACAGTTACCCCTGTAACTCCACCTCCAGCTGAGGCTGAGAGGGAGGTACAACCCTGTATGGTTGAACTAGACTGTGAAGAAGAGCTAGTGGGAGGCCAAGAACTTATTGGAGATCTAGACCCTGAGGACCATCCTGAGCTGCAGTCTTTACTGGCAGAAGGTGGACCCAGCAGGGCAGCTTTCCGTAAGGGACAAAGAGAATGTCCAACTCTGGAGGGTCTCCGCCAACAGGCAGCTGCTCAGGTTGATGGGCAAGAGCCTGGGAAGTATAGGTTGCACTGGGAAGATGGCTTCTTCTACAGTGAACCAACCGAGTCTGAACCTGGAGACTACAAACGCCTTGTAGTGCCTCAAGAAAACAGACAACAGTTCTTGCACTTAGCCCACGAGATTCCTTTAGCTGGTCACTTGAGATTCAAGAAGACCAAGGAAATGCTCTCCCTCTACTTCTATTGGCCACAAATGGGGGCCGAAGTAGATAAGTTTTGCAAGAGCTGCCATACCTGCCAAACGTCTGGTGAGGTTGGCGCCAAGAATGTGGCACCCTTAGTGCCTCTCCCAGTTGTGGGAGTCCCGTTTGAGAGGGTAGGGATTGACATTGTTGGTCCCCTTGATCCCCCTACCTCCTCAGGCAACAGGTTTATCCTTGTTGTAGTAGACCATGCTACTAGATACCCTGAGGCAATTCCTATGAGAACTGTTACAGCTCCGCTGTGGCTAAGGCCCTCCTTGGTATTTTTACCAGGGTTGGGTTTCCTAAGGAAGTTATATCCGACAGGGGGTCAAACCTTATGTCCCACTACATGAAAGCCATGTGGAAAACCTGTGGAGTTACTTACAAGTTCTCAACCGCCTACCACCTCCAAACCAATGGACTGGTAGAAAGATTTAACAGAACCATGAAGAGCATGATAGGTGCTTTAGAGGAACCTCTGAAAAGAAAGTGGGACCTTCTACTGCCATGCCTTCTCTTTGCTTATAGAGAAGTCCCTCAGTCCCTCAAGAGGGAGTAGGTTATTCTCCCTCTGAACTTCTCTATGGCCATCCGGTCAGAGGTCCATTGGCCCTGATTAAGGAGGGGTTGGAAGGCGCTCCTCCCCTCAAGCCAGTCAGAGTGACTGACTATGTGATAGGTCTCCGAAGGAGAATGTCACACATGATGGCAGAAGCTAGTGATAACCTGAAAGCTGGACAAGCTTTGGTCAAGCATTGGCATGATCAAAAGGCTAACATGGTTGAGTTCACTCAAGACCAGCTAGTTCTCGTTATGCTCCCAACAAGGCAGAGGGCCTTGCAAGACAAATGGATGGGGCCCTTCAAAGTTGTGGGAAAACTTGGAGAGGTCAACTATCTGGTGGATCTGGGCAGACCCAGCCAAGCTCCTGGAGTCTTCCACACCAACCGACTGAAAGCGTACATCTCCAGACCTGAAGTAGGAGCCTTACTTCTAGCTTCAGCAGCAGAGGAAGAAGAGAGTGAGTCGCTCCCTGATCTCCTCAGAGGTGTACCTTTAGATGAAAAAATTGAAGGAGTCAATCTCTCCTCAGATCTGACACCTGAGCAACAAGAGGAGTGCAAATCTATGTTAAATCAGTTTGCCTCCCTGTTCTCACTCTCACCAGGCTTGACCCCTTGGGGACAGCACGAGATACTCACTGGTGACTGTCTGCCAGTCAAAAGCAGAGGATACCGAATGTCAGAAAATTTGAGAACCCATATCAAGGGGGAGGTCAAGAAGATGCTTGATCTCGAGGTAATTGAACCCTCTACTAGTCCATGGTCTAGCCCAGTTGTGTTAGTACCAAAGGCAGGGTCCAAAGCTTTGAGATTCTGTGTGGACTATAGAGCTCTTAATGCAGTCACCAAGACTGATGCCCACCCTTTACCAAGGACAGATGAGTTGGTGGATAAACTTGGTGCAGCCAAGTACCTCAGCACATTTGACCTTACGTCAGGCTATTGGCAAATAGCCTTGACCGACCATGCCAAGGAGAAAACTGCATTTTCCACTCCAGTTGGCTTGTACCAGTTTAAGGTCATGCCCTTTGGATTAAAAAATGCACCTGCTACATTCCAAAGGATGGTGAACCAAGTCTTAGCTGGGATGAAGGACTTCTGCATGGCATACTTGGATGACATTGCAGTCTTCAGCCACTCCTGGGAGGATCATGTGAACCACCTAGGACATGTTTTGTAGGCTCTTGGACAGGCCAATTTGACTATCAAGGCAAGTAAGTGCCAGATAGGTCAAAGTAAGGTGGTCTACCTTGGGCATGAGGTAGGAGGTGTAGAAATAAGGCCTTTGCTCAGCAAGATTGAAGCTGTGCAAAATTGGACAACACCTACTACTCAAACCCAAGTGAGAGCCTTCCTAGGCCTCACTGGGTACTACAGGAATTTCATTGAGATCTATGGGACCATAGCTTCTCCACTGAATGTAATCTCCTCTCCAAAATTCCCTAAAAAGGTCAAATGGAATGAGGAGTGCAATCAGGCCTTTGAAAAACTGAAGAAAGCTCTTTGCCAAGCTCCAGTATTGAGAGCTCCTGACTACCACCAAACTTTCATTTTACAAACTGATGCTTCCAATGTAGGTATAGGTGCAGTTCTAAGCCAACTGGATGAGAAGGGTAGGGAGCACCCCATTTGCTTCATCAGCCGTAAGCTGAAGGATCCTGAGACAAGGTGGGCAACAATAGAAAGAGAATGCTTTGCTATTGTGTGGGCACTGAAGACGTTTAGGCCATACTTGTATGGTTCTACTTTTGTCATTCAGACTGACCACCAACCCTTGAGATGGTTAATGCAAATGAAGGGGGAAAATCCAAAACTATTGAGATGGTCAATCTGCCGGCAAGGGTTTGATTTCACCATTGAGCACAGGTCAGGGTGTCACCATCAAAATGCTGATGGACTCTCTAGGATGTATGTCATCGACTAGAGGTATGAGGTTCATCCAGGAGTGGATTATGGGGTTGATTCATGGAATTAATGTGCGCCGAAAATTCCTGCGCAGAGGTGCCAAAACGTGCGATTCGCAGTAAAAGTGCGAAAATCGCAGTGCAAGTGCGAAAATCGCAGGGAAACCAGCGCACATCAATTCATGGAAGTCCGTGCGCGAGAAAAACATTGGATGTGCGCTGAAAATGTGCACCGCGCACGCTGGAGCACAGGTCATCCAACAGCATGCACCGCGGCCACTGCGAAATCGCACATAGCGCGGCGCACATCACAAAAGTAGGCGGAACACGGGGCGTAACACTCGGAATGGGGAACAACGCCTGAAAATATGGGCGTCACGGGGGAAGTACAGGAGGCAAGTGCGCGGAACGCCCACACGCTCGCCTACAACCCGCATTCATGGAATCGAATAGGGCAAACCAGCGCACGGTCAAAGACGCGCACAGGGCCAAACAAGTACGCTACAAGAAAGCAGGCGGTAGCGCCCCTGCGCCTGAAAACAATGTGCGCCAAAATGTGCGCTAACAAAAAGCACCCATATACAACCATGATGAATGGTCCATACAGTGGCCCTCTAGGACAAATGAGGTGCAAAGGGGTACTGACAAACACGGACACCCGCTGTGTGAAAAATAGCGTGTGCGTGTGTTCCTGGGTGCGCGGGAAGTTCCACACGCGATTGGCCTGGGTACGTGTACTTCAGGCTGCGCGGGAAGTTCCACACGCGATTAGCCTGGGTACGTGTACTACGGGGTGCGCGGGAAGTTCCACACGCGATTAGCCTGGGTACGTGTGTTTTGGGGTGCACGGGAAGTTCCACATGCGATTGGCCTGGGTACGTGTACTTCGGGTGCGTGGGAAG
Source organism: Ambystoma mexicanum (assembly GCF_040938575.1). Classification (NCBI taxonomy): domain Eukaryota; kingdom Metazoa; phylum Chordata; class Amphibia; order Caudata; family Ambystomatidae; genus Ambystoma; species Ambystoma mexicanum. The sequence continues at coordinate 1,379,977,676 of NC_090933.1, forward strand.
TTCCACACGCGATTGGCCTGGGTACATGTATTCCGAGGTGCGCGGGAAGATTCACACGCGATTTCAGCAGGGTACGTGTATTTCTGTGGTGCCGGGGAATGCTACACGTGATTTGGCCGTGTGGGTCCTCCCAGGTGTTCCCTCTACACCCTCCACGGCCCCTGCAGGCAGCCCACACCACAGGGAACTACCCTGCACCCCTGCTCATGTCCCACAGGCAACCTATCCACCATGGCCATGCCCACCAGCCAACCCACATGTCACTTTGCACTACTGATCACCAACACCCTCCACCAGGCCCCCACACATGTCTCCCACCACCCCCACCCCCCAGCAGTGCAGGGCACCCTCTACCAGGCCCCCACTCATGTCTACCACCACCCCCACCCCCCAGCAGTGCAGGGGCACCATCCACCAGGCCCTCACACATGTCTCCCACCCCCCCCACCCCCAGCAGTGCAGGGCACCCTCCACCAGGCCCCCACACATGTCTCCCACCACCCCCACCCCCCAGCAGTGCAGGGCAGCCTCCACCAGGCCCCCACTCATGTCTCCCACCACCCCCACCCCCCAGCAGTGCAGGGGCACCCTCCACCAGGCCCCCACACATGTCTCCCACCACCCCCACCCCCCAGCAGTGCAGAGCACCCTCCACCAGGCCCCCACACATGTCTCCCACCACCCCCACCCCCCAGCAGTGCAGGGGCAGCCTCCACCAGGCCCCCACTCATGTCTCCCACCACCCCACCCACCAGCATCCAGGGGCACCCTCCACCAGGCAACCACACATGTCTACCATCACCCCCAGCCCCCAGAAGTGAAGGGGCAGCCTCCACCAGGCCCACACTCATGTCTCCCACCACCCCCACCCCCCAGCAGTGCAGGGCACCCTCCACCAGGCCCCCGCTCATGTCTACCACCACCCCCACCCACCAGCAGTGCAGGGGCACCCTCCAGCAGGCCGCCACACATGTCTCCCACCACCCCCACCCCCCAGCAGTGCAGGGCACCCTCCACCAGGCCCCCACACATGTCTCCCACCACCCCCACCCCCAGCAGTGCAGGGCACCCTCCACCAGGCCCCCACTCATGTCTACCACCACCCCCACCCCCCAGCAGTGCAGGGGCACCCTCCACCAGGCCCCCACTCATGTCTCCCACCACCCCCACGCCCCAGCAGTGCAGGGCACCCTCCACCAGGCCCCCACATATGTCTCCCACCACCCCCACCCCCCAGCAGTGCAGGGGCAGCCTCCACCAGGCCCCCACTCATGTCTCCCACCCCCCCCCACCCCCCAGCATCCAGGGGCACCCTCCACCAGGCCCCCACACATGTCTACCATCACCCCCAGCCCCAGAAGTGCAGGGGCAGCCTCCACCAGGCCCACACTCATGTCTCCCACCACCCCCACCCCCCAGCAGTGCAGGGCACCCTCCACCAGAACCCGCTCATGTCTACCACCACCCCCACCCACCAGCAGTGCAGGGCACCCTCCACCAGGCCCCCACACATGTCTCCCACCACCCCCACCCCCCAGCATCCAGGGGCACCCACCACCAGGCCCCCACACATGTCTACCATCACCCCCACCCCCCAGCAGTGCAGGGGCAGCCTCCACCAGGCCCCCACTCATGTCTACCACCACCCCCACCCACCCAGCCACCAGGGGCACCCTCCACCAGGCCCCCACTCATGTCTCCCACCACCCCCACCCCCCAGCAGTGCAGGGGCAGCCTCCATCAGGCCCCCACTCATGTCTACCATCACCCCCACACCCCAGCAGTGCAGGGTTAGCCTCCACCAGGCCCCCACTCATGTCCCCCTGCACCCCCACCCCCCAGCAGTGCAGGGGCACCCTCCACCAGGCCCCGACTCATGTCTCCCATCACCCCCACCCCCAGCAGTGCAGGGGCAGCCTCCACCAGGCCCCCACTCATGTCTCCCACCACCCCCACCCCCACCCCCCAGCAGTGCAGGGTTAGCCTCCACCAGGCCCCCACTCATGACCCCCTGCACCCCCACCCCCCAGCAGTGCAGGGGCAGCCTCCACCAGGCCCCCACTCATGTCTACCACCACCCCCACCCCCAGCCACCAGGGGCACCCTCCACCAGGCCCCCACTCATGTCTCCCACCACCCCCACCCCCCAGCAGTACAGGGGCAGCCTCCACCAGGCCCCTACTCATGTCTACCATTACCCCCACCCCCCAGCAGTGCAGGGTAAGCCTCCACTAGGCCCCCACTCATGTCCCCCTGCGCCCCCACCCCCCAGCAGTGCAGGGGCACCCTCCACCAGGCCCCCACTCATGTCTCCCACCACCCCCACCCCCCAGCATCCAGGGGCACCCTCCACCAGGCCCCCACTCATGACTCCCACCACCCCCACCCCCCAGCATCCAGGAGCAGCCTTCACCAGGCCCCCACTCATGTCTACCATTGCCCCCACCCCCCAGCAGTGCAGGGTTAGCCTCCACCAGGCCCACACTCATGTCTCCCACCACCCCCACCCCCCAGCAGTGCAGGGCACCCTCCACCAGAACCCGCTCATGTCTACCACCACCCCCACCCACCAGCAGTGCAGGGCACCCTCCACCAGGCCCCCACACATGTCTCCCACCACCCCCACCCCCCAGCATCCAGGGGCACCCACCACCAGGCCCCCACACATGTCTACCATCACCCCCACCCCCCAGCAGTGCAGGGGCAGCCTCCACCAGGCCCCCACTCATGTCTACCACCACCCCCACCCACCCAGCCACCAGGGGCACCCTCCACCAGGCCCCCACTCATGTCTCCCACCACCCCCACCCCCCAGCAGTGCAGGGGCAGCCTCCACCAGGCCCCCACTCATGTCTACCATCACCCCCACACCCCAGCAGTGCAGGGTTAGCCTCCACCAGGCCCCCACTCATGTCCCCCTGCACCCCCACCCCCCAGCAGTGCAGGGGCACCCTCCACCAGGCCCCGACTCATGTTTTCCTGCACCCCCACCCCCCAGCATCCAGGGGCAGCCTCCACCAGGCCCCCACTCATGTCTCCCATCACCCCCACCCCCAGCAGTGCAGGGGCAGCCTCCACCAGGCCCCCACTAATGTCTCCCACCACCCCCACCCCCACCCCCCAGCAGTGCAGGGTTAGCCTCCACCAGGCCCCCACTCATGACCCCCTGCACCCCCACCCCCCAGCAGTGCAGGGGCAGCCTCCACCAGGCCCCCACTCATGTCTACCACCACCCCCACCCCCCAGCAGTACAGGGGCAGCCTCCACCAGGCCCCTACTCATGTCTACCATTACCCCCACCCCCCAGCAGTGCAGGGTAAGCCTCCACCAGGCCCCCACTCATGTCCCCCTGCGCCCCCACTCCCCAGCAGTGCAGGGGCACCCTCCACCAGGCCCCCACTCATGTCTCCCACCACCCCCACCTCCCAGCATCCAGGGGCACCCTCCACCAGGCCCACACTCATGACTCCCACCACCCCCACCCCCCAGCATCCAGGAGCAGCCTTCACCAGGCCCCCACTCATGTCTACCATTGCCCCCACCCCCCAGCAGTGCAGGGTTAGCCTCCACCAGGCCCCCACTCATGTCCCCCTGCACCCCCACTCCCCAGCAGTGCAGGGGCAGCCTCTTCCTGGCCCCCACTCATGTCCAACTCATGTCTCCCTGCACCCCCACCCCCCAGCAGTGCAGGGGCAGCCTCCACCAGGCCCCCACTCATGTCCAACTCATGTCTCCCTGCACCCCCACCCCCCAGCAGTGCAGGGGCAGCCTCCACCAGGCCCCCACTCATGTCTCCCACCACCCCTACCCCCCAGCATCCAGGGGCACCCTCCACCAGGCCCCCACTCATGGCTCCCACCACCCCCGCCCCCCAGCATCCAGGAGCAGCCTCCACCAGGCCCCCACTCATGTCTACCATCACCCCCACCCCCCAGCAGTGCAGGGTTAGCCTCCACCAGGCCCCAACTCATGTCCCCCTGCACCCCCACTCCCCAGCAGTGCAGGGGCAGCCTCCACCAGTCCCCCACTCATGTCTACCACCACCCACACCCCCCAGCAGTGCAGGGGCACCCTCCAGCAGGCCGCCACACATGTCTCCCACCACCCCCACCCCCCAGCAGTGCAGGGCACCCTCCACCAGGCCCCCACACATGTCTCCCATCACCCCCACCCCCCAGCAGTGCAGGGCACCCTCCACCAGGCCCCCACTCATGTCTACCACCACCCCCACCCCCCAGCAGTGCAGGGGCACCCTCCACCAGGCCCCCACACATGTCTCCTACCACCCCTACCCCCAGCAGTGCAGGGCACCCTCCACCAGGCCCTCACACATGTCTCCCACCACCCCCACCCCCACAGCAGTGCAGGGGCAGCCTCCACCAGGCTCCCACTCATGTCTCCCACCCCCCCACTCCCCAGCATCCAGGGGCACCCTCCACCAGGCCCCCACACATGTCTACCATCACCCCCAGCCCCCAGAAGTGCAGGGGCAGCCTCCACCAGGCCCACACTCATGTCTCCCACCACCCCCACCCCTCAGCAGTGCAGGGCACCCTCCACCAGGCCCCGCTCATGTCTACCACCACCCCCACCCCCAGCAGTGCAGGGCACCCTCCACCAGGCCCCCACACATGTCTCCCACCACCCCCACCCCCCATCAGTGCAGGGGCAGCCTCCACCAGGCCCCCACTCATGTCTCCCACCACCCCCACCCCCCAGCATCCAGGGGCACCCTCCACCAGGCCCCCACACATGTCTACCATCACCCCCACCCCCCAGCAGTGCAGGGGCAGCCTACACCAGGCCCCCATTCATGTCTACCACAACCCCCACCCCCCAGCCACCAGGGGCACCCTCCACCAGGCCCCCACTCATGTTTTCCTGCACCCCCAGCCCCCAGCATCCAGGGGCAGCCTCCACCAGGCCCCCACTCATGTCTCCCACCACCCCCACCCCCCAGCAGTGCAGGGCACCCTCCACCAGAACCCGCTCATGTCTACCACCACCCCCACCCACCAGCAGTGCAGGGCACCCTCCACCAGGCCCCCACACATGTCTCCCACCACCCCCACCCCCCAGCATCCAGGGGCACCCACCACCAGGCCCCCACACATGTCTACCATCACCCCCACCCCCCAGCAGTGCAGGGGCAGCCTCCACCAGGCCCCCACTCATGTCTACTACCACCCCCACCCACCCAGCCACCAGGGGCACCCTCCACCAGGCCCCCACTCATGTCTCCCACCACCCCCACCCCCCAGCAGTGCAGGGGCAGCCTCCACCAGGCCCCCACTCATGTCTACCATCACCCCCACGCCCCAGCAGTGCAGGGTTAGCCTCCACCAGGCCCCCACTCATGTCCCCCTGCACCCCCACCCCCCAGCAGTGCAGGGGCACCCTCCACCAGGCCCCGACTCATGTTTTCCTGCACCCCCACCCCCCAGCATCCAGGGGCAGCCTCCACCAGGCCCCCACTCATGTCTCCCATCACCCCCACCCCCAGCAGTGCAGGGGCAGCCTCCACCAGGCCCCCACTAATGTCTCCCACCACCCCCACCCCCACCCCCCAGCAGTGCAGGGTTAGCCTCCACCAGGCCCCCACTCATGACCCCCTGCACCCCCACCCCCCAGCAGTGCAGGGGCAGCCTCCACCAGGCCCCCACTCATGTCTACCACCACCCCCACCCCCAGCCACCAGGGGCACCCTCCACCAGGCCCCCACTCATGTCTCCCACCACCCCCACCCCCCAGCAGTACAGGGGCAGCCTCCACCAGGCCCCTACTCATGTCTACCATTACCCCCACCCCCCAGCAGTGCAGGGTAAGCCTCCACCAGGCCCCCACTCATGTCCCCCTGCGCCCCCACTCCCCAGCAGTGCAGGGGCACCCTCCACCAGGCCCCCACTCATGTCTCCCACCACCCCCACCTCCCAGCATCCAGGGGCACCCTCCACCAGGCCCACACTCATGACTCCCACCACCCCACCCCCCAGCATCCAGGAGCAGCCTTCACCAGGCCCCCACTCATGTCTACCATTGCCCCCACCCCCCAGCAGTGCAGGGTTAGCCTCCACCAGGCCCCCACTCATGTCCCCCTGCACCCCCACTCCCCAGCAGTGCAGGGGCAGCCTCTTCCTGGCCCCCACTCATGTCCAAATCATGTCTCCCTGCACCCCCACCCCCCAGCAGTGCAGGGGCAGCCTCCACCAGGCCCCCACTCATGTCCAACTCATGTCTTCCTGCACCCCCACCCCCCAGCAGTGCAGGGGCAGCCTCCACCAGGCCCCCACTCATGTCTCCCACCACCCCTACCCCCCAGCATCCAGGGGCACCCTCCACCAGGCCCCCACTCATGGCTCCCACCACCACCGCCCCCCAGCATCCAGGAGCAGCCTCCACCAGGCCCCCACTCATGTCTACCACCACCCACACCCCCCAGCAGTGCAGGGGCACCCTCCAGCAGGCCGCCACACATGTCTCCCACCACCCCCACCCCCCAGCAGTGCAGGGCACCCTCCACCAGGCCCCCACACATGTCTCCCATCACCCCCACCCCCCAGCAGTGCAGGGCACCCTCCACCAGGCCCCCACTCATGTCTACCACCACCCCCACCCCCCAGCAGTGCAGGGGCACCCTCCACCAGGCCCCCACACATGTCTCCTACCACCCCTACCCCCCAGCAGTGCAGGGCACCCTCCACCAGGCCCTCACACATGTCTCCCACCACCCCCACCCCCACAGCAGTGCAGGGGCAGCCTCCACCAGGCCCCCACTCATGTCTCCCACCCCCCCACTCCCCAGCATCCAGGGGCACCCTCCACCAGGCCCCCACACATGTCTACCATCACCCCCAGCCCCCAGAAGTGCAGGGGCAGCCTCCACCAGGCCCACACTCATGTCTCCCACCACCCCCACCCCTCAGCAGTGCAGGGCACCCTCCACCAGGCCCCGCTCATGTCTACCACCACCCCCACCCCCAGCAGTGCAGGGCACCCTCCACCAGGCCCCCACACATGTCTCCCACCACCCCCACCCCCCATCAGTGCAGGGGCAGCCTCCACCAGGCCCCCACTCATGTCTCCCACCACCCCCACCCCCCAGCATCCAGGGGCACCCTCCACCAGGCCCCCACACATGTCTACCATCACCCCCACCCCCCAGCAGTGCAGGGGCAGCCTACACCAGGCCCCCATTCATGTCTACCACCACCCCCACCCCCCAGCCACCAGGGGCACCCTGCACCAGGCCCCCACTCATGTTTTCCTGCACCCCCAGCCCCCAGCATCCAGGGGCAGCCTCCACCAGGCACCCACTCATGTCTCCCACCACCCCCACCCCCCAGCAGTGCAGGGCCAGCCTCCACCAGGCCCCCACTCATGACTCCCACCACCCCACCCCCCAGCATCCAGGAGCAGCCTTCACCAGGCCCCCACTCATGTCTACCATTGCCCCCACTCCCCAGCAGTGCAGGGGCAGCCTCTTCCTGGCCCCCACTCATGTCCAACTCATGTCTCCCTGCACCCCCACCCCCCAGCAGTGCAGGGGCAGCCTCCACCAGGCCCCCACTCATGTCCAACTCATGTCTCCCTGCACCCCCACCCCCCAGCAGTGCAGGGGCAGCCTCCACCAGGCCCCCACTCATGTCTCCCACCACCCCTACCCCCCAGCATCCAGGGGCACCCTCCACCAGGCCCCCACTCATGGCTCCCACCACCACCGCCCCCCAGCATCCAGGAGCAGCCTCCACCAGGCCCCCACTCATGTCTACCACCACCCACACCCCCCAGCAGTGCAGGGGCACCCTCCAGCAGGCCGCCACACATGTCTCCCACCACCCCCACCCCCCAGCAGTGCAGGGCACCCTCCACCAGGCCCCCACACATGTCTCCCATCACCCCCACCCCCCAGCAGTGCAGGGCACCCTCCACCAGGCCCCCACTCATGTCTACCACCACCCCCACCCCCCAGCAGTGCAGGGGCACCCTCCACCAGGCCCCCACACATGTCTCCTACCACCCCTACCCCCCAGCAGTGCAGGGCACCCTCCACCAGGCCCTCACACATGTCTCCCACCACCCCCACCCCCACAGCAGTGCAGGGGCAGCCTCCACCAGGCCCCCACTCATGTCTCCCACCCCCCCACTCCCCAGCATCCAGGGGCACCCTCCACCAGGCCCCCACACATGTCTACCATCACCCCCAGCCCCCAGAAGTGCAGGGGCAGCCTCCACCAGGCCCACACTCATGTCTCCCACCACCCCCACCCCTCAGCAGTGCAGGGCACCCTCCACCAGGCCCCGCTCATGTCTACCACCACCCCCACCCCCAGCAGTGCAGGGCACCCTCCACCATGCCCCCACACATGTCTCCCACCACCCCCACCCCCCATCAGTGCAGGGGCAGCCTCCACCAGGCCCCCACTCATGTCTCCCACCACCCCCACCCCCCAGCATCCAGGGGCACCCTCCACCAGGCCCCCACACATGTCTACCATCACCCCCACCCCCCAGCAGTGCAGGGGCAGCCTACACCAGGCCCCCATTCATGTCTACCACCACCCCCACCCCCCAGCCACCAGGGGCACCCTCCACCAGGCCCCCACTCATGTTTTCCTGCACCCCCAGCCCCCAGCATCCAGGGGCAGCCTCCACCAGGCACCCACTCATGTCTCCCACCACCCCCACCCCCCAGCAGTGCAGGGCCAGCCTCCACCAGGCCCCCACTCATGTCTCCCACCACCCCCATCCCCCAGCAGTGCAGGGTTAGCCTCCACCAGGCCCCCACTCATGACCCCCTGCACCCCCACGCCCCAGCAGTGCAGGGGCATCCTCCACCAGGCCCCCACTCATGTCTACCACCACCCCCACCCCCAGCCACCAGGGGCACCCTCCACCAGGCCCCCACTCATGTCTCCCACCACCCCCACCCCCCAGCAGTACAGGGGCAGCCTCCACCAGGCCCCTACTCATGTCTACCATCACCCCCACCCCCCAGCAGTGCAGGGTTAGCCTCCACCAGGCCCCCACTCATGTCCCCCTGCACCCCCACCCCCCAGCAGTGCAGGGGCACCCTCCACCAGGCCCCCACTCATGTCTCCCGCCACCCCCACCGACCAGCATCCAGGGGCACCCTCCACCAGGCCCCCACTCATGTCTACCATCACCCCCACCCCCAGCAGTGCAGGGGCAGCCTCTACCAGGCCCCCACTCATGTCCAACTCATGTCTCCCTGCACCCCCAACCCCAGCAGTGCAGGGGCAGCCTCCACCAGGCCCCCACTCATGTCCAACTCATGTCTCCCTGCACCCCCACCCCTCAGCAGTGCAGGGGCCGCCTCCACCAGGCCCCCACTCATGTCTCCCACCACCCCTACCCCCCAACATCCAGGAGCACCCTCCACCAGGCCCCCACTCATGACTCCCACCACCCCCACCCCCCAGCATCCAGGAGCAGCCTTCACCAGGCCTCCACTCATGTCTACCATCGCCCCCACCCCCCAGCAGTGCAGGGTTAGCCTCCACCAGGCCCCCACTCATGTCCCCCTGCACCCCCACTCCCCAGCAGTGCAGGCGCAGCCTCCACCAGTCCCCCACTCCTGTCTCCCACCACCCCCACCCCCCAGCAGTGCAGGGCACCCTCCACTAGGCCCCCACTCATGTCTACCACCACCCCCACCCCCCAGCAGTGCAGGGGCAGCCTCCACCAGGCCCCCACTCATGTCTACCACCACCCCCACCCCCCAGCCACCAGGGGCACCCTCCACCAGGCCCCCACACATGTCTCCCACCACCCCCACCCCCAGCAGTGCAGGGGCAGCCTCCACCAGGCCCCCACTCATGTCTCCCACCCCCCTCGCCCCCCAGCATCCAGGGGTACCCTCTACCAGGCCCCCACTCATGTCTACCATCACCCCCACCCCCCAGCAGTGCAGTGGCAGCCTCCACCAGGCCCCCACTCATGTCTACCACCACCCCCAGCCCCCAGGGGCACCCTCCACCAGGCTCCCACTCATGTCTCCCACCACCCCCACCCCCCAGCAGTGCAGGGGCAGCCTCCACCAGGCCCCCACTCATGTCTACCATCAGCCCCACCCCCAGCAGTGCAGGGTTAGCCTCCACCAGGCCCCCACTCATGTCCCCCTGCACCCCCACCCCCCAGCATTGCAGGGGCACCCCCCACCAGGCTCCCACTCATGTTTTCCTGCACCCCCACCCCCCAGCATCCAGGGGCAGCCTCCACCAGGCCCCCACTCATGTCTCCCACCCCCCAGCAGTGCAGGGGCAACCTCCACCAGGCCCCCTCTCATGTCTCCCACCACCCCCACCCCCCAGCAGTGCAGGGTTAGCCTCCAGCAGCCCACCACTCATGTCCCCCTGCACCCCCACCCCCCAGCAGTGCAGGGGCAGCCTCCACCAGGCCCCCACTCATGTCTATCCCCACCCCCACCCCCCTGCCACCAGCGGCACCCTCCACCAGGCCCCCACTCATGTCTCCCACCACCCCCACCCCCCAGCAGTGCAGGGGCAGCCTCCACCAGGCCCCAACACATGTCCCCCTGCACCCCACCCCCCAGCAGTGCAGGGGCAGCATCCACCAGGCCCCCACTCATGTCTCCCGCCACCCCCACCCCCCAGCATCCAGGGGCACCCTCCACCAGGCCCCCACTCATGTCTACCATCACCCCCACCCCCAGCAGTGCAGGGGCAGCCTCTACCAGGCCCCCACTCATGTCCAACTCATGTCTCCCTGCACCCCCAACCCCAGCAGTGCAGGGGCAGCCTCCACCAGGCCCCCACTCATGTCCAACTCATGTCTCCCTGCACCCCCACCCCTCAGCAGTGCAGGGGCCGCCTCCACCAGGCCCCCACTCATGTCTCCCACCACCCCTACCCCCCAGCATCCAGGAGCACCCTCCACCAGGCCCCCACTCATGACTCCCACCACCCCCACCCCCCAGCATCCAGGAGCAGCCTTCACCAGGCCTCCACTCATGTCTACCATCGCCCCCACCCCCCAGCAGTGCAGGGTTAGCCTCCACCAGGCCCCCACTCATGTCCCCCTGCACCCCCACTCCCCAGCAGTGCAGGCGCAGCCTCCACCAGTCCCCCACTCCTGTCTCCCACCACCCCCACCCCCCAGCAGTGCAGGGCACCCTCCACCAGGCCCCCACTCATGTCTACCACCACCCCCACCCCCCAGCAGTGCAGGGGCAGCCTCCACCAGGCCCCCACTCATGTCTACCACCACCCCCACCCCCCAGCCACCAGGGGCACCCTCCACCAGGCCCCCACACATGTCTCCCACCACCCCCACCCCCAGCAGTGCAGGGGCAGCCTCCAACAGGCCCCCACTCATGTCTCCCACCCCCCTCGCCCCCCAGCATCCAGGGGTACCCTCTACCAGGCCCCCACACATGTCTACCATCACCCCCACCCCCCAGCAGTGCAGTGGCAGCCTCCACCAGGCCCCCACTCATGTCTACCACCACCCCCAGCCCCCAGGGGCACCCTCCACCAGGCTCCCACTCATGTCTCCCACCACCCCCACCCCCCAGCAGTGCAGGGGCAGCCTCCACCAGGCCCCCACTCATGTCTACCATCAGCCCCACCCCCAGCAGTGCAGGGTTAGCCTCCACCAGGCCCCCACTCATGTCCCCCTGCACCCCCACCCCCCAGCATTGCAGGGGCACCCCCCACCAGGCTCCCACTCATGTTTTCCTGCACCCCCACCCCCCAGCATCCAGGGGCAGCCTCCACCAGGCCCCCACTCATGTCTCCCACCCCCCAGCAGTGCAGGGGCAACCTCCACCAGGCCCCCTCTCATGTCTCCCACCACCCCCACCCCCCAGCAGAGCAGGGTTAGCCTCCAGCAGCCCACCACTCATGTCCCCCTGCACCCCCACCCCCCAGCAGTGCAGGGGCAGCCTCCACCAGGCCCCCACTCATGTCTACCCCCACCCCCACCCCCCAGCCACCAGCGGCACCCTCCACCAGGCCCCCACTCATGTCTCCCACCACCCCCACCCCCCAGCAGTGCAGGGGCAGCCTCCACCAGGCCCCAACACATGTCCCCCTGCACCCCACTCCCCAGCAGTGCAGGGGCAGCATCCACCAGGCCCCCACTCATGTCTCCCACCACCCCCACCCCCCAGCAGTGCAGGGGCAGCCTCCACCAGGCCCCCACACATGTCCCCCTGCACCCCCACCCCCCAGCAGTGCAGGGGCAGCCTCCTCCAGGCCCCCACACATGTCCCCCTGCACCCCCACCCCCCAGCAGTGCAGGGGCAGCCTCGACCAGGCCCCCACACATGTCCCCCTGCACCCCCACCCCCCAGCCGTGCGATTTGCCTGGGTACGTGTATTCCTGGGGTGCGCGGGTAGTCTCCCATGCGATACCATCAGGGTATGTGTATTATGGGTCCGTGTGAACTTCCAACCGCGATACCAGCAGGCTACGTGTATTACGGGGCTCGCGGAAAGTTCCACACGCGATTGCCCTGGGTACGTGTATTTCGGGGTGCACGTGAACTTCCACACGCGTCTGTGCCTGTGTGAGTGGGGTATGTGTATTCCAGGGGTGGGCGGGAATATTTACTCGTGACTGGACCTTGGAGAGCGTGTTACCTGTATTCCTGGGGTGGCCGGGAAGATTCACACGTTCGCCTACAACGCGCCGAAAAATAAATGGTCCAATCCTGAAACACGTACGCCAGCATGAAGCAGGCGTACGTGGACCCGCGCAGCATAAAAGTGCGCGCAAACAACAAACAAGCTCAGACGCCAGGATGAATATACCGTTCCTAGCAGCAGTGGCCGTGGGTTACCAAAGGAGGAGGAGGAGGATAGTGAGGGCCCGAATTTTCACTCCCAGAACCAGCCTTTTTGGGACGCCTGATGACCAGGTGTATGGGAGGTACAGGTTTCCACCACACATAATACTGGACCTGGTCAGTGAGTGGGAGGATGACCTCACATCACCCACCCTGTGCTCCCAAGCACTCAGCCCCCTGGAGAAGGTCCTCAATGTACTGCACTTCTTGGCCACAGGATCATTTCAGCGGACAAGTGCCATAATGGGTGGGGTGTCACAGGCCACGCAGTCACGCTGCCTACACCAGGTCTTGAACATCATCACTGCACGCCCATCAGTCCGTAGGCACATATACCTGCCCAGGACACCTGCAGAAAGGCAGGCTGCCACCCTCGATTTCTACAGTGTGGCACAATTCCCCAAAGTGCTAGGTGCCATTGACTGCACCCATGTGGCACTATGTCCCCCCAGGGCATCTGAGCACATCTATAGGAACCGCAAGCACTGGCATTCCATCAACGTGCAGGTAGTATGTAATGCCAAGGGAATCATCACCTCAGTATATGCCAACTATCCAGGGTCCACCCACGACAACTTCATTTACCGAATGTCTACCCTAAGCCGGGACGTAGAAGCTGGGCGGCATGGCGATACATGGCTGCTTGGTGAGTATGAATGCCACTGCACATGCATGCATGTCAGATGCAGAGTTATGTCACTACCCCACTAATGATACCCATCACCTCTTCACCAGGGGACAGTGCCTACCCTCTGAGCACCTGTTAGGCGGAAACCTGTGCAGTTCCCTCTGGGACCACGGCAAAAGATTTAGGACTACATGGGGTTTGGCGGTGAACCCACTTGGTAGCAGTCTGTACCACACAGATTCACTTGGTAGCTGTGGCTGAGCAGTCAGACTTCCCTCAAGAAGAGTTGAGCAGTAGTTGGAGTATACAAAATAGGGCAATTCTTCACAGCAAGACAAGCAAGCACGCAACGAGGCTCCGTGTAAAGATATTAAGGTATTTATTTATAACGAAACATCTATGAAAAACACTATGGCAAATTCACGGCAAACAAATCAAACAGAATTACTCTATGAAGAAGAAATGATCAATCCCCCTAGCAATATTTCGACAAGTCTAGGTTCTACCGGTACCACTTATTTTCAGACAGAGGTGTATACCTCAACCTAGATGACACTCTAATATTAGTTAGGACGGGAGAGAAAAAGATAGGCAGGTTATGAAATCAACACAGTTCAATCCTTCGGGGATAAAATGCAAGGCAGGAAGGCAAGAATCACAATAGATCGTAAAGTTCAGAGGCCAGGCCCACTCGGAGAGAGGCAAGGCGCGATGTCCAAAAAAGTCTCTAGTGGAGATGCATTCAAGTCTTTGTAGCAAATTGTTATCGGCAGATTGAACCAGTTCAGAACAATAAATGAGAAAAGCTTGGAGGCGGCCCAACGGAACGGAGAGGATTAAGGCACCTCACTCGAACCGATCGAAAGGGAAGCCAGGCGGACATGGTACCTTGTTGTGGAGGGCAGCTCCGGCGGGGGCAGTTGTTCCTGGTGGTGGATGCACGTTGGGTCTTTGCCAAGAGTAGAGATGATCTCGTCGTCGAAGAAAAGTGAAGTCCCGTGTACCACTAGGGAAGAGACCAGCCGCAGAGTGCTCTGTCACAAGGCACCACCTTTTGGTCGCGGTACAGGGGTAGTGGCCATCCGGTTGCCGAGGTGCTCTGCACGGGCAATTCGACCACTGCGGCCTGAGGCGAAGAAAAAGCAAAGGGGACTGGTTGTTCCCACCAGTCAGGGGAAGAGACTCTCCGGCAGGGAGATCTCCTCTGTCGTCGGGAAGTGGTGAGTCGGTTCCGCAGGGCTCCACGAGAGGTGTCGTCGTGCAGGTCAGCTCAGCGTTACCCTCGTCGTATTCTTAGGTCCTGTGGCGACTTCTGAAGATCCAGTCCCAACAGCCCTGCTTTTATGCAGAAAACCCCCATTCATTCAGCCTAGCTGTCAATCAACACATGCTAAGTGGTGAGCGGGGAGGCTCACCACTTGGGCCAATCACTCCAGAGTGCGACCGGAGTTGGCAAGGCAACTCGGTCCAGGGTGCCTAAACCCCCTCCCACACCCCTGGGGTAACCCAGACAGAATGGCACCACTTTGGAGGGTCTCTGTACAGAGGCCCGCCAAAAGTGGAACAAAGGGCTCAACCTTTGGTTTAGGAGTCACAGAGATGAACACAGACGCCATTTTACAAACCGAGTTTCTGGCAGAAAATACCATCCGATAAACTTATTTAAGATAAGTAGACCGGTGGTACGTTACAGATTAACGAGAAAAAGTATCAATCTCCAACAATGGGACGAATCCCATAGGGTTATGTTCGGGGTCGGACATAACAAGTAGTTTCCACTGCCACCAGCCAAAACTCGACAAGGGGGGACGGGACAGTGCCCCCTCGAGTAACAGATCCAGGAGTAATCGAATTACCCCTACTAGTACGTCCACAATAAGATGGTTTGTACTAGTTCTGTTAGTAAATTTAGGTCTAGTAAAGCCAATGGTGACTTTACATGCCCGGGGAGACAGTAGTCAGTCCCCGGGTATGGAGTCTATGGTGGAGGTCCGCGAGGATGCCCCAGTGCTACGGCACGGGTGTAACACACATAGAAAAACATATGAGACCCTATGGAGTAAAAAATACCTCATATCCCATAGGACACATTGACATTCAAAGGAATTACACACATTCATGTCCAAGAGTGGGAGAAAAAAGAGTCTCACTCTTGGCAGGATGGAAAAAAAACAAACTCCAGAAATCCAGCAAAGCTGCTGGGGGACTCACTAGGTTAGGAAATTCACCCTAAACAGAGAATTCTCCCTAACACTCGCCCCCCCAGACTAAGGGACAGGAGGATTTAATCCACTCCTGGATGAATCTCATACCTCTAGTCGATGACATACATCCTAGAGAGACCATCAGCATTTTGGTGGTGACACCCTGACCTGTGCTCAATGGTGAAATCAAACCCTTGCAGGCAGATCGACCATCTCAATAGTTTTGGGTTTTCCCCTTTCATTTGCATTAACCATCTCAAGGGTTGGTGGTCCATCTGAATGACAAAAGTAGAACCATACAAGTAAGGCCTAAACTTCTTCAGAGCCCACACGATAGCAAAGCACTCTCTTTCGATTGTTTGCCACCTTGTTTCAGGATCCTTCAGCTTGCGGCTGATGAAGCAAACGGGGTGCTCCCTACCTTTCCCATCCAGTTGACTGAGTACGGCACCTATCCCTACATTTGAAGCATCTGTCTGCACAATGAAGTGTTGGCGGTAATCAGGAGCTCTGAGTACTGGGGCTTGGCAAAGAGCCTTTTTCAGGTTTTCAAAAGCCTGATTGCACTCCTCGTTCCATGTAACCTTTTTAGGAAATTTGGGTGAGGAGATGACATTCAGTGGAGAAGCTATGGTCCCATAGTTCTCTATGAAATTCCTGTAATACCCAGTGAGGCCTAGGAAGGCTCTCACCTGGGTTTGAGTAGTCGGTGTTGTCCAATTTTGCACAGCTTCAATTTTACTGAGCAAAGGCCTTATTTCTCCACCGCCTACCTCATGCCCAAGATAGACTACCTTACTCTGTCCAATTTGGCATTTGCTCGCCTCTATGGTCAGATTGGCTCATCCAAGAGCCTGCAAAACATCTCTCAGGTGGGTTACATGTTCTTCCCAGGAATTGCTGAACACTGCGATGTCATCCAAGTATGCCATGCAGAAGTCCTCCATCCCATTTAGAACCTGGTTTACCATCCGTTGAAACGTAGCAGGTGCATTCTTCAGTCCGAAAGGCATTACCTCAAACTGGTATAAGCCAACGGGGGTAGAAAATGCAGTTTTCTCCTTGGCATGGTCTGTCAGGGCTATTTGCCAATAGCCTGACGTCAAGTCAAATGTGCTGAGAAACTCGGCGGCGCCAAGTTTATCCACCAACTCATCTGTTCTTGGCAAGGGGTGGGCATCAGTCTTGGTGACTGCATTAAGAGCTCTATAATCCACGCAGAATCTAAGTTCTTTAGATCCGGCCTTTGGTACTAACACAACTGGGCTAGACCATGGACTAGTAGAGGGCTCTATTACCCCTAGATCGAGCATCTTGCTGACCTCACCTTTGATGTGGGTTCGTACGTTTTCTGACATGCGGTATCCTCTGCTTTTGACTGGCAGACAGTCACCAGTGAGTATGTCGTGCTGGCCCGATGGGGTCAAGCCTGGTGAAAGCGAGAACAGAGAGGCAAACTGATTCAACATAGATTTGCACTCTTCTTGTTGCTCGGGTGTCAGATTGGAGGAGAGATTTACTCCTTCAATTTTCTCGTTTAAAGGTAAGACTCTGAGGAGATCCGGAAGAGCTTCACTCTCTTCTTCTTCCTCGGATGATGCGAGCAGCAACGCTCCTACATCAGGTCGTGAGACATACGCTTTAAGTCGGTTGGTGTGGAAGACTGTCGGAGCCTCCTTGGGATTGCCCAAGTCCACCAGATAGTTAACCTCTCCGAGTTTACCCACGACTCGGAAGGGTCCCATCCACTTATCTTGCAAGGCCCTCTGCTTTGTTGGGATCATAACGAGAACGAGCTGGTCTTGAGCGAACTCAACCATGTTGCCTTTTGATCGTGCCAGTGCTTGACCAATGCTTGTCCAGCTTTCAAGTTATCGCTTGCTTCCGTCATCATGTGCGACATTCTCCTCCGGAGACCTATCACGTAGTCAGTCACTCTGACTGGCTTGGGGGAAGGAGCACTCCCCCCCCTCCTTAATCAGGGCCAATGGACCTCTGACGCGATGACCATAGAGTAGTTTGAAGGGTGAGTAACCTACACCCTCCTGAGGGACTTCTCTATAAGCAAAGAGAAGGCATGGCAGTAGAAGGTCCCACTTACGCTTAAGGGGTTCCTCTAAAGCACCTATCATGCTCTTCATGGTTCGGTTGAACTGTTCTACCAACCCATTGGTTTGTGGGTGGTACGCTGTTGAGAACTTGTAAGTAACTCCACAGGTTTTCCACATGGCTTTCATGTAGTGGGACATAAAGTTTGACCCCCTGTCAGAGATTACTTCCTTAGGAAACCCGACCCTAGTAAAAATACCAAGGAGGGCCTTAGCCACAGCCGGAGCTGTAACAGTCCTTATAGGAATTGCCTCAGGATCCCTAGTAGCATGGTCTACCACAACAAGTATAAACCTGTTGCCTGAGGAGGTTGGAGGATCAAGGGGACCAACAATGTCAATCCCTACTCTCTCAAATGGGACTCCCACAACTGGGAGAGGCACTAAAGGTGCCACATTCTTGGAGCCAACCTTACCAGAGGTCTGGAAGGTGTGGCAGCTCCTGCAGTGTTTTTCTACTTCAGCCCCCATCTTTGGCCAATAGAAGTAGAGAGAGAGCCTTTCCTTAGTCTTCTTGAAACTCAAGTGACCAGCCAAAGGAATCTCGTGGGCTAACTGCAAGAACTGTGGTCTGTTCTCTTGGGGTACTACAAGTCGTTTGTAGTCTCCAGGTGCAGACTCGGTCGGTTCACTGTAGAAGAGGCCATCTTCCCAGTGCAACCTGTGTTTTCCAGGCTCTTGCCCTTCAGCCTGAGCTTCTGCCTGGTGGCGAAGACCTTCCAGAGTTGGACATTCCCTCTGTCCCTTACTGAAGTCTGCCCTGCTGGGTCCACCTTCTGCCAGTAAAGACTGCAGCTCAGGATGGTCAACAGGATCCAGCTCTCCAACGAGTTCCTGGTCTTCCATTAGCTCTTCCTCACAGTCTAATTCTACCACACAGGGTTGTACCTCCCTCTCAGCCTCGGCTGGAGGTGGAGTTACGGGTGTAACTTTGGACAACCGCGGGGAAGTCCGTGTTGGCTGCACTGGAGTGCTGGCTGCTGGTTTCGGGATAGAAGTCTTAGGTTTCCCTTTCGCTTCTGATTTCTTGGAGACAGCGGCCGACAATTCCAGTGGAGCAGGAGTGATTTCTTTCTTCATCATCTCCTGGAGAGTACCTCGCATGGTCCTCTCTCTTGCAGGTCTGGTTAGCTCCTGTAACCGTTTACTAGGAGGTCTGGGAGTATGCGATACAACTCCGAGAGTTTTCAAATCGTTACCCAACAGTACGCGTCCTGGTACCTCACTCTGTATGCTGACAGGTATCTTCACAGTCATGTCGTTACACTGGATGAGAACTGGTAATTGGGGAAGCATCTGCACAGGCCCTCCAGCTAACTTGGTGAGGCGTTTGGGTGCCTTAGCAACATCCTCAGCCTGAAAAAACGATGTATCCAGCGCAGTTATGCTGGCCCCAGTGTCCCTAATGGCAGGAGTCTCCTGACCATTCACCTGGACACTGTCCTTATAATACTCTTTAGTATTATCTGGGATAGAATTAATGACATCTAAATTCTGTTGTTCCCACAACCCCAGAGATACTAAAGAAACGCTGGCTGAGACTCCAATGGGTTCGTCAGCTAGCAGTAGAAAGTTTCCACTTGCCATTTGGACTTCCTCCTCTGGAGCGAAGGCTAAGGAGACAAGCTGGACCCCTGAAGGTTTACCCTTACATCTGGGATCTCCTTTCACGTGGTCAGTCGAGCCACAAACAAAGCATTTCCCGAATGCTTTCTGGAATGGTGGCTTGTTCTGACCTCCTTCCAGTTTGGCACCAGAAGACACACTATTCTGCTGTGGTTTTCCCTGTGGCTTACCCTTCTGGTTTTGTTTGTGCCCTCTTTGGAATGTGAGCTATTAGAATTCTCTTTTGAGTCTTTTTTAGGCTGTTTTCCCTCATCCTTTTTCTGAGTTTCCCCAGAATCCTTATGAGTAGCCCTGTTGGCAACCCATAAGTCAGCAGCCTTAGCTAGCTCCCTGGAATCAAATTCCTTCGAATCAGCCAAGTGCTGTCTGAGCTCAGGAGAACAGGCATCATAAATAGACTCCAACATAAAAAGATTCCTCATACCCTCATAAGTGTTCACTTTGTAACCCTTAATCCATCCCTCTAAGTTCTTCAACCCTTCACTCACCCAGGGAGCCCAAGGGGTACCATCATGCTTTTTGAGGGTTCTAAACCTCTTAAGATACTGGGAAGGGGTCTTCCCGAATCTAGTTATAAAAGCTAGTTTCACACTTTCGTAATCCGTCTTATCCGCCTCCCCCAATTCCATTACCACATCAGTCGCAACAGGAGGGAGCCTAGAGAACAACCAGGGGAGCAAAGCCTTCCCAGTGATGTCCTGGAGCCCATGATTGTATTCAAACAGTTTCAACCAATCCAACACATCCAATCTCGGTTCATACATACCCACTAATTCCTTCGGCATCCGGGGTCTTTTGGGACTGGAGCTCCTAGAGGAACCAGAGGAGAGAGAAGCATTTTCCATAGACAACTTTTTCATCTCTAACTCGTGATTAAGTTCTATTTCTCTGAGTCGTAACTCAGCTTGCTTCTGCTCAGCCTGGGCATTCATCCGTCTGAACTCGAGCTCTTGGTTTCGTTCAGATTGAGCCAAGAACCGTTTGTATTCTAGTTCGAGCTTCATTTTTTCAAGTTCAAAATAAGCAGGGTTACTTGTGGGACCTGGTATGGGCCCCGTAGGCACAGCTGGTAAGGCAGGTAGAGGAGCAGGGGAGACAAGTTCATCAGCCTCTCCGTCCTCGTCAGCCTTTTCATCGTTATTATCAGAATTACGATTCAGATCAACACCATCACTGTCATCTACATTTGCTGGAGAGATTAGTTCCTCTGAACCAGTACCCAGACTTTGGTTCACCAGCAATCTCTCTATTAGTTCTAACTTCTTGCCTCTTACAGAAAGATTCTCTTGCCTACAGAGAGCTCGCAAACTCTCGGTATTTTCACCTGACAAAGACTCTTGACTGTAAGTTTCCATCGTAGACATGTTTTTTGAAAGTTGCTTTTTAGTGCTAAGTTTTGTGGTTAGTTATCCTAAAGTGTCGAAAAGCACTCTAAACTGTATACTCGATACAAATCCCAACGCTGTACACCAGTGTTAGGCGGAAACCTGTGCAGTTCCCTCTGGGACCACTGCAAAAGATTTAGGACTACAGGGGTTTGGCGGTGAACCCACTTGGTAGCAGTCTGTACCACACAGATTCACTTGGTAGCTGTGGCTGAGCAGTCAGACTTCCCTCAAGAAGAGTTGAGCAGTAGTTGGAGTATACAAAATAGGGCA
Source organism: Ambystoma mexicanum (assembly GCF_040938575.1). Taxonomy (NCBI): domain Eukaryota; kingdom Metazoa; phylum Chordata; class Amphibia; order Caudata; family Ambystomatidae; genus Ambystoma; species Ambystoma mexicanum. Next base: position 1,379,998,729 of record NC_090933.1, read on the forward strand.
ATTCTTCACAGCAAGACAAGCAAGCACGCAACGAGGCTCCGTGTAAAGATATTAAGGTATTTATAACGAAACATCTATGAAAAACACTATGGCAAATTCACGGCAAACAAATCAAACACAATTACTCTACGAAGAAGAAACGATCAATCCCCCTAGCAATATTTCGACAAGTCTAGGTTCTACCGGTACCACTTATTTTCAGACAGAGGTGTATACCTCAACCTAGATGACACTCTAATATTAGTTAGGACGGGAGAGAAAAAGATAGGCAGGTTATGAAATCAACACAGTTCAATCCTTCGGGGATAAAATGCAAGGCAGGAAGGCAAGAATCACAATAGATCGTAAAGTTCAGAGGCCAGGCCCACTCGGAGAGAGGCAAGGCGCGATGTCCAAAAAAGTCTCTAGTGGAGATGCATTCAAGTCTTTGTAGCAAATTGTTATCGGCAGATTGAACCAGTTCAGAACAATAAATGAGAAAAAGCTTGGAGGCGACCCAACGGAACGGAGAGGATTAAGACACCTCACTCGAACCGATCGAAAGGGAAGCCAGGCGGACACGGTACCTTGTTGTGGAGGGCAGCTCCGGCGGGGGCAGTTGTTCCTGGTGGTGGATGCACGTCGGGTCTTTGCCAAGAGTAGAGATGATCTCGTCGTCGAAGAAAAGTGAAGTCCGGTGCACCACCAGGGAAGAGACCAGCCGCAGAGTGCTCCGTCACAAGGCATCACCTTTTGGTCGCGGTACAGGGGTAGTGGCTACCCGGTTGCCGAGGTGCTCTGCACGGGCAATTCGACCACTGCGGCCTGAGGCGAAGAAAAAGCAAAGGGGACTGGTTGTTCCCACCAGTCAGGGGAAGAGACTCTCCGGCAGGGAGATCTCCTCTGTCGTCGGGAAGTGGTGAGTCGGTTCCGCAGGGCTCCACCGGAGGTGTCGTCGTGCAGGTCGGCTCAGCGTTACCCTCGTCGGATTCTTAGGTCCTGTGGCGACTTCTGAAGATCCAGTCCCAAAAGCCCTGCTTTTATGTAGAATACCCCCATTCATTCAGCCTAGCTGTCAATCAACACATGCTAAGTGGTGAGCGGGGAGGCTCACCACTTGGGCCAATCACTCCAGAGTGCGACCGGAGTTGGCAAGGCAACTCGGTCCAGGGTGCCTAAACCCCCTCCCACACCCCTGGGGTAACCCAGACAGAATGGCACCACTTTGGAGGGTCTCTGTACAGAGGCCCGCCAAAAGTGGAACAAAGGGCTCAACCTTTGGTTTAGGAGTCACAGAGACGAACACAGACACCATTTTACAAACCGAGTTTCTGGCAGAAAATACCATCCGATAAACTTATTTAAGATAAGTAGACCGGTGGTACGTTAGAGATTAACGAGAAAAAGTATCAATCTCCAACAATGGGACGAATCCCATAGGGTTATGTTCGGGGTCGGACATAACAAGTAGTTAGCACTGCCACCAGCCAAAACTCGACGAGGGGGGACGGGACAGTGTCCCCTCGAGTAACAGATCCAGGAGTAATCGAATTACCCCTACTAGAACGTCCACAATAAGATGGTTTGTACTAGTTCTGTTAGTAAATTTAGGTCTAGTAAAGCCAATGGTGACTTTACATGCGCGGGGAGACAGTAGTCAGTCCCCGGGTATAGAGTCTATGGTGGGGGTCCACGAGGACGCCCCAGTGCTACGGCACGTAGGGTGCGGTGTAACACACATAGAAAAACATATGAGACCCTATGGAGTAAAAGACTCCATAGCCCATAGAACACATTGACATTCGAAGGAATTACACACATACATGTCCAAGAGTGGGAGGAAAAGAGTCTCACTCTTGGCAGGATGGAAAAAAAAAAAACTCCAAAAATCCAGCAAAGCTGCTGGGGGACTCACTAGGTTAGGAAATTCATCCTAAACAGAGAATTCTCCCTAACACTACCCACATGATGACGCCAATTCGGAACCCCATCACGCCTCCCGAGGTAAGATACAACACAGCCCATATTGCAACCCGGGGCATAGTGGAGCGCACATTCGGAGTGCTCAAGTCACGCTTTCGCTCCCTTGACCGTTCTGGCGGGCAGCTGTTATATGCACCCCCAGTAGTGTGCAGGATCATAGTGGCAGCATGTGTCCTGCACAATGTTGCATCACGCCGGGGCCTGGCTGTGGACATGGTGATGCCCCCACATCCCCAACCACATGCACGCCCGCTGCGCATGGGAGGGGAAAGGGCACGGGGTGAGGCAGCCCGTACGCAGCTGGTGGCTAATTACTTCACATAGAAATCACACCCCTGTGGAGTGCATACAGCCCTGGCACATACCATCTGATAAGCAATGATGACTCGACCTGACAATTATGACAAACAAAGGGACAGTCAACTGTCAGAACCATAGCAGCCTGAGATTGTTCATCTGGAAGTGTCACAATGTGTGCATCCCTACCTACACAAACACCACCAATGCAGTGTCATGAAAAGACACTTCCATGCTGCAGAAATGAATACCCACTCGCAAAATACTACATGAGAACAGTGCCATGTCACCCAACCCCTCCCCGGCACGGCCACACAACACACCATGGCATGTCATGCAATGTGAGAGTAAACAAATTAATCCCCACAACATGCCCCAAGTGTCACCAGCTACAGTGTCCCTAATGGAAACATGGCCACACATGAAATGCTCACAGTAATGCAGGACCTACAACACACATTACCAAATACTTACCAAGAATACCAATCACCTACACAACCTCCAACCTACCTTAAACATGACATTACAGACTTAAAAATGTGCTAGCATCACTACCTGATGATGCCAGCACTTCAAACACTTCCAAGTATACAGTGTTAGCGCCACGCAAGAGTGTAGGTGCACTACTTACAACATGGACTCCAGTACCAAGGTGGACCGCCTTCTGAAGACATGAGAAATGGACCTGAAAATTAGGAGGATGAGATGGATGCAGAGGCACATATCAATACACCATGCAGTGTACAATACAACAACAATATGCACTATGAATGTATACACAGTATTGACTACAGACTGCCCAGACATCGAATGGGAGTCCAATGTCACCATGTACATGTATGTCAATGTCACTTGGGCACACCCTTTGCAAGCCCATGGAAACGGGAAGCAGGAGGGGTGTGTGCCACAAAAACCCAAGCATCTGAACCAAATTCATGACAAGCCTGCATGTGCCCAGCCACAATGCAGCGTATGCCCACGGGAGCCACACAAGGCAACACACTGTCCCAAAAAAAAAAAAAAAAAAATCAAAAATGCCCATTAATGGGCCCGGGGGTGTGGGGGAGGCCACCCAGGAGGTCCGAGGACAGGGTGCACACCAAAACCCACCTGTGTGGATCTTGCGGAAAAAAAAACACCTCCATGGGCTCATGGCCTACACGGCTACCCAGGAGGTGGTGGCACTATGGGAGGCAGCCCACGCAAAGCACTAGTCTGTTCCTCCATGGCAGCAAGCATGCGGGTGTGGTAGGTCTCGTTCTGGAGGATAATTGTGCGGAGGTCCCCATGCAACAACTCACGGGATGCCCGGACCTCCGCCCTAGTTGCCTGCATCTCAGCTGAGAGCGTACGTGTGAGACGCTCCAGCTGCTGTTCTGTCCTTCTGTTTGTTGAAGCCTCAAGCTCAACAAGAGTCGTCCTGAGGTGAAGGAGTTCCACCCTCAGGGCTTCCCTGTGGCCCTGGGACTCTATGGAAATGGCTTCCCGCAGAGTCGTCAGTGCCGCCCGCCTGTCCCTGTCGGACGCCAACATGTCCTCCCTGTGTGACTGGCAGATGGAGTCTGTTGCCTGCTGTAGTCGCTCCATCAGCCTTTCGGGGGGGACAATGGAAGTGGCCACCCTATCCATGGCCTGAGCCATCATCTCTGATGATGCTGCCTGTTGGGTTGCCATACCATATATGGATTGCTCCCATGCGGTATTGCCAGGTGGCGGACGGCCACCACGTCGGCGGGCACCACACCTGTCTGGGGCAAGGCAAACTGCGCCTTGCTGTGCCGGCACTGCCTGAGGCTGCAGGACTGCATTCTCCCTCTGATCTGCTGGCCCAGGAACAGGATCAGATGTCGCGGAGTGTGACCCTGCATCCGTAACCACCAAAGGCGTACCTGCTAACACTGACATCCCCATTGAGGGTTCTAACCCTGGTGCAGGTGGGTCGGACAGAACAGAATCCCTCCCAGGAACACTCACCTGCGACGGCACATAGGTCTCATCATCCGAATCGACACCTGAATACAGCTCGGGGGAGGTGCAGCCAGAGACACCCCTAGAGAGCACGACCTGCAGCAGTTGTGGGTTCTCACCCACCACCACACCACATCCCTCACTGGTGGTCGGTCGGGCCTCAGACCCCTCCTGGGTCTGCACCACCTCCACAACCCCAGCAGTATCAAGTTTGTCATCCCCTGCAAAGACATACAAGAAAACAAATGGAAACAGGCATTAGCACTATGGCACACAATTAGGGCTGAGAGGCTACAGAAACAGTACTTGATTGACACATGTCCCACATGACTAAAACCCTCCCATGCATGCACCGTCACTGCGTGTGAAGGGTAGGCAGATGGCACACATTGATGACACCAAGATGGAAGATGAACACATTTGCTGCATGCTGCCTAGCAGTGGCATCACACATTGGCCAGTGATTGGCAGGTCAAATACACATGCCATCACACAGATGGCATGTACCCTAGCCATAACGTGAAGAGGGGGAATAGGGCACCAATTGTTCATTCAGTCCAGTTTGCTCATGAAATTGATTTTTTCATTGAAATGGTTCAAATGTTTAACCTGGAGCTGCCAGTCCAAAATGGTCCTATAGCACAGGGACATGTCTAAACAAATCATGTCCAGGAAACAAAGCCAGTCCACTGTACCATAGCCATGTCAGACATGTGACAATAGGACTGAGAAATCCCGAGTAAAAGTGGTGGTACGCAAACAATCTGCCTGAATAAACAGAGGAAAATAAGCAACAATGTTGTGGAAAGATGACACTTCAAGGGCAACTGGCGTGGTGTTGGGCTGGATGTCTAATGTTGGCAGAAGGGATGCTGCTATACCCAAATGCTGGTGTGCAGAATGTATTGGATGAGGCACATGGGTGACCCAAACCACTCAGGCACACACACCCTCACCTGGCACCCAAACAGAAGCCCTCCCACACACACCATGCACATGGATGACACACACATGCATGTGCACTCACCGGACAATGCCTCGTAATCTGCGAGTTCTCCCACGCCTTGGATCTGTTCCTCCGTGAAGTAGGTCCCGGCAACCTGCTCATGTGGAGTGAGTTCTATGTCCTCTGCTGGAGACCCACCTCCAGTCACTAGAGTTGCAGCATGACTTGAGGCCAGCTTATTCTTTGCCCTGCGCTTCAGGTCATTCCAGTGCTTGTAGCATTCAGTAGCTGTGCGCCTCACGATTCCAAGGGCACTTATGATGTCCGCAATGGTCTGCCAGTGTGCCTGACGTTGTGCAGGTGTGCTCTTGGATCCTGCAACAATCACCATTTCACAGTCATGTGCGGACACATACTCTACAAGTGCATTCAGTTCGGCCTCATTGAAGCTGGGCTTCCTTGACGAGCCGGACTGTGTAGCCGTGTCTGGGGCATCAGCCTCTACTGGACGAGCACTTCTGCTTGGAAGGTGGTGGGGATCCTGAGTCTCCTACGCCGCTCTTGACACTAGGGGCAGGAGCCCCGGTGGACTCTGTGCTAGGAGTGTGGGATTGCACACTCAGCATGGGAGTTGGTGCAGGCATTAGCTCAAGTGTGATGGTGTCAGGGGGAATGTCAGCATGATGGACTTGGACCGACACTGTCCTGGCTGGGTGTGTGAGAGGTGGGGTGGATGGAGCCGCAGCTGCCCCTGCAGCCTCCCCAGCCTGCCTATGCTGGGCAGCAGATGACCTAGCTGCCCCTGATCCATGTGGCCTGATGACACCAACGTGCACTGGCGCACATGGCCTAGACCTGCTGACCTGGAAGTCAGCCATGGAGTCACCCTGTGCCAGGTCTGGTTCCACAGTGGGCTGGTCCAACAAGGGCTGAGCATGGATGGTGTCAGCCATGTTAACCTCAACCAGGGGGGGGGGCATGGGTGTCCCTGACTGCTCCTCCACACATGGGGGGCTAGGGGCACCCTGCAAGTCACGGCCACGTCCCCGACCGGATCCACCACGGACACCACTTGGGGCTCGGCCACCTTCGCCACCCTTACGGCTTGTTCGCCTCCCAGCCATGGCACTGGTGTTATTGTGCGTATGGGAGTCGATGTGAACTATTGTCCTGGACAATTGGGGGTCAAAGGGGTTGGGTACCAGATGGTAATCGTACCGTAGTGCTCTAGCAAGGCTGTATGTCACCCCTGGGGAAAGATGACAGGTCACGCAACGCACAGGCACCCCAAAAAAGGGAAGTAAGGTGCACGCAACCCCTCCTAGACCACGTGTGTGGAAAAATAAACCTGCACTTCGCTGTGGCACCCAGAAACACAAGAATGAACGTATGTGTGTCACACGCAGCCTAGAATGACCTCTGAAGGGGTACGCGACACACGGGGCAAGCACAGATGTTAAATACGTGCGCGACTCACCGTCTGCCAGGAACAAAAGCGTGAAAAATATGCTCATGTGCGCGTTGGCAACACCCCTGCCAAAAGAAGAATTGTACGCTGTCTGAGGAGACAGGACAACAGTAGAAGGGAACGCTGTTTGAGGAAACAGGCCCAGAAAAAAGAGGAAAAGAGAAAAGGCTGTCAGAGGTAACAGGGAGTACGAACTTGAAATTGCGTGTGAACGGATAAGAAGTATAGATTTCAACCACTCGATGTCCACGAAAAGCACGTACAAGGAAATGGCGTTCTATACGTACCTTTTATACACACGTCACAGATGCGCATACGCGATGAGGCCATTTCCACCAATTACACGCTTTGACACTCGGACGTGTATCTTTTTTTTTACACGCGCCATTCTCTACGGCCATGCGCGTGACATCATAGCTGCGCATGGGGGCCTTTGGGCCAATGAAATCGTGTATGCGTGCAGACGCGCTTACGCGCTTAGGGCCTTTCCTCGAATTACACGCAGACGTGCAGGACTTTTCACGTGCCAAGTCACTCCGTATCAAGCTGGCCATGCGTAAGCACACGGAAGACCACGCTCCTGCCCAGAAAGCCGATTTACTGCCCCCCAGAGCCCCAAGCACGCTCCCACCTGCCATCTGCTGCTGCCTGACTGCCTGCTGCCCACGTGCCCTGCCATTTGCTGCCTGCACATCAGCCAGGGGTACTATTGCTGTGACCACCCCTGCTGGAACCGAAGACTCCCGACTGGGATTCTATCGCTGCACAGCCCAGCCCCAGGACCCAGTTGCCCACCCACTCCTGCCTCTGGGGTTGTCATGTCGGGCACTGCAACATCTGGCACCACTGACAACCCCCGGCCAGAGAGGCAGAGGGGCACCAGCTTCAGTGCCACCGAAGTTGGTGTCCTGGTGGAGCAAGTCCTGGGGCAGTATGAGGCCCTCTACGGAAGTGTGTGCGCCGACAAGGAAGGACGGACTCGGATCTGGACGGACATCATGACTGCCATCAACGCAGAGGGGGTGGCAGTCCGCGACTTCCAACATGTCAAGAAGCGCTGGGAGGACTTCAGGTCCAGGACCCTGAACAAGGCTCGGCACCTCTTGAAGGCAGCGGATGCTAAGGGGCGCCGGGGCCACTTGTCGGAAGATCAGATGAGGGTCCTGGAACGCATATCCCCAGCGCTCCACGTCCAGGTCCTTGAGAGGCAGACCCATCTGGAGTCGAGCGGTAAGTGTACATGCATCATGATTGTAAGCTGTGCGTGTGCTGATGTGCCAGTAGTGTGCCGGTTGCACATCTGTTTGTATGGGGCCGAGTATGGGTGGGGGTGTACAGGACCGTGAGGCTAACACATGCGAGGGCTGTCATGTGTGAGACATGGATGGTGCTTGTGTGTGTAGGCTTGCATGCCAAATGCAGTTGTGTGGGCACACATGTTTGGATGAATGTGTATGTAAGTAGGCATGTTCGTGATGTCACGCATGTATGTTGTTTTCAGCTGCATGTATCAGCACTGTGTACATGTGCATGTGTGTGTTTTTGACAAGGGTGCAACAGTGATGCAACATGGATGCATGTGACAGCGGGATGTGGAAGCCTGATTGGCAGATGTGACATGGATGCCCATCGGAACACTGCGACAGTTGGCTGAGGTGTACACATGCATGCAAGTGTGGTGGTGTGCGTGCATGTGTAGTGCACTCCCTGTGTTGCATGTGATGTTTGGCTCACCTTTGCCTGCTCATGCTGTTGTATGTGTATGGATGGTGCTGGCAGTTGCGATGTGGCTGTGGTATGGCTCATGTGTGCAAGTTGAAATGACATGTGTGTTGCCAATTGTGATGCCATGTCTGAGGTTTGCCAATGCCACTCATGTGCAACTGTCATGTGGGTATGTGTCCATTGTGCAGTGCCCTGATGCCTGTGTTTTATTTCTCCCTGTCTGCAGCGTCAACTGATGAAGAGCGCGGAGAAGGTGCTGTGGAGCACAGCGGCGGGGATCGCACCGCCAGCCGGAGATGCAAGGCCCGGCTCCCCTCCCAGGTTGTGATCTCGTCGGGGAGTGAGGAGTACGGTGCCGTGTCCCAGGCCGCAGCTGCCGGGGGGAGGTCCAAGAGGTGGAGGTCGGAGTTGGACTCCTCGGCAGCAGAAGGGGCAGCTGGGACCCCACAGGGCCCAACGGGGGAAGATGGCAGAGAGTCATCCAGGTTGGTGGGGGGTTTGGTGGAGGAGGCCGCGCAAGCAACAGAGACGGGGTCTGGAGGTAGGGATTCCACTGGTGCTAGTGGTGCAGTGCAGGACCAGGTACAGGAGGCAGCACAGGCCGCCGCGGAGGTGCCTGTGTGCAATCCTGTCCCTGATCCTGTCACTGCATCATCTTGCACCAGCAGGGATTCCTACGTCCAGACCCGTTTTCAGGCAGGGGATGAGCTCACGACAACTGGCCTTCCTCTGCCTGCGGACCTGGCTATCTGGGTCCGGGTTGAGCCTGTCCTGACTGGTGTGGCGTTGCGTCAACGGGCCATGCGAGGTGACCTGCAGTCTTTTCATGAGGAGACTGCACGTCATCTCGAATGGCTCGTTGACCGTGTCGGCCTACTGGGACAGGTCACCCAGGCCGGATTCCTCCGTTTGATGGGGCTTGCTCAGACCCCCTCCTCAACTGAACCCCCTATGCGCCAGTCGTCCTCCGTGCCATCTTCCCACCCATCAGTCACCTGGGTGCCCTGTGGAGCTGCCTCTGACGGTGCGGCCAGGCTGGTGGAGGAGGCATCCCTGCCACAGTCGGCAGTCGGACGTCCAGCAGGGGTGGCCACATCAACGACTGCACCCCAGCCAGCGGAGGATGTGCAGGCAGCAGGAGGCAGTGCACGGGCAGAGGCACAGCAGCAGCAGCAACGTGGTGGGAGCCATGATGGCTCGGGGCCTTCGACATTGGAGGGGCAGGCATCGGCCGGAGGGCAGGAGGACCCAGGACGGGAAGTGTCTTCCTTGTGGCAGCGGTTGGGCCACGCCATAGAGGCGGAGCGGCAGCGGGCGGAAGAGGCACGGCTCACGATGGTGAGGGCGGAGAAGTACATGCGGAGGGCCCTGAGGCAGGCCGAGTGCCTCGAGGCAATCCGCAGGGAGTTTGGGGTGAACATGTGGACGGCCCTGCGGACCCTCGGGGCCATGGAGGAGGACCGCCTCCGGGACATTGAGCAGGAGTTCGATGATGCCCTGGCCCGGAACATCCCGAAGTGAGCCGTCGGACTAGCCCGCTGCCCTTGTAAATAGTTCTGTAGTTAGTGTTAGGTTTCCTTTGGTTTAGCATTTTTTTTGGCCCTTTTGGACAATGGGCCACATTTTTGTATATAGTTTTTTTTTTTAGGTAGTGTTATTAGATAGGTTTCATTTCTTCGGTTAGGATCATGGATCCTGGATTGTTTATCTGTATATAGTTGACTTTTGGATTTTCATTTTTCTTTATGATTTCCCCATGGAGCAATGGTTTTCGATTTATTTTAATTTTCCATTGGATTTACTTTTGTGGACTGTGACTTTGGACACCTTTCCTTTGCATTATGATTTGTGGTTTTGCATTAATTCACGTACCTGCTGTTTTTTTTTTTAATTTCCATTATTGTTTGTTTATTTTTGATTCAATTTATGTTGCTTTTAATACATATTTTTTCTTCAAACTTCAATGTGTAGTATCATCTCATTGGTTTCATGCATATCATGATATGGGTTTTGACATTCACTGACACCCATTGGGTGTATATGAGGGACATGTGTTCATTTCCAAACTTGCAATTGGGGTTCTATCATGTTTTTGCCATTTCTAAGTGGGTGGATGCAATACTCAGGTGGGTGTTTGGCATTTGGAGGCTGACCATAAGGGCCAGAGATCTAGATTGTGGTGACATGTTGGCTGGGGGACATGAGTGGGGGCCTGGTGGAGGCTGCCCCTGCACTGCTGGGGCGTGGAGGTGGTGGGAGACATGAGTGGGGGCCTGGTGGAGGCTGCCCCTGCACTGCTGGGGGGTGGGGGTGGTGGTAGACATGAGTGGGGGCCTGGTGGAGGCTGCCCCTGCACTGCTGGGGGTGGGGGTGGTGGGAGACATGAGTGGGGGCCTGGTGGAGGCTGCCCTTGCACTACTGGGGGGTGGGGGTGCAGGGGGACATGTGTGGGGGCCTGGTGGTGGCTGCCCGTGCACTGCTGGGGGGTGGGGGTGATGGTAGACATGAGTGGGGGCCTGGTGGAGGGGCCCCTGGATGCTGGGGGGTGGGGGTGCAGGGGAACATGAGTGGGGGCCTGGTGGAGGCTGCCCCTGCACTGCTGGGGGGTGGGGGTGCAGGGGGACATGTGTGGGGGCCTGGTGGAGGGTGCCCTGGATGCTGGGGGTGGTGGTAGACATGAGTGGGGGCCTGGTGGAGGCTGCCCCTGCACTGCTGGGGGGTGGGGGTGGTGGGAGACATGAGTGGGGGCCTGGTGGAGGGGGCCCCTGGTGGCTGGGGGGTGGGGGTGGTGGTAGACATGAGTGGGGGCCTGGTGGAGGCTGCCCCTGCACTGCTGGGGGGTGGGGGTGCAGGGGGACATGTGTGGGGGCCTGGTGGAGGGGGCCCCTGGATGCTCGGGGGTGGGGGTGGTGGGAGACATGAGTGGGGGCCTGGTGGAGGCTGCCCCTGCACTGCTGGGGGGTGGGGGGGTGGGAGATATGAGCGGGGGCCTGGTGGAGGGTGCCCCTGGTGGCTGGGGGGTGGGAGTGGTGGTAGACATGAGTGGGGGCCTGGTGGAGGCTGCCCCAGCACTGCTAGGGGGTGGTGGTAGACATGAGTGGGGGCCTGGTGGAGGGTGCCCCTGGTGGCTGGGGGTGGGGGTGGTGGTAGACATGAATGGGGGCCTGGTGGAGGCTGCCCCTGCACTGCTGGGGGGTGGGGGTGATGGTAGACATGAGTGGGGGCCTGCTGGAGGGTACCCCTGGATGCTGGGGGGTGGGGGTGGTGGTAGACATGAGTGGGGGCATGGTGGAGGGCGCCCCTGGATGCTGGGGGCTGGGGGTGCAGGGAGACTTGAGTTGGACATGAGTGGGGGCCTGGTGGAGGCTGCCCCTGCACTGCTCGGGGGTGGGGGTGATGATAGACATGAGTGGGCGCCTGGTGAGGGTGCACTGCACCGCTGGGGGGTGGGGGTGGTAGTAGACATGAGTGGGGGCCTGGTGGAGGCTGCCCCTGCACTGCTGGGGGGTGGGGGTGGTAGTAGACATGAGTGGGGGCCTGGTGGAGGCTGCCCCTGCAGTGCTGGGGGGTGGGGGTGGTGGGAGACATGAGTGGGGGCCTGGTGGAGGCTGCCCCTGCACTGCTCGGGTGTGGAGGTGGTGATAGACATGAGTGGGGGCCTGGTGGAGGGTGCCCCTGCACTGCTGGGGGGTGGGGTGCAGGGGGACATGAGTGGGGGTCTGGTGGAGGGTGCCCCTGCACTGCTGGGGGGTGGGGGTGGTGGGAGACATGAGTGGGGGCCTGGTGGAGGCTGCCCCTGCACTGCTGGGGGGTGGTGGTGGTGGGAGACATGAGTGGGGCCTGGTGGAGGCTTCCCCTGCACTGCTGGGGGGTGGGGGTGATGGTAGACATGAGGGGGGCCTGGTGGAGGCTGCCCCTGTACTGCTGGGGGGTGTGGGTGCAGGGAGACATGTGTGGGGGACTGGTGGAGGGTGCCCCTGGATGCTGGGGAATGGGGGTGGTGGGAGACATGAGTGGGGGCCTGGTGGAGGCTGCCCCTGCACTGCTGGGGGGTGGGGGTGGTGGGAGACATGAGTGGGGGCCTGGTGGAGAGTGCCCCTGGTGGCTGGGGTGTGGGGGTGGTGGTAGACATGAGTGGGGGCCTGGTGGAAGCTGCCCCTGCACTGCTGGGGGGTGGGGGTGGTGGGAGACATGAGTGGGGGCCTGGTAGAGGCTGCCCCTGCACTACTGGGGGGTGGGGGTAGTGGGAAACATGAGTGGGGGCCTGGCGGAGGGTGCCCCTGCACTGCTGGGGGGTGGGGGTGATGGTAGACATGAGTGGGGGCCTGGTGGAGGCTGCCCCTGCACTGCTGGGGGGTGGGGGTGATGGTAGACATGAGTGGGGGCCTGGTGGAGGGTGCCCCTGGATGCTGGGGGGTGGGGGTGGTGGTAGACATGAGTGGGGGCCTGGTGGAGGCTGCCACTACCCTGCTGGTGGGTGGGGGTAGTGGGAGACATGAGTAGTGGCCTGGTGGAGGCTGCCCCTGCACTGCTGGGGGGTGGGGTGGTGGGAGACATGAGTGGGGGCCTGGTGGAGGCTGCCCCTGCACTGCTGGGGGTGGGGGTGATGGTAGACATGACTGGGGGCCTGGTGGAGGGTGCCCCTGCACTGCTGGGGGGTGGGGGTGATGGTAGACATGAGTGGGGGCCTGGTGGAGGCTGCCCCTGTACTGCTGGGGGGTGGGGGTGGTGGGAGACGTGAGTGGGGGCCTGGTGGAGGCTGCCCCTGCACTGCTGGGGGTGGGGGTGGTGGGAGACATGAGTGGGGGCCTGGTGGAGGGTGCCCCTGGATACTGGGGGGTGGGGGTGGTGGTAGACATGAGTGGGGGCCTGGTGGAGGCTGCCCCTGCACTGCTGGGGGGTGGGGGTGGTGGGAGACATGAGTGGGGGCCTGGTGGAGAGTGCCCCTGGTGGCTGGGATGTGGGGGTGGTGGTAGACATGAGTGGGGGCCTGGTGGAGGCTGCCCCTGCACTGCTGGGGGGTGGGGGTGGTGGGAGACATGAGTGGGGGCCTGGTGGAGGCTGCCCCTGCACTGCTGGGGGGTGGGGGTGGTGGGAGACATGAGTGGGAGCCTGGTGGAGGGTGCCCCTGCACTGCTGGGGGTGGGGGTGATGGTAGACATGAGTGGGGGCCTGGTGGAGGCTGCCCCTGCACTGCTGGGGGGTGGGGGTGATGGTAGACATGAGTGGGGGCCTGGTGGAGGGTGCCCCTGGATGCTGGGGGGTGGGGGTGGTGGTAGACATGAGTGGGGGCCTGGTGGAGGCTGCCCCTACCCTGCTGGTGGGTGGGGGTGGTGGGAGACATGAGTAGTGGCCTGGTGGAGGCTGCCCCTGCACTGCTGGGGGTGGGGTGGTGGGAGACATGAGTGGGGGCCTGGTGGAGGCTGCCCCTGCACTGCTGGGGGGTGGGGGTGATAGTAGACATGACTGGGGGCCTGGTGGAGGGTGCCCCTGCACTGCTGGGGGGTGGGGGTGGTGGGAGACATGAGTGGGGGCCTGGTGGAGGGTGCCACTGCACTGCTGGGGGGTGGGGGTGATGGTAGACATGAGTGGGGGCCTGGTGGAGGCTGCCCCTGCACTGCTGGGGGGTGGGGGTGATGGTAGACATGAGTGGGGGCCTGGTGGAGGGTGCCCCTGGATGCTGGGGGGTGGGGGTGGTGGTAGACATGAGTGGGGGCCTGGTGGAGGCTGCCACTACCCTGCTGGTGGGTGGGGGTAGTGGGAGACATGAGTAGTGGCCTGGTGGAGGCTGCCCCTGCACTGCTGGGGGGTGGGGTGGTGGGAGACATGAGTGGGGGCCTGGTGGAGGCTGCCCCTGCACTGCTGGGGGTGGGGGTGATGGTAGACATGACTGGGGGCCTGGTGGAGGGTGCCCCTGCACTGCTGGGGGGTGGGGGTGATGGTAGACATGAGTGGGGGGCTGGTGGAGGCTGCCCCTGTACTGCTGGGGGGTGGGGGTGGTGGGAGACATGAGTGGGGGCCTGGTGGAGGCTGCCCCTGCACTGCTGGGGGTGGGGGTGGTGGGAGACATGAGTGGGGGCCTGGTGGAGGGTGCCCCTGGATACTGGGGGGTGGGGGTGGTGGTAGACATGAGTGGGGGCCTGGTGGAGGCTGCCCCTGCACTGCTGGGGGGTGGGGGTGGTGGGAGACATGAGTGGGGGCCTGGTGGAGAGTGCCCCTGGTGGCTGGGGGGTGGGGGTGATGGTAGACATGAGTGGGGGCCTGGTGGAGGCTGCCCCTGCACTGCTGGGGGGTGGGGGTGATGGTAGACATGAGTGGGGGCCTGGTGGAGGGTGCCCCTGGATGCTGGGGGTGGGGGTGGTGGTAGACATGAGTGGGGGCCTGGTGGAGGCTGCCCCTACCCTGCTGGTGGGTGGGGGTGGTGGGAGACATGAGTAGTGACCTGGTGGAGGCTGCCCCTGCACTGCTGGGGGGTGGGGTGGTGGGAGACATGAGTGGGGGCCTGGTGGAGGCTGCCCCTGCACTGCTGGGGGGTGGGGGTGATAGTAGACATGACTGGGGGCCTGGTGGAGGGTGCCCCTGCACTGCTGGGGGTGGGGGTGATGGTAGACATGAGTGGGGGCCTGGTGGAGGCTGTCCCTGTAC